>NC_082712.1:170351783-170660583 GCF_030144855.1 Hypanus sabinus | reverse complement strand
TGTTTGCACTGGCTGTGTATGGGTGCAATGTCTGGCGATCAATACCAAAGTTTATTATTCTGCCGAACAAAAGCCTCTTCAAAAATGCAGTTTTTCGTACAGAAGAAGTCAGGTTTTATCCAGTTTTTTTTTGTCCCCCTGTCCGGATGAGCCACCTTACTCGAATGAGGCACAACAGTTTAAGCACAGTCTCATTTCCACAGGCAAGTGAAGACACAGCTCATTTCTTGACAGCTTAAGAATGACATTCAGCTCCTTCAAGACATAAAATGCTGCTGGTAGAGGTTTATCGGACTCGCTTCTGCTGGCGAGCCCTGTAAATGTCGTGCACAGGAGGTGCCACCGCACCCTTTTCCTCCTCTTCATCAGAATCTTCATTTGCTGCCCTTTTCAAGGGCTTTTTAATCACTGCATCATTTTCTATAGGTCCATTCCCTTCAGCAACTGTTTCCGCTTGGCCTCCAGTGATCAGTTCAACAGCTTGTTCAACGGCTTGAAGAAATTAAAAGACACACATTAATAAACCAATCTTTCGTGGGGTTGGGCGAATGAAATTTCAGTGCTATCATTACCATTTCAAGTTTGTTATTAAAATTAATGTTGAAGTGGTCTTTTACATGAGGATGTTGTTGACTGGAATGTCTTCAAGAGGCTGCATTTACATGTTCTGCATAGTGTTTACCTCACTTGCTTGTTAATTGTGCTTTCACAGTCTACAACCAGTCCTAATTCTAAGTGAATGGAACACAACCTGTAAGCTGAGGAATCAAATGGTTCCTTGTTTCTGGCAGAAGAAATCAATGATCAGGTCACTTTGGGATCCCAGGAACACCGTACAACACAGATGGAAATGTTTTCTCACCCTCAGAGTCAAAACTGGACACCAATGATATGTACCTTTATACAGGCTGCGGCCATCAGCAAAACCAACTCATCAGCACACCTCTGAGGTAATTAGGAATAAGTGATTATTTAACACATTTAATTACTAAAAACTGCTGTGGGTTCACTCTAGGTGAAAAAAATAATACTTGCCATGTCTAGCTTTTTTTAAATCCCCAGTTTTCAGTACCAGGTTTAATATCACAAATTATGGCTGCAGTGCAATACATTAAAAAAAACTATAAATTACTATAATATAAGAAAGCTCATCTGTGTCACTACTTCTTTAGAACACTGAAGAAGTTTGGCATGTTCCCTCTGACCTGCACCAATTTTTAATTGATGTATCACAGAAAGAATCCTATCACAACCTAGAATGGCAATTGCTCTGCCTACAACCACAAGGAACTGCAGAAACTTGTGGACACATCTCGGCACATCATGGAGCCTTCCCTCCATGGATTTCTTGCTGCCTTGGTAAAACAATCAAAATACTCAATCTCCCCTTCAATCCTGAACCTTGTCCTCAGCCCCTACCATTGGGCGGAAGATACAAAAGTCGAAAAGCACAGACTACCAGGCTTAAGGACAGTGTAAGAGCAATGTATCTATTTTCTGAATTTTGTGTTACGCTTTCATTATGGGTAATTTATCATGTGGGTTGAGCGTGGTATAAGTGAAGAGTATATTTTTGTCACGCTTTGTCTTAGGTTGGTTTAGGTTAGAGCAGGGGATAGGTGGGGAGTATGGTTTTTTTTGTTGACTGCTAACACCTAAATGTTAATTGATTTAATACGCTAAGATTGTTTAAAAACACTTAAGTATGTTTAGATGGCTTATTTTGTTCCATCATTAGTTTTAGTTTCATTAGTGTATTGTTACAAGGTTGTTCATCTTTGCTGGTTTCTTTATAAAGGACTGAGCATACTTTCTTCGACTTAGAACTTTGTTACTCTTGGAGCACATCATAGTGTCAAACCCCATGCTTAGTCTCTGAGCAGTTTTGGTTTGTTTTTGTAACCGCTACAGACAGCTTCTGTCTTTCTGTTTTAAGACACTTGAACAATAAAACGAACTGTTCACCTCACAGTCTTATTCTGTTATGACAATGCACCCTATTGTCTGCCTGCACTCTCTGTATTGTAACACTTCATTCTCACTCCGCTATTGTTTTACCTTGTACTATCACAATGTATTGTGCTGATGAATTGAAGTTTATGAATGGTATACAAGACAGGTTTTTTTATACCGTGTCTCGATACAAGACCAATTTACTAATTCTCCTGTTATCCTGAGCAACATTCTCTGTAACCAAAGAAATGCTGTTCATTTAGCAATTCTGGGCCTCTTATCTAAAAACGGATGTGCTGACATTAGAGAGGGTTCAAAGGAGGTCACGGTAATGATTCCGAGATCGAATGGTTTGTCATATGAGGAGCATTTGATGGCTCTGAGCCTATAATCACTGGAATTTCAATGGGGGTGACCTCATTGAAACCCATTTTAATATTGAAAAGCCTTGATAGACTGGATATGGAGAGGATGTTTCCTGTGGTGGGAGAGTCTAAGACCAGAGGACACAACCTCAGAATAGAAAGGAGTCCTTTTAGACCAGATGAGGAGGAATTTTTTTAGCCAAAGAGTTATGAATGTGGAATTCTTTGTCACAGGCGGCTGTGGAGACCAAGTTTGTCTGTATACTTAAGGCAAAGGTTGATAGATTCTTGATTAGTCAGGACATGAAAGGATGTGGGGGGAAGGCAAGAGATCGGGGCGAAGGAGAAAAATGGATCAGCCATGATGAAATGGCGGAGCAGACTCGATGGGCCAAATGGCCTAATTAGCTTCTATATCTTATGGTCTTACGGTATAAAATCGTGAATGACCGAGAGAGTGAAAGCATCAGTCTTTCTCCCAGGTTTAGGTTTAAAGTGAGACGGTAAGGATTTAGTAGGGACTTCAGGGGCAATTAATTTTTAACAAAGGGTGCAAAAATAGAATGAGCTGCCAGAGGAAGTAGTTATGCAAAGTACAACAGCAATTTTAAAATGCTGTTAAACAGGTTCATGGATAGGAAAGGTTTATAACTAGCTTGGTGGACACCAGGTCCAAATTAACCATTTGGACCAAAGGGCTTGTTTCCATGCGCTACAACTCTGACTCAGTGTTTGCAGTCACAAGTAACCCAGTCTAATCCCACAGACCTGCATGCTTTTTAAACGCAGCAGAAGAGAGAATGCAGAGCTGGTAATAATGAAATCCTTTTTTAGCAGGAGAAATTAAAAGGAACATAACACCACAATTCATTGAATGATAAAAGTCATGAAAGATGAAGGGGTTTAAAACAAATACAGTTTATTATGCAAATATTTTAAGACTTTAGAGATATGAACTTAAAGTTCTGTTCATGCTTTGAATTGGACAGTGAGGATCATGCAAACTGAGATAGTAAACATTCCTTTGCTGTACTCAAGACAACGCAACGTGGACTTTAAAAGAAGTACAAGGGTTTGAATTCCTAACTCTCAATAGCATTTAAAATAAGTACCTCATAGGAAACATTCTATGTCATCTGTCGTAATATTGCTAAAAAAAGTCAGTTGTAAAATATGTCAATGCTTTGGGCTAACAGTTTAACCAGCTTACTTGAACACAATCAGTTTCTTCAACATTTGTACAAGAATGCTGTTAAAACCAAGACACTGGGTATATTTAAAGTGGAGGTTGATAAGTTCTTGATTAGTATCCAAAAATTACTGACAGAAGGTAGAACAGAGTTGAGAGGGATAATCAATCAGTCATGAGTGGACTCAGTGGGCCGAATTCTACTCCTATGTCTAAGGAAAGCAAATACAATTTCAGAAGTAAGTGCTGATATGTGATCTGATATCTATTGCATGGCTGAGTGCTCATTGTTTTCACCAGAGTGTCACAAAGTAACAGCAAAGAATATCGCTTACTGTCTGGTAACTGGCAGCGACGCAAAACTTCAATTAGTTCATCAACTTGAACAAATGGCCCCTGTGGGAAAGAAGTTTACAAATATAATGAGATACTGAGTAACTATCAGTTCAACTCATTGAAAAGAGAGTTTTCCAGTCACCACTTTCTTCAAACTCTGCCTCATTTTCTTGTGTCAGTGTCCAATCCAACACATGAACATACAATATATAGAAAGGGTTCAATTAATTAACAAGAAGATGGAATGGTTATACAGTGAGAAGGAGGTAAGTGTTGCAAGTGCTGGCTTCCCATACTATTGAGCGCAGAGAAACTGTGGTTCTGACAGGTCAAGGACTCCAAGAAACCTTTCGTTCAGTAATTCTGCCAAGATTAAAATCAGAACATATATAACATAGGCCACGATGTAAATCACTTCTTTAAACAGGAATTTAAGGCGACTGCAAATTGCAAAAGGAGGATTTGATCCTACAAAACCTTCACATCAATAACCTTTCATCAGAAAAGTTAAAAAAACAAGCATGGTTCAAGATGCAGAGGAGGGAGATTGAGAGAGACTGAATGCCATTTTGCCCTCTGTTGGTGTGATCAAATGTGGTTATTACATCCTAGCCGTCTATGCGATACACAAGCCAGGACAACACAATATGGAGAGTAAGCTGTTGCCACGCAGCAAGCTCTTCCTCTCTACACAGCTAATGAATCCAAAGGAACAGCAGAGACCCATACAGTTCGGCACCAGTAGCATCGCAGGAGTTGCCAGTCAGCATTGAACTCAACTTAGGAACTACAGCTCCGGAGTTTTCTGTGGGGTTTTCTCCTGAAGCCTTCCCCATGAATGGGTATAGCCACAAGGCAGCAGAGCTTTGAGATCATTGTCTTCCTTTCACTAATGAGCTGCCAACCACGACTGATGTTAAACCACTAGGTACCTGTTTTTGCCACTTCTGTCAGTAGAAATTGGTTCTGCCAGGCTCAGTAGCTAAGCCACATGTGAAGGCCAGGACTTGGTTTCAGAGGCTGTTTGGGAGACTACTCAGAGGCTATTTGGGAAAATTAAATAGATAGTGGGAGCATCCCCACCCCACCCCACCCACTGGGCTGTGACAACCTTAAGGAGTTAAAGAAGTCCTTAAGAAGTTACTCTGACTTTAGTGACCGAGCAAGAGGTCCACTACTGGGCAGATCCTCCTCAATTCCCTCAGCGTTTTACATGTCTGCTCATTATAGTTCATGTTTCAAGGACACCTGAATTGGGGTCTATTGAAAATGGTCACTGCTGAACTCACCTGGAAACACATAGGTGGAGGTAACAGTTTCATAAGCAGCACAGATGCTGGGGGTACAGGAAACACTCCCCCTGGGACAGGATGGAGACCAGGAGCTGTACAATAACAAAAAGTGTTCAAGTATTACACTTTTTAAGCAATGATTAAGCAAAGCACATCCTGACATCCTGTCAGTGAGCCCATTAAATAACTGACAATATTGAAATCAGGAAATAAAAAGCAACATCAGTCACTTACGTGCCAGGTGTCGGGGTTGGAAAGGAATCATCTGGTTTGTGTCAGGTTTTGGATACTCTGGCTTTCGGTCAATCTCATCCTTCATTATGGTTACAGTGGAGGGGGTCACTATGGGGTCTGGGATAATGGCCGTTAGCTTGGTTCGAGAGACGTCCTGGAAGGAGGCAAATCATTGTATTTAGTACGGTGGCATTAACATAAGTTTGTAATAATTGTCTGCTGCTCTCGGGTAACTGTAGTTCTGTGTGTTAGCCAACAGTTCTTCAGAGAGAGCCCAGCTCACCTCGAGTGTAGTGTTTCACACTGCACCGGAGTTGTCCCATTCAATTGTCACATCTCAGCCTTTCAATGCAAGAGACTTGCTCTCTGAATTTGCCCATTACCTTTCATAACCTTTAAGCTGTTTGCCTCACTGATCTCCTGTGGTACTAGGTTCCACATTCTAACTGTAAGGAATCCTTCTGTACTTTTCATCTGACTTGTATTCACAAACTTTGGTTTTGGAAACTCTCTTTCAATTTTACTCAGTGGGATTTATTCACCACTTTATAGACAATAGGTGCAGAAGTAGACCATTCGGCCCTTCGAGCCTGCACCGCCATTCTGAGATCATGGCTGATCATCTACTATCAATACCCGGTTCCTGCCTTGTCCCCACATCCCTTGATTCCCCTATCCATAAGATACCTATCTAGCTCCTTCTTGAAAGCATCCAGAGAATTGGCCTCCACTGCCTTCCGAGGCAGTGCATTCCAGACCCCCACAATTCTCTGGGAGAAGTAGTTTTTCCTTAACTCTGTCCTAAGTGACCTACCTCTTATTCTCAAACCATGCCCTCTGGTACAGGACTCTCCCAGCATCTGGAACATATTTCCTGCCTCTATCTTGTCCAATCCCTTAATAATCTTATAAATTGCAATCAGATCCCCTCTCAATCTCCTTAATTCCAGCGTGTACAAGCCCAGTCTCTCTAACCTCTCTGCATAAGACAGTCCGGACATCCCAGGAATTAACCTTGTGAATCTACGCAGCACTTCCTCTATAGCCAGGATGTCCTTCCTTAACCCTGGAGACCAAAACTGTACACAATACTCCAGGTGTGGTCTTACTAGGGCCCTGTACAAATGCAAAAGGATTTCCTTGCTCTTGTACTCAATTCCCTTTGTAATAAAGGCCAACATTCCATTAGCCTTCTTCACTGCCTGCTGCACTTGCTCATTCACCTTCAGTGACTGATGAACAAGGACTCCTAGATCTCTTTGTATTTCTCCCTTACCTAACTCTACACTGTTCAGATAATAATCTGCCTTCCTGTTCTTACTCCCAAAGTGGATAACCTCACACTTATTCACATTAAACATCATCTGCCAAGTATCTGCCCACTCACTCAGCCTATCCAAGTCACCCTGAATTCTCCTAACATCCTCATCACATGTCACAGTGCCACCCAGCTTAGTATCATCAGCAAATTTGCTGATTTTATTCTCAATGCCTTCATCTAAATCATTGATGTAAATCGTAAACAGCAATTTTAAACAATAAGTCAGACTCTAGAAATAGAAAGGACAACATGAAGAGCAAAATAGAAATTGTTTCTAGACCATCCTTACTGAGATTTTTTTTGAAGAGGTTACAGGGAGAAGAGTCAATGGTCATGCATTAGATACATTCCTATGATTTTGATGAGAAACTCATAACAAACCAACAATTAAGGTCAGAGAATGTGAAGTCAGAGATAATGGAATGGATCTATAACAGGCTTCAGGGCTGGATGGAGAGCATGGGAGTAAAGGAAGAATGCTGTTCGTAGTGAGAGAAGAGTTTCAAACAACATTCGAAAGGTTTCAATGAGATCCCCCCTCATAATTCTGAATTTCAGAGAGTACAAACCCAGAGTTATCAAGCATTCCTTGTATGATAACCCCTTCATCCCCAGAATCATCCTTGTGAAACTCCTCTGAACCCTCTCCAATGTCAGCACATCTTTTCTTGGATGAGTCCAAAACTGTTCACAATACTCAAGGTGAGTCCTCACCAGTGCCTTATAAAGCCTCAGCATCACATCCCTGCTCTTGTATTCTAGACCTCTTGAAATGAATTGCATTTGCACCAACACTACCTGCAAGTTAACCTTTAGGGTGTTCTGTACAAGGACTCCCAAATCCCCTTGCATCTCAGATTTCTGGATTTTCTCTCCGTTTAGAAAATGATCTGCACACTTATTTCAACTACCAAACATTTCCCAATGACCATGCATTTCCCAACATTGTATTTCACTTACTTGCTCATTCTCCTAATCTGATGAAGTCCTTATGCAGCCTAGCTGTTTCCCCAACACTACCTGTCCCTCCACCCTATCATCTAAATCATTGATATACAGCATAAAATGAAGTGGTCCCAACATAGACCCCTGCAGAATACCACTAGTCACTGGAAGCCAAACAGAGAAGGATCCTTTTATTCCCACTCACTGCCTCCTACCAATCAGCCAAGGCTCTAACCATGCCAGTAATTTTCATGTTATGCCAGGGGCACTTAACTTGGTAAGCAGCTTCATGTGTGGCACCTTATCAAAGACCTTCTGAAAGTTCAAATATATAACACCCACTGCATCCCCTTTATCTATCCTACATGTAATCTCCTCAAAGAATTCCAACAGGAAGACCAGATTTTCTACCAGGCTCTAAAGGAAAAGTGACACTCACACTCAAGTATCCGCAGTGATCCAAAGTTTCTAGCAGAACAGTTCCTCTGTGAACTGATTAAATTTAAGTGCAGCAACACTCAATCAAATATTAATAAAAATTAAAGCAGATGTTCCCCTAGAGTGGGGACCAGCTAGCAATGTTTTGAAGAGAAAACCTAAGCTGTAGAACAGTACACGTGACATCAGTGTGAAAGAAAACCATTAAAGTGGCCAATGGACGTAGCAAGGGATTATTATGGAGTTTCAAGAAGAAAACATTTCCAGGATCATTAAGGACATAACTAACTGAATGCCAACTTTGTCAGTGCTGCACACATCCCAATGGAAGGTACATACCTTGTATCCGAGAGCTTTAAGTTCACTGTTTGAACAGGGAAACAGGTCCATGAACTTGTATCTGTCCACCAATAATGCTGTTTCCTTTCCTTCATATTCCTCCTTAAAAGCAGCGAACCTCCTCTTTTCCACCTTCAGAATACTGGCTAGGTCTCCAATGTTACTTTCAAAAGCTAGAAATCGTGCCCAGATCTCACTGTAATGGTAACAACAGGAAGAGAGAAAAAGTAAAATTAGGGTGCAATAACCAGACTTATTGCAGGTGAGGTCACACTTCGGTTAGAGGAGCAACACCTCAATCTATCTGGAAAGCCTTCAACTTGATGAACATCAGTTCCTCCAGCTTCTGGTAATTTCTCCCCCTCATCTCTCTTTTTCTATCCCCCTTTCTGCCCCCACTACCTCTTTTTCTCTTTTCCTTCCTTTTCTTCCATGATCCACAGTCCTCTTCTTTCAGATTTGTTCTCCTTCAGCCCTTTACCTCTTCCACTGATCACCCCTAAGCCTCTTACTTTGTTCCCCATTCCCCTCTCACTTGTCAGCTTGAGCTCCTCTACCTTCTTATATTGGTTTCTGTCCCTTTCCTTTCCAGTCCCAATGAAGTGTCTTGGCCCAAATCGTCAACTGTTTATTCCCCTCTGTGGATGCTGTCAAACTTGCTGAGTTCCACCAGCATTTTTCAGTGTGTTACTTTGAGTTTCAAGCTAATTAATTCCTTGCAGACACTTTTAATCCACAGTAATTGGAAACACACCATAGAGCAGTACATGAGACAGTTAATCAAGACTTCAACAATGCCTTACGCAGAATTCATACTGGTAGTGGAATCCAGCAGCTATCACAAAATAAACTGCTTTAGCAGAGGTGGGTACAATTACAATGTTTAAAAGATATTTGGGCAGGTACCTGGACAAAAAGTTTAGAGAGAACATAAGGAATAGGAGCAGGAGTCGGCCATCTGGCCTGTTGAGCCTGCTCCACCATTCAATGAGATCATGGCTGATCTAGCCATGGGCTCATCTCCACATACCTACATTTTCCTCATAACCCTTAATTCCCCTACTAGAAAAAATCTATCCAACCTTGTCTTAAATGAAAGATATGAGGCAAATGGGACTATCTGGAATAGACATTTTGGTCGATATGGACGAGCTCAGCAGAAGGACCAGTTCAGAGAAGCACAGAATCAGGTCTTTCGGCCTTTCTAAAGCCAGAAGAGATGGGAGCAAAATTAGGCCACTCGGCCAATCGAGTCTGTTCTGCCATTCCATCGTGGCTGATTTATTAAACCTCTCAACCCCATCCTAATCAGTGCCAAACTATTATTTTGCCTAGTCCCATACGTAGGCCATAGCCCTCCATATCCCTCCTGATAAGAGTCATACAACACAGCTTCCGTGACCTACAAATCTTCATTTTTACCCTTCAGACATAGATCATTGAGGATCCCTACCAACAATCCCACACCCACCACCATCAGGAAGGAGGTACAGAAGCATTAGGACTAGGACTGGGTAACAGCCTTTTCCCTCAGGCTGTGAGACTAATAAATGTCCTGCCACCACTGAGGTCTCGTCAGTAGAACAGCAAGCTGTTTACTGTTTACCTCTGCTGAGCTCTGTATTTAGATTTATATTTCATTATTACAAAAATATTTTGGCTCATGTGCTGTGTATGATATATGTCTGTGATATATGTCTAGAGGAACATTGTTTCATTTGGTTGTATATATGTATAGTTAGATGATATTATTAAACTTGAAAATCTCAATATATGAAATCTCTTATAAGAAGATACAAGTAGATTGCTGTAGACTAATCCAAATAATTGTAAATGTGTGGAGGTCCATTCCCTCCAAAGAATATATAAAAATAAATGTTTTCAAAATAAAAGTTAAGAAATGTTTCTATTCTGATTCATTGACTTTTTTCAAAACTTACACCAATCCTCCAGTTTTTTAGACTACTTTTATATAATTAATTATAAGCTGTTTGCTATCTGTGAGAATTTCTAATAAAGCCCACATTGTTCTACATACACTTTAAAACATTGAGTTTTCGATGGACCATTTAAAGTTTAAAGACAGGAAACATTACCCAGATTTCTCAGGTGGTAAGGAGCCAGATGTCAGGACACGTTCAAACAGAACCCTGGTGTTGTTGTCCTCTGAAATGCAGAGAGAATGCAGTTGAACATCTTGCTGTGCTGTACAAGTACCTGGGAATCTGTATAACCTACAAGACTGTGGACCAAGACCTGCGAAGTAGGACTAGATCACAAAGATACATCCCATCGAGTCTGCTCCACCATTCCATCATGGCTAATTTAAAGATCAGCTTTATTTGTTACATGTACATCGAAACATACAATGAAATTTGTCATTTTGTTGTCAATGACCAACACAGACCAAAGATTGTGCTGGAGGCAGCCCACAAGTCATACCACACTTCCATAGCATGCCCACAACTTACTAATCCGGTCTTTGGAATGTCAGAGGAACCTGTAGACCCCAGAGGAAATCCTGCCGGTCACGGGGAGAATGTACAAACTCCATATAGACAGTGGTGGGAAATGAACCCCAGTTGTTGGTGTGGTAAAGCATTATGCTACTGTGCTTCCCTCTTGAAATTACCTACAAAAGATGTTGAGACTGACCTTTTTTTTTTACTGTTTATACTCATCTCTTGGGAAAACATCTGTGGTCAATGACGTCCTTATAGCAAGTGACATTATGGTCCCAGCTTGACTAAATATAACCACATTGTTCCAAGATAATAATCAAAACTATTATATTTGCCAACATCTAACTCTTCATTGGTCTGAAGAAATTTATCATGCACAATTAAGAATATACTACTTACCATTTAAATGAGAAAGATAGTCAATATAAGCCAATATATACTCCGGAATATCACCATACTTCTTCAAACCAAGCTCAAATATCTTGAAGGCTACTGCCTTGTCCTGAAAAGGAATGGTCAAACAGTTACTTGCTTTAGACAATGAAGACATAGGAGCAGTTTCAGACCATTTGGTCCATCAGGTCTGCTCTGGCATTTGATCACGGCTGATTAATTTCCCTTTCAATTTCATTCTCCTGACTTCTCTCTGCAAACTTTAACACCCTGACTAATCAAGAACTCAACCACATACCCCTGCATGTAAAAAGGGACAAAATAAAATCCCCAGGTGATTCACTGGACAGAATGCAAAGTCATCATTTATGCATCCTACAATGTATCAGTACACTACATGCCAGTGGCTTAATTTTAACTAGTCATTTAAACTCTTTGACATTGCAATAGTGCCATTTGATTGTTTCAGATCACAAAAAAATGCATTTGTTTGAAGTCTTTGTAAATCAGCAAGATGATTTTAACAAGAATAATTGCCAATGGTTCCAAGGTTGTCAAGCCGAGGGGTGGTAGGGGGGACAAGCTCCCACTACCAATAAGTGCTCCACATGGCATGTGTCTCAAATAGCCTCTGACAACCATGTCCAACTCCTGGCCTTCTCGTGTGGCTTAGCCTCTAAGCCCGACGGAACTGTTTCTACTGACAGGAGAAGGGGCGAAGGCGGGTCCTGGCACCTTAAAACCAGTGCTTCGGGCAGATGGAGCTTGTCAGCCTGGGATGGTAGTCCATCTAAGAGAAGGAAAACTCTGATTTAAAACCTCTGCTGCCGTGTGGCTGTACCTACCCATGGGAAAGGCTTCGGGAGTAAACCCTGAGGACAAATCCGGAGCTGCAGTCCCTAAGGCAGTCTGACGTTGGCTTCAACCTCGCTCTAGCAACTTCTGTGAAGTCACTGGTGCCAAGCTGTATGGTCCCTTGCCCTTCCCTAAGACAACATTGGTGGCATGGAGAGGGGAGACTTGCTACATTGGCAACTGCCGGTCTTCCATGCAACCTTGCCCAGGCCTGCACCCTGGAGGGGACACTCCAGCATTGCCTCACCGCGAAACACTGAAGCAAGACTTTCCAGGCGCTGACCCATGGTCTCGTGAGCTAACGGATGCCATCAATTGCCAGGCCTAATGACCCACAAGTGGAGGGGTGACCCCAAAACAAGCAGCATACCTTACTGCAGTAGTACTCCATGAGGGCAGCAGACACATAAACATGATGGCGGGTTCTGGGATCTTCCCGTGCCTTCTTAAATATGGATCGACCGGACTTGATACCTTCCGCTCTCCGTGCAAACTTCATATACTGGATGTAAACCTTCAATTCAAGCACAAAAGATTATGACAGAAAACCCTACATTTCCCAGGTCAGCATTACAAGATGGGTTCCAGCCAATGGAAGTTCCATGCACAGTCCAGATCTTCGTTAACTCAATCAATTTGTGCCTATTAGGGCACTAATAGGTGTCCTCAGTGTTGCCCGACTGGGGGGGGGGGGGGTGGAGAAAACAACACACTGTCCACAACAGAACCCTATCTGCTCTGCTTGTTAACTGCATTGAGATGTCCCAAAGGTGTCAGCGTACACAGATGGAGGATGAGGTGCTATTCCTCAGCCTTACATTGGGCGTCACTGGACCGATGTTGGAGGCTAAAGACAGAAAGGTCAGAGTGGGAATGGGCTAGATGGTTAAGGTGACAGGCAACTGGAAGCTCAGGGGCATCTTAGCAAATTTTTCTGCAAAACGGTCACCCAACCTGAGGGTGAAGAGGAGAGCAAATGCAATACCCTGAACTGGAAATGTGTCAATGTTTCCTATTTTCTTTTGAAGGAACTGTTAACTTGACAACTTCAGTCTGCACCCTATCACAAACGTTCCCAGAGTCCTCCTTTCTGCAACTAAAACGTGTGTTTTCTCACTTTCTCAATTCTGACAGAGGAACCTTGACATGAAATGTGCACCCTTCCCATTCATACCACTTGAGAAGCTAAGGGGTTCAACAGCACTTTCTGTTTTTGTTTTGGATTTCACAACATATGCCAGATGTATTAAACCAGAATCTGATTGGCTTTCTAGCATTTCTTCTTTCAATAAATAAAATATAAGCTGGTGAAGTGTTTAATTCAGGTTTAGTAAAAACATCAGGGGATATTTAAAAATTTTTATTTAGAGTTAGAGGCCCTTTCGGCCCAATGAGCTGCGCCAGCCATTAAACCCAGCCTAATCACAGGACAATTTACAATAAATTAACCTACTAACCAGAATGTCTTTGGACTGTGGGAGGAAACCCAGAGTCACAGGGAGAACATACAAACTCCGATGCCGAGCTGTATTAGCATTGTGTTTATGTTACGTTACTGGGTGGATCAGTGGAAACAAGTTACAGATCAGTCATAATCAAAACAAACTGTGACAGAGGCTTGAAGAAATGACGGACCCCTACTCCTATTTTCTTTAATATTCCTATTCTTCCCCTGCTGGGAAAAAATCCACTCAGATTGTTTTTTTTTTGCCATCTCCCTGCCACTACTTTTAAGTCAGTGAGAGTTTAACAAAAGATGGATTAAAATGCACACACTTATTCCTACAGATGGTACAAACTAAAGCCACACTTACCAACGTTGGATCGATATCTTCAATAGCTAAGAGCCGATTGTATATGCTGTGTACCTTTTCGTACTTCATTCGACTCTTTAATATAAAAGAAATTTGACATTAACTGCTGGAGTGCAGAATAATAGGGAGCAGTATGACACAATATTGATTTCACTAACTTCCGATAATTTCTCCCTACATCCCCCTTTTCCATTCTCCCCTCTGGCTCGCCACTTACCTCTGTTTTTACTCCACACCTGCCCACCACCTCCCTCTGATGCCCCTCATCCTTCCCTCTCTCATAGTCCACTTTCCTATCCTATCAGATACCTTCTTTTCAGCTCTTTACCCCTCCACCTGTCACCTCCCAGCTTCTCAATTCAGCACTCTTTTCCTGGTCACCTATCACCTTGCAGTTTGTACTATCCCTCCCCCTCCCCACCACATTCTTATTCTGCTTTCTTCCCCTTTCAGTTTCAGTTCTGATGAAGGGTCTTGACCTGGAATGTCGACTGTTTATTCATTTCCACAGGTACTGCCTGACCTGCTGAGTTCCTACAGCATTTTGTGTCTGTTGCTCTGGACTTACAACATCTGCAGAATCCCTTTTATATACATTTTAGAGACCAGAGGACTGAATAATGTCTACTTACCTCTTCATAATCCGCATATGCAAAGTAAAGCAACATGTTCTTCTTTAGCAAAGTGCTGATGGCCCTCTCGTAGATATTTGCAGCTTCATCACTGAACAGTTTTGCATTGTTCATGTCCTGTCAAAGAGTAACATTTATGAGAATGGCAACTCAAATTAATTGGTAGTGATACAACAGTCATTTAAGAGTCAAGAATAATTTCCAGGAACCTACCAGGAATCTGCCATCTTGTTGGCATTGTTAATAAAAACAAACTATGTTTATGGGATAACACACTCAAAATGTTGGGGGAACTCAGCAGATCAGGCAGCATCTATCAAGACCAGGACTGATGAAGGGTCTTGGCCCAAAATACTGATTGTTTACTCCTCTCCATAGATGCTGCCTGACCTGAGTTAGTCCAGCATTCAATGTGTTACTCTGGATTTCAAGCATCTACAGAATCTCTTGTGCCTATTAACCACATTTACATGAAATGTTGCCATTGAAAAGCAGCAACCATCATTAAAGACCCTCACCACCCAGGCCATGCTCTCTTCTCACTGCTGCTATAAGGCAGAAGGACTTGCACTACCAAGTTCAGGAACAATTACTACCCCTCAACCACCAGGCTCTTAAACAAAAGTGGAACACTACACTCATTCTACTTCTGGTGTTCCCACAACCAAGGGTCTCACCTTAAGGACTCTATTTATTTCATGCTCTTGATATTATTTGCTATTTATTCATATTTGCATTTGTACAATTTGTTGTTCATTGATCCTGTTTACACTTACTGTTCTATGGATTTGCTAAGTATATCTGCAAAAATAGAATCTCAGGGTTGTATGTGGTCACATGCATGTGCTCCGATAATAAATTTTACTTTGAATTTTGCATATCTTTACAGAACTTCATAAACTACTCTTAATAAGTTTACCTTATTAACAAAATAACTTGCATTTATATTGAGCCTTTACTGTAGTAACACCTCCAAAGCTGCTTCCCACGAAGATATCCAGATAAAGTTAAAACACATTAGGTAATGTAGAGATCCCAAAAATAGGTGAGAGAAGACCTTTAGGGAGTGGAGGGTGTTCCAGAATTTGAACTTAATTAAGAAAATCCTGTAGGTTGGGTGCAACAACAACTATAGGTCATAGGTTTAGGTGAAAGGTGAAATATTTAGGGGGAAACTGAGAAGTACTTCACTCTAAGGGTGATGGGAGTGTAGAACAAATTGCCAGCAGAAGTGGTGGATGCAGGTTCAATTGTAACATTTAGAAGTTTAGAAAGGTATGTGGATGAAAGGGGTATGGAGGGCTATGGTCTGGGAGCAGGAAGGCATAAAACCAGGATGGCATGGACTTGATGGGCTGAAGGGCCCTTCTCTCTGCAGCAGTATTCTTTACCAGTTTAACACACTACTTTTAAACAACCTAGAAATCATGTACAACACAGGGAATGTCAAATAATTCCAAAAGTCTTTAAATGGTCTGAGCAGTCTAACACAATATTAATGACCCTGGAAGTTAATAACAAACAGTCTCACAAGCCCAAGATATCTTAATCAGTTCCATAAAACAATTGGTGATTATTTCTGCAAGGATGGTCCAGAGGTGAAACCCATTAAATTGGACTAGTAATTCACTTATAGTTGGTATTCTTGGCAACCCTCACACTAAGCGTGTTGCATCTTCTTATAATCATTGCTTTTATTATCCTTTTTAGATGTACTGATAATTACCTACCCCCTTTTCTGCTAGCAGCTTGCTAGATTGCTCCAAATACTGTGCAGCTTCATACCAGATGTCAGGATGATGCCCCAAGACCAGAAGACATTGCTCATAGGCAAACATAACTGCAAGAAAACACATCAATTCTTTAAAGTCAGTAATAGATCTCAAAAGAGACGTTAGCTAATTTACAACACATACAAAGTGCTGGAGGAACTCAGCAGACCAGGTAGCATTCATGGAAAAGAACACAGTCAGTGTTTTAGGCCAAGACCCTTCGTTAGGAATCGGAGATCACAGAGGGGTAGCAGTGAGAGAGGATTTCATGAACTCCCGTTGAAGGGAATATCTACACTTCTTCAGGACAGGCATCACTGGAAGAGACTGCAATATAGTAGTCCAATCACAAACAAGAGAAATCTGCAGATGCTGGAAATCCAAGCAACACACACAAATGTTGGAGGAGCTCAACAGTCCAGGGAGCATCTTTGGAAATGAATAAACAGTCAAGATGAAGGATCTTGGCGTGAAATGTCAACTGTACTCTTTTCCTTGGATACTGCCTGGCCTGCTGAGTTCCTTTTGTGTGCATTGCTTGGATTTCCAGCATCTGCAGATTTTCTCTTGTTTGTGGTTAGCTAGCATATGATCAGTTATATAATATCTGGTTCTTCCAGAATAACACACACAAATGTTGAAGAAACTCAACAGGTCATGCAGCATCTATGGCGAGCAATAAATAGTCAACATTTTGGGCCAAGACCCCTCATCAGGATCTGCTGAATTCCTCCAGCATTTCGCATTCTCCATAGATGCTGCCTGACCTCCTGAGTTCATGCTTTGGATTTCCAGCATCTGCAGAACTTCTTGTGTTTATGGTACTTCCAGAAAACCAATTTTAAAGAAAATATTTCTTGCCAACTCTTAATTTAAAAGATATCCAATTTATTTGGGTGATGGGGTGGAGATACGTCTCTACTAAAGGAGGAGTAAGATGTTCCTTCGCTCTGCAGGACACCCTTGGGCAAGGTGAAGCACCTGCTTATCCTCTCGATCAGGGTCAAGTGAAGCCATGGGAGCAGGTGGTGGATGGTCGTATGAGCAGCTGGTGCAACACACACATTCCGGTTAAGCGACCACTGACACCAATCAGACAGTCTCTGAAGAGTATTGATAACGACTGGGGTCACCCATCTTGTGAAGATATTGCCCAGAAGAAAGCAATGGCAAACCAATTCTGTAGGAAATTTGTCAAGAACAATCATGATTACATATCATGCTTGTGCATGTCATACAACATGTCACAAAACGATTTATTTATCTCCTTGTAATGGCTTTTGAAGAAATTTCATAATTGCTTTATAGACAATTCAATACTCTCAAAACATAACAATATGTAAGTACTTTTACCTAAGGTACTTAATGCAGTGCCTCAAGGAAGCATTATGACACTAGGCCAGGAAAGAGATGAACAAGTTCTTATTTGGACTAATAACCAAAATACTGACCAAAGAGACAGGTGGAGCATACATAAATAGAGATATGAACATTTAGAGAAGGAATCACAAAATTTGATGCATTGAACATTTTGAAGATAAAAAAATCAGCTTCATTTGTCACAGGTACATCAAAAGATACAATGAACAGCGTCATTTGCCCTACAGTCCGAGGAGGTGCTGGGGGCAGTCTTCAAGTATCGCCACGCTTCTGGTGCCAATATAACATGCCTACAACCTATTAATCTATATTTTGGGATGTGGGAAGTTATCAGAGCACCTAGCAGAAATTCACACTGTCACGTGGAGAACATAGGAACTCTTCAGACAGCAGCAGCAATTAAACCCCTATCATTGTTGCTGTAAAGCGTTACACCAGCTGTTACGCTACTATGCCGCCTTAGACAACATGGTTGCTACTTTAGGCACATCAGAATCTCTCTTAAGAAAAATGAAATGAACAAGCAGTAAATATCTTTTTAGATTGCTTTTGCACAACACAAAATGAAGTTTCTATGAAAATGGCAGCGATATCTGTTAATTAGCCTCACCTCGTTTAGTGATTAGTGTTTGGTCTTCAGTGCGAAGCGGGTTACTTTTCTCCCATTGAATATACTTCTTCCACATCTCCACCTGCTGTGCTTCCTGAGGGCTGTTCTGTGGCGGAACTGACGGAGCATTGCGGTCTAGACCTTTCATGACAGTTTCATACTCCTGCAAGGGAAATATGTAGCTTCATAGCTCTGATGTACAGGAAGAAGGGAGTCCCTTGTATTTTAAAGTTGCCCCAATTTGCAGTAACCTATCACAATTTAAAATGGGAACACTTACCTTTGCCACTCGTCGAGCGTTCATATAATCTCTGCTCCGATCTTCAATCATTTTCTTGGCCAGGTGTATGTTAATGCTCTGTGGAGGAAGAGAGAAAAACTCTTTACTTCCATCACTTTACAAGCTTACAGATAGGGTCTACAATTTCTTGTTGCTACTGTGGCAACAAGTTCCTCTTTCCCTTTATCATTTCCTGTCAGTCACCTTATGTACAGATACTCCTGCTCATAAGGTCACTTTATGGCATGCATTGAGTACATAGCTAATCTTTGCATATACAACCATACTCAGTTACATGTACATTGTGTTTTATAGGATTGCTTTTATATTTATAGTGTTTTTTTTTATTATTTCCTTTCATCATATTGTGTTTTGTTACGCTACATTGGATCTGGACTAACAATCACTTCATTCTCCTTTACAATTGTGTACTGAAGAATGACGATAAGCAACCTTTAATTATGAATACACAATCTTGAAATTGTTATTATTACAGCATAGAAGAGGCCCTCCCAGCCCTTCGAGCCACACTGTGCTGCCCAGCAATCCAATTCAACCCGAGCCTAATCACATGACAATGATCAATTAACCCAACCGCTGCTTCTTTGGACTGTGGGAGGAAACTGGAGCAAATGGAGAAAATCCATGCGGATACGGGGAGAACATACAATCTCCTTACAGGCAGCGGCAGGAAATGAACCCAGGTCACTGGTACTGTAAATTGTTGTGCTAATCTTTTATGGAGGCTGCATGCCTATTTAATCTAATTACTCATATTAAAACATAATTGTTTAATAGAAAATACTCAATGTATTACTTGTCTAATTTTTAAATACTGTTGGGTGCTAATATTCTTTATGTCCGTCTCACCCATTTCAAAGCAGGAGTAAATCATCAGGAAAATGTTTGCTAAAATGGTCAGGTAGGAGCTGGACCTGATGTTACTGTATGGGGTTGGTACAGCACTTCATGCGGAAGGTGGTCAGATATTCAGACTCTGCAGTGATGGTTTCCCATTACAGTGACAGCAAAAGGGCAAATGGACAAATGTAAGCAGACTGTTTAAAAGTACTTATCAACTTTGTAACAGACTGCATTATGATGGTAAAGTCAAATCTGGCACAGGGAAACCGTGCTTAGTGTCCACTTTATTAATTACACTTGTACATCAGCTTGTTAATGTAAATCACTGATCAGCCAATCACATGGCACCAACTTAATGTATAAAAACATGCAGACATGGCCAAGAGTTTCAGTTGTTGTTCAGATCCAACATCAAATTGGGAAAGAAATTAGATCTAAGAGATTTGGACCCATGGAATGAATAATTATTGGTGCCAGATGGGGTGGACTGAGTATCTCAGAAAATGCCAACCTCCTGGGATTTTCACAAACACCACCTCTGAAATTTACAGAGAAGGGTGCGAGAAACAAAACATCCAGTTTAGTTGGCAAAAAAGCTTTGTTAATGAGAGAGGTCAGAGGAGTATAGCCAGGCTGGTACAAGATGACAGGAAGGTGATAGTATCTGAAATAACTACACATTACAACAGTGGTGTGAAGAGCATCTCTGAATGAACAACACATCGAACCTTGAAGTGGATGGGCGACAGTAGTGGAAGACCACCATCCTCAGAGGACATTGTGATAAATAACTTTGCTCTTTGAAAGGGCCGTGACTTTATTATTTTATTTAGAGATACAGCGTGGTAACAGGCCCTTCTAGCTCAGTGAGCCTGCATCACCCAGTTATGCCCATGTGACCACTTAACCTATGAACCCTAGGTAGGTCTTTGGAATGTGGAACAGAACCACAGTGCCCAGGGAACAGACAACTAATATTCATTCAAAATGTAAAAACTCCTTACATAGAGCAGAGGAATTGAATTCGAGTCATGGCGCTGTAATAGCAAATCACTACAATATTGTACTGCCCATAATAAACACTTGATTGAGCAGACTTCACAGTTCGTCCTTGTTCAAGTAAGGAAAATATTCTAATTGGCTGTAAACCTTAACCTTCTCCCTCCGCAGTATATTATCTGTGTCTAAAGGTTTTACCTCTTCATATTTGTTATAATCTCGCCATAACTGTTCAATATTTATCATAGGGTTGACACAGCCTCGCTGATACACTCGGCGCACTGCTGTTATCCTTTGGTTCTCTGCATAGGATCCTACTGCCTCCCTGTCGGAAGTCATGTGCAAGCACGTTAGAGTGAACACAACCTTTCTCTCAGAATAATTAAAGTCAGAATGAATGAACAAAAATAATAGGCATTACTTACACTCCTTTCAAAAAGTTAATGTAATCAACCCATATCTGCAAGAGATTATTAAAATTATTACAGTTTCAGTTCACAAAGTATTTTAAAAATCTTTTTAACACGTTGTGGTATTGAAAAGAAAAGAATTACTTGGTAGGACATAATCTCCATGCCAATTTTATCCAAGGCAAAATCATAAGCTTGGGCCATCTTCTCCCTGCAGTGCAACGGATGAAGGTGTTACAGAACATTTTTTGACAGCGGAAATAAAATTATTTTTAAAAATGAAAGCAAAGCTACGACACTTCAGCTCTTACTTGTAACTAGGAAGTTTCCCTTTAGTTTCCCGTACATAAGCCAAATAACATTTCCATAGATCAATATGCAAAACCTTCATAAGACATCGCTGAAATAACTGGAAAAAAAACAAATAAAATTAGAAATTTTTGAATGAGGAAAATTTTAAGACATATTTCTTCCTATTCTTTAGACCGTAAGTTATCCCGTGACCACTAGGTGCTGTGGCTAGTTCTCCTTAGAACTCCAGACATCTCTGTTTATAGAGCAAATATTGCAAGGCTACACTTCCTGCTAGGAGCTCAACTTTATTGAACAAAGGTCTGTGTACTTGATACATCGAATGTAAAACTCAAAAGCATTTAATTTCATTCCAGTGCTGACAGTCCATTCAAGCTTCTTCTCACCCTTCCCTGATCACTTTGCACTAAAATGAATTTTGTTTTTTTTTGTTCTTAAGGGTTTTTTTAAAATAAAAAAAAATGGATATAATTTATGTTTATCTTGTCAACCCCAGCACCCAGGTCATGATCTCTTCTTGTTGCTACCATCAGGAAGGAAGTACAGGAGCCTCAGGATCCGCACCAGCAGGTTCAGGAACAGTTATTACATCTCAACCATCAGGCTCTTGAACCAGAGGGGATAACTTCACTCAATCCATCACTAAAATGTTCCCACAAACTATGGACTCACCTTCATTGACTCTTCACCTCATGTTCTTAATATTCATTGCTTGCTTATTTATCTATCTATCTATTAAATAATTAATTAATTAATAATTACTTTCTTTTTCTATTTGCAGTTTATTGTCTTTTGCAAACTGGACGAATGCCCGTGTTGATGTGGTCTTTCACTGATTCTATTATGGTTATTATTCGATTATGGATTCATTGGGTTTGCCCACAGGAAAATGAATCTCAGGGTTGTATATGGTGACATACTGTGCCTATAAAAAGTATTCACCCCCCCCCCCCCAAAGCTTTCGTGCTTAATGCTTTGCAACATTGAATCACAGTGGATTTAATTTGGCTTTTTTGACACTCATCAACAGAAATGACTCAAAATGAAAACAAATTTTTACAAATTGTTATTAATTTATTACAATTATTAATAAATAATTGATTGCATTATTACTCAACCCCTTCATCAGTACTTGGTAGATGCTCCTTTGGCAGCAATTACAGCCTTGAGTCTGTGTGGATAAGTCTCTTATCAGCTTTACACAACTGGACGCTGCAATTTTTCCCCATTCTTCTTTACAAAACTGCTCAAGCTTTGTCAGATTGCATGGGGATCATGAGTGAACAGACCTTTACAAGTCCAGTCACATAATTAGTAAATGGAGATCAGTTTTTGGAGATCAGCTGTGTGCAGTCAAGATGTTTCAATTCCTTGTAGTAAGAATACACCTGCATCTGGAAGATCCAACTGCTGGTGAGTCAGTATCCTGCCAAAAACTACACCATGAAGACAGAAGTAACTCAGAAAACAGGATATTGAAAAGTCAGGAGATGGATACAAAATTTCCAAGTCACTGAATATCCCTTGGATATTCTTCTTCTCCCAGAGAGTTGTGGGGGTGTGGAATGCACTGCCTCAGAAGGCAGTGGAGGCCAATTCTCTGGATGCTTTCAAGAAGGAGCTAGATAGGTATCTTATGGATAGGGGAATCAAGGGATATGGGGACAAGGCAGGAACTGGGTATTGATAGTAGGTGATTAGCCATGATCTCAGAATGGCGGTGCAGGTTCGAAGGGCCGAATGGTCTACTTCTGCACCTATTGTCTATATTCCTTGAATATCCCAGTTAAGTCAATCATCAAGAAATGGAAAGAATATGGCACAGCTGTAAACCTGTGTAGAGTAGGCCATCCTCAAAAACTGAGTGACCGTGCAAGAAAGGGACTAGTGAGAGAGGCAACTAAGAGACCTATGACAACACTGGAGGAGGTACCAGCTTCAGTGGCTGAGATGACAACTCTGGAGGAGGTACCAGCTTCAGTGGCTGAGAGTGTGCATATAACAACTGTTGCCTGGGTGTTTCACCACACACAGCTTTATGGGAGAGTGGCAAAGAGAAAGACACCATTGAAAAAAATTCAGATGAAATCTCAGCTAGACTTTGCCAGAAGGGATGTGGGAGACTCTGAAGTCAGCTGGAAGAGGGTTCTATGGTCTGATGAAACCAAATTTGAGCTTTTTGGCCTTCAGACTAAAAGCTATGTCTCGCGTAAGCCAAACATCATTCCTACCGTGAAGCATGGTGGTGATTGCATTGTGCTCTGGATGTTTCACTGCAGCAGGCCCTGGAAGGTTTGTGAAGATAAGGGGTAAAATGAATGCAGCAAAATACAGGGAAAACGTGGAGGAAAATCTGATGTAGACTGCAAGAGAACTGATTTGGGAGAAGATTTGTTTTCCAGCAAGACAATGATCCCAAGCATAAAGCCAAAGCTTCACAGGAGTGCCTTAAAAATAACAAAGTTAATGTCCTGAAGTAGCCAAGTCTGAGTCCAGACCTCAATCCAAATGAGAATTTGATGTTGAATTTGAAAAGGGTTGTTCACTCACAATCACCATGAAATCTGACAGAGCTTGAGCAGTTCTGTAAAGAAGAATGGGGAAAAATTGCAGTGTCCAGATGTGCAAAGCTGATAGAGACCTATCCACACAGACTCCAGGCTATAAATGCTGCTAAATGTGTTTATGCTAAATACTGACTTGAAGGGGGTGAATACTTAATCAATTATTTTGTGTTTGATATTTGTAATTAATTTTTATCACTTTGTAGAGATTTGTCAACACTTTGACATGAGTCTTTTTCTGTTGATCAGTGTCAAAAAAGTCAAATTAAATCCACTGCGATTCAATGTTGTAATACAATGAAACATGAAAACTCCCAATACTTTTTATAGGCACTATACAAGGAAGTTACTCATCTATGTAAAAAATAAAGGGATTTGGTTCACATGCTTAAGGCCAAGTACATTTTAAGATAAGGTGTTCACCAAGATGTAAAAACTAAATTATTAAGCGAACATGTTAGCTTGCAGTGACCAACTAACCATAAAGTATATCTGGCTCCTTTCCTTCTAGTGCGTTAGTGGGATAAAAACTAAAACCTTTAGCTTACCTTTTCGACTTTGTCATAGTTTTTCGCTTTTATCTGTAGCAACAAAAAAAAAGATTCATTACACTTTCCGTAAGTGAGGAAACACTTTGTCTTAAAAAGAATAGCAGTTCCACAGAGATCTCCCTGTGGTTAAATTTTGACATAGAAGGCAAAGTTATAAAAGAAAAAGATATTTAACGAGGATTCAAATTAGTATGGCAGTGATATTAAGGTATTTAGTGTAATTATATATAAGGAAGGAAGGATGTAAACATCAAGATACTTTAATAACTCAAAGTAACAAAAGAAAAAAAAAGATGAAATAGAGATGTAAACAAGAAGATCTAAAACTAGTTCTAAATCATTTATCTTTTTTGTTATTGAACTGTATGACATAGAAACAGGCCCTCGACCCACCACATCTACATTCCACCATAATGCCTATCTGCACAAATCCTGCATTAATTCAATACCTCTCTATTCCCTGCTCATTCAATTATCATTCCAGATGCATCTTAAAAGATGTTATGGCCTCTACTCCAGCACCTAGTCCCAGACACAAATAGCTGTGTGTGAAAAATTTCTCTCAGATCTGCTATAAAACCACTCCCTTAAACCTATGGAAACAGGCATTAGCTATCCACTCTACCCATTCCTCTCATAATTATGTACCACTGTCATGACTCCTCTCAGCCTCCTTTACCCCAGAGAAGATACACCCATTGCCTCCAATCTTGTTTGTAACTCTAACCCTCCAATCTAAGCAATATCTTGGTGAATCTTTTCTGCATCCTCTCCCTAGCTTAATCACATCCTTGTAGCACTTGGGAGTATTGCGACGATACACAATACTCCCAAGTGCTGCCTAACCAACGATTTGTACAACTGTAAAATAATATCCCCAACTCTTGACTGATGGCTGATGAAGGAAAGTGCACCATACCTGTCACCACCCTGGTTACCTGTGCTGACATTTTCAGGGATCTCTGTACTTGTATTCCAAGGCCTCTCCATTCAGCAATATCACCCAGCCATTTGCTGTGTATGATCTACCCTGGCTTAACATCCCAAAATGCATCACTTTACACTCGTCTGAGTGTCTATCTGCCATTCCCTTGCCCACTTTCCCAGCTAAACTCTATCCTGTCGTAACCTTAGACAAACTCCATCATTGTCCATTATATCACCAATATTGGTGTCATCTACAAACCTACTTTTCAAATCACCTACATTCCCATCCAAGTTATTTATATATTTGACATAACAGCAAAAAGTCAGAACTGATCTTTGAAGTACACCATTGGTTAGTCCTCCAATAAGAAAAATATAAATCCTCCACTGCCACCTGCCATTAACCCAATTCTGCATCTAATTTGATAGATCACTCTGGATCTCATATGTTCTAATCTCTAGGTCAGCCTATGTGGAATCATGTCATTAATGTCCCCGTAGACATGTTTACTGCCCTATCCTTATTAATCCTCTTACGAACCACCTCAAAAAATCTCAAATTCCTGAGACATTATTTCCCCCTGCATAAATCCATAATCAGTCATTGTACTTCCAAATGAAAATAAATCCTACCCCTCAGAATTCCTTCCAATAACTTTCCCACCACTGATGTAGGGCTCACTGGCCTGACATACCCTGGCTTATCCATTGTCATGCATCAAAACCAGTTGAAATATAAAAATAATTTTAATTTATATGTAGGAATGCTTTAGGATATCTTAATTGCAGTTACATGCTCTGAAAGAAGTCATGAAGTTCACACCAGTGAAGCACATTTCTCACCCCCCCCCCCCCCCCCCGTTTGCATGTCAATGCTGCAGTGGAGGCCCATACAGGTTAGACAGATGCAATGTTGCTGCAAAAATTGCAATTTGATTCTGACAGAACCCAAAACCCTATAAATTTCAAACTAAAGATCACATATTGGAGGATGATTATATACACCTGGATTATGTTTTACTGTGCTCTAGTTATCAAATAAAATCTGGAATTTAACTTACTATTAAGATATTAAAGTGCCGCTGTAACAGGTGACAATTTGTAGTAGGTGTAAATTATTTTCTTGAATGCACTTCTCTTTCCTAAATGAATACACAGCTTTTGCTTCTATCTCCTCTGGGACAGAGAATTCCTGATCTCAACTACACTCCACATGAGAAATGATTTTTGTCTCATCTCCTTGATTTTTTGTCCAGAATATATAAATCTGCATTTTCTGGACCACCCATTGATGAGAACAACTTCCTTATTTCATTCCGTATCTAACCATTAGAACCTTATATAGATGTGTAGCCTCCGCTCAATATTCTTTGTGTCAACCTCACTTTTCCTGGGCTAAGCTTACAGCTGAAAATCCTCAGCCCTGGAACCATGTCTGTGCCCCTTCCAAAACATTCCTGGAATTTGGTAACCAAAATTTGAAGGCAGTTCTCCAGCTGTGCCCTTTAAACAAGTTCACCATCCCTGCTTTTGACCTCAATGCCTCAATTTATTGAGGTAATAACTCATAACACTGCCTATATCATGCAAGATTAAAATATTTAATATTATCACTACTTTATGAAGACTTGCATTTTCAAAATACAAGATAAATCAGTCATGTTTTAATCTTCCTTTATGGAGGGGATTGGAGTGAAGGTGTCAAACAGATCAAATCGTTTAACATGATAAACATCAGTTTGGATGAAGCATTTAATCAGAAATGTTAATTTTGTTTCTCTCTCCAAAGATGTGGGCTAATAAAGTCATTCAGTTACACAGAAGGAATCATTTGGCCATCACATCCTTGCCAACACCTTTTGCCTTATTCACTAACCCCATTTACCTGTATTAGGGTTGTATCTTTCTACGCCTTGCCTATTTAAGTATTTGAGTAGAAGCCTCTGAAGTATAGCATTTTGTCTGATTTCCTCACCTCCTCTGGCAGTGCATTCTATACATCAGCTATGTTCTATGTGAAAAACTTTCCCCTAAAATCCTTTTAATTTCCTACCTTTCATCTTAAAACTGTACCTTCTTTGTTTTGATAGATGTACCATGGGTAAAAGATGTTGACTATCTATGTCTCTCATAATCTAACATACTTTTATCTGGTGATCTTGGCAGGTAAGATTTGTTTTTTTTTTAAATTTGGGTAACCTGGTTTTCTCTAGAATAAAAGTTCCTAACCTTTATTACACCATGGACCCTTACCATTATCTGAGGGGGTCTGTGGACCCCAGATTCAGAACCCCTGCTCCCGAGAATACGTCCAACCTATCCAATCTCTTGCCATATGTAAAGTCCTCTGCACTCTTTCCTTCTCTGTCCAGTGCAATTACATATTTCTTATGGTGTGATGACCAGGACTATGTACAATATTCGCGATGTGGTCTAGCATTTGGCATTAAGTTGCTAATGAATACTTAACTTTTTATCTTCTTTGTCATCTTATGATCAGCTAAAAATCTCCAACAGGTTCTGCTGATTTTACAAAATTTTTCAGCAACTGGTGCTTTTGTTTTTGTGCTAATATCTCAGAACTTGTGTCCTGGGGCCAATAAATATATCTATTTCTAATGAAGTACAGTGTCCAGCTATCTGGGCTTTGCACATTGAATTGAATTTATTTAAATTTTACATCCATCTCACAACATGAGGGAGTAAAAGTCTGTGCATTGTGACTCCATCACAATGTACAGACAACTGAATTTAAAAGTCTACTGGCTTGTATAAAGAAGCTGTCCTGTAGCCTGTTGGTTCTGGCTTTAATGCCATGGTACCGTTTGCCAGATGGAAGCAGCTGAAACAATTTATGGTCGGTGTCCCTAATGATCTTCCAGGCCTTCTTTACACACCTGCTGTTGTAAATGTCCTCAATGGAGGCAAGTTCACACCCACAGATGTGCTGGGCTGTCTGTATCACTCCCTGCGGTGCCCAGCGATCAAGGTTGGTGCAGTTCCCGTACCAGGTGGTGATACAGCCAGTCAGGATACTCTCATGGTGGCCCTTTCGGTCTTGAGGATTTGGGCGCTCATGCGAACTTCTTCAGCCGCCTGAGGTGGAAGAGACGCTGTTGTGATTTTTTTGCCACAAACCTGGTGTATACAGTCCAGGTGAAACATTACCTCAAACATCTGAAATGCAATTTGCCCACATCTTCACTGAACAACTACTAGCTGTTTCAGATTTCTAACAGATACTGTTCTTTATATAGTGAATATTCATTGGTGTAGGACCGATTCTGAATTATTGTTTACAGCTTGGTGGCAGGAAAAGCAAAGGTTTAACTTGAGTTTTGCATTACAGGAGGAATCATCTGCTAACTAGCAGGTCAAACCAACATACAACCCAGAAATAAACCTTGCATTTCTTCAACAAAGAAAGAAAAAGATATGCTCTTTAACATTGCTTCTGACTTTTAACCTTAAGAAAATGAGGACTTTGTCTTTGCTAACTAACCCATTTATAAAAATTAAGTTATATAAGCAATAAATATATGGCCTCATTGGTCTCCAATGGCCAAACACAATAGAACATGAGGATTCCAACATAATTTTATTAACATTTTATTTTGTCATTCGATTTCTTACAAAGTACTTGGATTTTACTTTTCCCCAAAAAGAACTCCTTTGGGAAGCAAAAGCAGAGAGTTGGCGTAATTAAGTTTTTATGCATTGCAGCTGAGAAGTAGGAAACTAGATGCTACATTACCTCCTGGTCGTCCCAACTATAAAGAGTATATAGAAATTTACAACAGAAGACACAAAATGCTTAACTCTTGGAACATTCAAAATCCTGACTTAAAAATTCCACAAAGATAAAAGAACGCCAATAATTTTCCTAGTGGCAGAAGATACTTTTCAATTAACAATAGGAAATGTGGACTAGATTTCTCCCAAGAATGATTAACTTTTAATGTAATCAGGGTTAAGGGCCTTAAAGTTCCATTGAGGCTACATAAAAGTGCCAGGAAAGCTCTTCTGATGCTTGTAAAACCTTTCTCCTATGATGTAGGAACACTGTGCAATCCTTCCCACTTTGCAGGTATTCTTTCTGTGAAAACATCTCAAAATCTTCTGGTCTCCTTCTGAACCTTAAAACATTCATGGTGTAGAGTTAATTTTTCTTCAATAATCACCAGTGTATTTTGTTTCAGTGTAAAACTTTTAATACCTTTATTAGCACGTTATATTTTGAGGGATCATAACAGAATTTGAAGATACAGTCTGACATTAACTAGACTTACTAGTCTGGAGGATATATCACAGACACCAAGGATTTGATTAAAAGAATAGTAGTGCTTTATTTTATCAAGGTCATGCAAGGAAATTATTGCAGGTCCCTGCAATATACAGAGTTCTCTTCATATACTGTAAATCTGAGGTAGGAGACTCATCACAACATTATACAAAGAGTATCTATTGTTTCTGGAGATCATGCTTTTCTTAAAACCAGAATTTTTCTCCTTTGACTTTCCTTGAATCATGAGAATCTGCAGTAAAGATTCAGTGAATGGAACCAGTGATCAGAACTCCAGGGGATAACTTCCCTGCCTTTGGTTCAACATGTAAACATTACTGCTGGAGCCCTTCCCAAAAAAAAATCCGCCAAGGAGTCTTAAAAGCTCACATCATTCAGAAGTGGCCTCATTGACCTATATGTTTTGGTCATGTCCCACTTTACATAATTACTGGAAGGACATATTTACTACTATTTCCTCAATTTGGAATATAGATTTACAACCTCATTTTATTACTGCAATTTTTGGCATACCAAATGAAGATGGTAATCAGTTTTCCCCTTCAATCAGACGAATGATTGCTTTTGTAACATTAATGGCCAGAAGGTCTATATTACAAAATTGGAAAGAAGTAAATCCTCCTACCACGTTTCAGTGGCTTTCTCAAACTATTTCTTATCTGAGCCTGGAAAAAATTAGAAGCACTATTTTTGACTCATCAATTAAATTTGAAGAAACTTGGAGACCATTTATTCGACATTTTCATATGAATTAATTTGGCCTTTTCCAGACCTTCTTTCTGCTTATTCATGTTCAGGTATGGAGTTCCGGAGTTTTTTGACACTATCATATACTTGTAAACTATTATTATTGCCCATGTTAGTTTAGTTTAGTGTTTTATTTTTCTTAATATATACTTTTTTCACATATTTTCAAATTTTTTCTTCTTTTAATGGTTATTTTTGTTTTTTTCATATATAATCATATGGACTTGATTGATTAAGGTATTTTTTTTTCTGCTGATGTTTAATAGGATATTGTTATCTTATTATCAACGTGACTTCAAGTCTATTGTATTCATAATTTACTCATTATTATGTTATGTTTTTTTTATATGTATATATGAAAATCAATAAAAAAATTGAAAAAGAAAGAAAAGAAAGCTCACAGGCTCTTCTGAACATTGTCAGTCAGATTCTATAAAACTCTAAAATACTAAATTCCTTTAATTCAAAATTCAAGACCATTTAAAATCATTTCCGGTTTACAAGTGTAAACAAGAACAAAATAATTGATGAAGTAGCACAAAAACACAGTAAGATAAAGAGCACGATAATAAAAACACAATAAATATAATTACATGAGATAACTTATATTCATAGGTCGATTGTATAGACATGAAGTGACGCTAGCCACAGAAGAGTCAGTACATACAGTGACTGAGAAGAAATGATCAAGAAGTGGTGGTTGGGGGAGGATGGACAATGATAATACAACAGATTCCATTATAACATTCCCTTGAGCCAGCTGAATATACTTTCCCTGCAATGTAACCTCAATGTGATACCCAGGAATGTTCATATCATCTAATGCACTATTTTTCATGCAATAATCTTTGTGTCTAACTAGATAAGGCCATAAAGACATAGGAACAGAATTAGGCCTTTAAGCCCATCAAGTCTGGTCTGCATTGACACCCTTATTAATCAAGAACCTATCAACCTCTGCTTTAAATTTACCCAATGTCTTGGCCTCCACACAGCTGTCTGTGGCAATAAATTCCAGATTCACCACCTCTAGCTAGAGAAATTCTTCCTTATCTCTGTTCTAAAGGGACATCTTTGTATTGTCTTGTTGAGCAATCTAGAGCTTCTTGTGAATCACTGTCTACAGAATGAAATGAGCTGTAAACTGTGCAACACCTGTATACATTTCAGTCTAAAGCTACTCACAGAACAGGCATCACGATCCAGTAACTCTTAACATGAGCACTTTTTTCCACATATACAGTAGCAAACTCAAATGACTAGAGCAATGAGTAAGAAATTCTCCTAGAATTTCTTACTACCTCAGTAAGCATAACGTGTCATGGTAGCATGATGCTACTACAGCTCAGGGTGATGGAGTTCAGAGTTCAATTCTGGTGCCACCTGTAAGGAGTTTGTATGTTCTCCCCATGATTGCATGGTTTTCTCCGGGTGCTCCGGTCTGGTTAGTAGATTAATTGGTCGTTGTGAATTGTCCTGTGATAAGGCTACTGTAAAAAGGGTGGGTTGCTGGGCACTGCGGCTTGTTAGGCCGAATCTGCACTGTATCTCTAAATAAGTAAATATACAAGAACATGGAACAGTATAGTACAGCTCAGCCCACAATGTTGTTCTGTACCAATTCAATCGGTAATCAAAGTGATTTCTTCTGCCTACACAATGGCCATATCCTTGCATTTTCCTCACATTCATGTCCCTATATAACATCTCTTAAAAAAGATGCCCCTCACATCTTTAAAATTACCCCCTTTCACTTTAAATGCACATCCTCTGGTATTAGCCCTTTCTACCCTTGAGAAAACACACTGCTTGTCTGCTCTATCTATGCCTCTGATAACCTTATAAACCTCTACCACATATCCCCTTAGCCTCCACTGCTCCATCTCTACTACAAACCTATTCTTTACAGATGTTGTGCATTACAGTCAAGATGTGAAACCTCTACTGAATTTACCTTTCACAGAAACGTGGGAATGAAGAATCTACATGTCTCTCAAGATCTTGTAGTACAATAATTAACAAAGAAAAAGTTCCTCACCTGGACTCTAACTATTGTGGCTAGGTAGGTGTTTTAATAACCTGGACTACACTTATTTAAAAAAAAGAGCCAGACACCCTTGCAGAAGGATACTGAAATGATTTCTTCAGTCATAACAGTTATCCATGTTACAGATCTATATGAATCTCATTAGTACACTGTCAGCTGGAAGGCAATCTGTGCATTGGGCTTTCTTTCCACTTTTTGTTCTTGGGATGTATAGGGAATTAGTGCCATCAGTTGATTGCTCAAAACACTGCAATCAAGGGTAATTCAGCAGAAACTGTCCCTCTCATTAGTAATAACTAATTGTCTTCATTAGTTAAATCTAAAGTCTCAGCAGACTTGTAGCTTTAAGACTTTTGGTGTGGTTGTTGATGCAGCTGTGTCCAAAACTATAGCTTTTTTTGGTTTTATACTCATTCATTCATTGTAGGATTCAACAAAAGGCCAGGAAACATTTGTGTTTATTTATTTAGAGATACAGCACAGAACTGACCCTTCTGGCCCAGCCAGCCATTTATCCTCGCCTAATCACAGGACAATTTACAATAACTGATTAACCTACAGACGGCACTGGAATTGAACTCTGAACTCCTTCGCCCCAAGTTGTAGTAGCATCGTGCTAACCGCTAGACTATTATGGTGCCCTATTAGAGTAAGCGAGGCAGTACTTCCAGGTGGAATATTGTAACAATCTGATACTTTCATAGTTATAGTACCATGACTGATATAAGTTTATTGATAAAAGATTATTTACGGAACTGTATATAAATTCTTTAGCTATCATATTGGGATTTAAACTTGCATCCCTCGATCTTAAGTTCAGGTTGTGAATTACTTATTAAGTAACATGACAACTCTTCTACTGTTTCCAAGGCAACAGCTTCTATATGCTTGAGCTGGAAGCCAATGTCTCACTCACCGCCACAAATTAGCTTTTCCTTTCTATTTTAAACCTTTGGACTAGAACATTAAGTCCTATCTCATGGGAATGAAAGAAAGAAGTCAATAATGTTGTCCAATTCATAGAGATTCATGGAGTTACTCAACCCTTTTTTTTGCTACCCAGCCTCACCCCTAACTCTAAGATTCGGATGCAATTTGTTCATAAGAAACTTTTCATGACAATAAGATCACCATGGAGCCTACTTTTACAGCAATTTCTTGTAGTTTACAAATATTTAAAGTGGGGCTTGGTTGGTTCTGAGGAGCTTGCAGGAAAATAGTGAGTTAGAGTTGTGCAGCACTTGCTGCAATCTCGTATATCTATAGGCCAGGGGTTGATTCTGTCTGTGTGGAGTTTGCATGCTCTTACAGTAATTGCACATATGCTCCAGTTTCCTCCCATATCCCAAGGATGTACTGATTTGTAGGCTAACAGGCCACTGTAAGTTACAGTGGACCTCCGTGATAGGAGATCAAGGAGTGGAAGGGCACCTGAAAGAGAACAGGAAATAACTGGGGGAAAGGGATTGCTCTGAGAGCTGACAGACTCAATGGACTGAACAGCCTTCTTGTAGATCAAAAGGCAAAATGACAAGCATAATTTCTTGAAGGTGATAGGCCACGAAGAGTATCATACCAATTCCAGTCACTACATCTATGTGGTGGGCCAGATTGCTTGTTTCCATGCAATGGAAGGTAAATATCAGAATATTCTAAAGAAGTTGCCAAAAAGACTTCATTATGGCCCCACAAATGAGGACTAGAGGGTTAGGCTAGCAAGGATGCAGTTGCTGCACTTGGGGCAAAGAAAATCAAGAGGAGATGAGACACAGGTATTCCAAGACATGTCTAGTTTAGATAGGTTAACTAAAGAGAAACTGTTCCCACCTGTTGATGGTCAAAAGAATGGGGTACACAAATTTAATAAAATAGGGAAAAGATACAGTAGCACTGACATGAAAAAATATTTTTATGCTGAAATGGTTATGACCTGAAATGCACTGCTAACAAGGTAGCATAGAATCAAACCACAATTTAAAAGGGAAATATCATAGGAACTTGTCGAGTTGAGTGATAGGATGAATGGGATGGGGCCAAGAGGCTTCCGCTGTGCTGTGACAATTCTAGTGATAAATCAGAAGTCACTTCCAAACATCAAAAGAACAGATTCCCTACATCAACCATGTTCCTTTGAGATAAGATACAAGGAAACACAGACTTTACTAGAGATGGGACACATTCAATGTTTGGATAATTTAAATAAGTAACGACCAAATATAAAGAATTTAAAGTTATTTCACAGACTTTTCATAATCTGAAAAGTTAACTATTTCTCTCCCTACAAATGCTGTCCATCTTACTGCACATTTTCTAGTTTTATTTTAGGTTTCCAGCACCTGTAGTGTTTTGCTTTTGGGCTGATAATGCTGGGAACAAGTGAGTGCCTGACTATTTGACAAAGCAGCTTATTGCTGGAACTGTCCATTGAATGTGGCCTGGCTGTGGTGAGGCAGACTCTCTCTGTGTCAAATTGTTAACAAGCTTGAATTCTTGGTGCCATAATGAACTGCCCTTCAGCGAACAAGACCTTCACCATCTCTTGCTCGATTAAACCTTTATTCAGTAGGTGCATGCAGAGATAAATTGGTATTTGGCCCAGTTCATCTTCAGCAGCATGATAGCAAAGGACTTTATGCTGTGGAGACTGCTCCCAGGGTTGCACACCAGCAAATGATATTCTCAGCAGAGGAACTGTCCATGATATAGTACTGCCAACAGGCAGGAGGGTGAGCCTGGGATTGGGGTGGAGAGGGCACTCTGATATTCTAGTTAGGGAAATTACCTAAAGTAGGGTCTTGATAGTGGAGATGTCTAGGGTATTCTTCATCAGCTCTTTTGTTCTCTTTGGATCTCCTTGATATGTAGTCCTCCCACCCCACCCCCTTCCCTATCTCTTGCAGGTTTTTCTTTCCCACAGCTTTGCAATAATTTGTGTTTCTATTCTTTGCATTATCTGCGTGATTTATTATCTAACATCGCTTGTTGTCCTACCAAGTTGATTATCAATGCTTTAACCGCCTCTTCATGCTGAGAATATAGCTGCTTTCCATTTCCATTTGGTTTCATGCTTTAATCTTCAGACGTAATGGAGTTGAACAATGGCTGTGGTATTTTGAGACAGTATGTGAGACAATTGATGAATCATTTTGTTTCATATTTAGTAAGTAACATGGTTTGATAGTCCAAAACAGTCAAGTTCAAAGAATGCCAGGATTACTGAAAACTTCAACTGAAGAATGAAATTCCTCATTATCAATTTACAAATAAAGAAACAGTGTCAGTTGAAGGACGCAAACATTTCACAAGAACATCTCACTCCTCTGATTTAATATTCTGCCATTCTGAGAACATTTCACATAACTGAAAGGCAAAGGGGAAAAAATATTTATATAGCACTTTTCATAACCACAGGAGAACTAAGAGTGCTTTTCAGTCAATAAGTACTGTAGAAATGTTGTAACATTGAAAATATGTCAGTTCATTTACACACTACAAACTCCCTCACACGTCAACATAAATAATCTTCTAATGATGTTGATGTGGGGATAAACATTAGGGACGCTAAAGAGCATTTCCCCCATCTTTAAAATTACACCAGGGAATTATTTTGTTTACATCCATCTACAGAAGCAGATGGTTTAAATATTTCATGAGGAAAACAGCACCCTCACTCAGGCCTGAGCCAATGGAGTACCATTTGAACGTTTCCTACGCTGATGTGAGTATGGTCACCACCGAGCTAATGTGACACAACCTGCTGCCTCACACTACAGAGGTCACTTCCCATTTGAAATCTCACTTGTTAATATCCAAATGAATATTTTATTTTAAGAGGATAGCAATGTAGAGGATGCTCTGCAGGTTCCAATTACCTTTCCCCATGGATAGAGGTGAATTGGAATAAATTAAGATCATTAGTGCACACATCAACGACCAACGTAACTATTACCTCTCGTTGAATGTATCACCCCACAGATGGCCTTTCTTCCCAAGGTGCCCATACTATAAAGGTAAGCTTTCAAAGCATTGTGGATATCTGCATATCAAGTGGCCTTCCAAATATTTAAATATGTTTAGTTTGGCTCCACCACTCTTCCAAACAGCAAGTTCTAAACCACCTCCTTTACAAACTACAGTACCATGTTGGTGTGTTACTGTAGCATAGTGGCTAGTGCAATGCTATTACAGTTTGGAGTTCAATTCTGGTGCTGTCTTTAAGGAGTTTATGTTATCCCTGTGACCAACATGGGTTTCATCTGGGTGCTCTGGTTTCCTCCGGTTTCCTCCCACAGTGCAAAGGCGTACAGGTTAGTAGGTTAATTGGTCACTGTAAATGGTTCTGTGATTAATAGGTGGGTTGCTGGGTCAGAAGGGCCTGTTTCTCATTGTACCTCTAAACAAATAAATACATATTACCTGTCCTCTAGCCAACCAGCCAGCCTGTAGTTGAACATGTTTGTTTGTTAATCGCTTGGAAGGACTTTTCATATTAGGAGTCCTTAGAAGATTACAGCCCAATAAACTAGAGATAGATATAATTTCAATAGTGCAGAAGTCGGATCAACTTTAACCTACACACTTAAACTCAGTAAAAGCTTCTCAAGATACTTATCAAAAATTGAAAGCTGACGCCAGGTTGAGAAATAAGAGGACAAAAATAAATCAGAGATAGGACTGCCTTTAAAGAGGAGTAAAAATAATATTGACACATACAAGAAATTGCAATGCTGGAATCTGGAGCAAAAAACAAACCACTAGTGATTCAGGAAAGGATAAGAGGTCCATGTATGACCACTGGAAAGTCACCTCACATGCGAAGTGGAAAGTCCAGACCAAACTTGAATCACAGAAGGCTCCTTGACAGACATGTCAGGACTTGAATGCCATCATCTTCTACAAAGCAAAATACAGAGGATTTTGTTGCCTTTTATGCTTGCTTTGACCAACAAAACATGGAGGTATCTTCATAGACTTCCACAGCCTCTAATGATGCTGTGATTTCAGTCTCTGAGGCCAAGATGACAGCATCCTTCAGGAGGGCGAGTCCACAGAAAGCATCTGGCCCAGGTAGCGTACCTGGCCAAGTATTGGATCAACTAACTTAAGTATTCAGACATCTTCAACCTCTTGCTTCGGCAATCTGAAGTACCCACCTGCTTCAAGCAGGCTTCAATTATATCTGTGCCCAAGAGGAATGTGGTAACCTACCTTAATGACTACAGTCCAGTAGGACTTACATCCACTATGATGAAGTGTCTTGAGAAGCTGGTCATGAAGCATATCAAGTCCTGCTCGAGTGGCTTGGATCCACACTAATTTGCTAACTCTTACAACAGGTCAACAGCAGATGCCATTTCATTGGCTCTTAACTCAGCTCTGGAACATATAGACAATGAAGCTGCATACAACAAGATGCTCTTCATTGACTACAGCTCAGCATTAAACACTATCATCACTTTGAAACTGACAAATAAGCTCCAAGACCTCGGCCTCGATAACTCCTTGTGCAACTGGATCCATAATTTCCTTACCTACAGACCCCAGTCAGTAAGGACTGACATCTCCTCCACACTCACCATCAGCACAGATGCAAAGGCTATGTGCTTAGCCCCCTGTTCTAGTACCTCAATATATACGACTGTGACTCCAAAGCCGTATTTAAGTTTACTGACAACATCACTATTGTTGCCAAAATTAAAAGTGGTGACAAATCAGCATGTAGGAGGGAGACTGATAATCTGACTGAGTGGTGCCACAACAACCACCTCTTAATTCAATGTCAGCAAAACCAAAGAGCTGATTACTGACTACAGGAGAAAGAAGCCAAAGGTCCTAAACCTCATTAGGGGATTGGAGGTGACGAGGGCCAGTAATTTTAAATTCCTTGGTGTTACCATATCAAAGGATCTGTCTTGGACCAGCATGCGAATGCCATTACAAAGAAGGTATGACAACGCCTCTACTTTCTGAGAAGCTTGCATAGATTCGGCATGTCATCTAAAACTTTGACAAACTTCTATAGATGCACAGTTTGAGAGTATCCTGACTGGTTGTATCATGGCTTGGTACGGAAACACCAATGAGCAGGAACAAAAAAATATAGAAAGTGGTGGAATCCAACCAGTCCATCACAAGTAAAACCCTCCCCATCACTGAGCACATTTACAAGGGTATTGCCACAAGAAAGCAGCCTCCATTATCAAGGACCACCACCATGCAGGCCAATCTCTCTTTCACTATTACCACGAAGCAAGAGGTTCAGGAGACTTGGGTCCCACACCATCATGTTCAGGAACAGTTATTACCCTCAACCATCAGACTCCTGAACCAGCATGGATAACTTCACATAACTCAATGCTGAACTGACCCCACAACCTACAGACTCACTTCAATGACTCTACAACTCATGTTCTCAGTATATGCACAATTTGTCTTCTTTTACACGTTGGTTGTTTATCAGCCTTTGTTTATGTAAAGTTTCCATAAATTCTATTGTATTTCTTTATTTTCATCTAAATGCCTGCAAGAAAATGAATCTCAAGGATGTATATGTACTTTGATAATAGATTTACTTTGACTGGAGGAATTCAGTAGGTCGAGTAGTATCTATATCATTGCAAAAGCTATAAAAACCTGATTTCTGAAGTAAAAGACTTTATATGCACTGAATGAAATTATCACCATAAACTGATACAGAATTCTGTAAAGCATTGAAAAAAGAATTTAATCTACCTTGAAGTGAAAAATCATAACCCTTTAAAATATTTTATTTTAAAATAACCTACTTTTGAAATACTTAATATCAATACACACTCAAAGTACTTTGTTAGAGCCAGGTGGCTTGCTAAGCAGCATTATGGTTTAGCTAAGCTCAGAACTCATGCATCAAAATGTTGCACTTTCACAGTACTTTGCAGCAGGGCAATTCATTAACAACTTGAAGTTACATCAAAACAAAACCTATTTCTTGATTGTCAAAGAAAATTGAAAAGAGCACAGCCAATGGAGAAAGACTGAAGTCAACATTCAAAGTAAATTTATTATCAAAGTACATATATGTCACCATATACAGTACTACCTTGAGATTCATTTTCTTGCAGGCATTTACGGATACCGGAAATCCCAAACCCAAGGCAGTTAGTTTCATGGAATAACATTGGCAAATAGATAGTATCTCCACAATTTCTTCTGCAAAATCTGTACCACACTATTTCCTTGTAGAAGACTTACAAATGCCCAAACATCCAACCTTCCACTAGAAACGCCATTCACTGTAATTCAAGATAAGCAATATTAATGCTACTATTATAGTTTAGTGACCTCAAACTGCCAAGTGTAACTTTTCTTGGCTTGTTACAGCTCTTAATTCTCATATCCCAAATATATCATTTTCTCTAATAACATTACAAAAATAAAGGAGTACAAAAATATACTAAAATGTTCAGTTCCCTTGGCTGCCTTTGTCAACAATATCCCATGACCATGTTAGATTGAAGTTTAAAAGACGACGTTTCCTGAAGCAGCATAATTGCATTAAGGATATCATACAGTCAAATGTGGTTCAATAATATTGTAAAAACTGCAGAAATTATCATTATTGAGCTGAAATAGCATGATTAATAATTCATATGATCGACAAATTCAATGCTTTCCTCCACCCAGACTAGTGCAAGTAACAGCTCAACAGTGTGCTGGAAGAATGCATCGTCAAGCAACATCTGTGAGAGGAAAAGAAGTTAAAACCTTGCAGCAGGGCCCAAAACATCAATTATTCCTTTCCTCCCACAGATACTGCGTGTCCTAGAGTTCTTCCAGCAAATTGCTTATTGGTCCAGATCCCAATCTGCAGTCCCCTGCGTCTAATTAACAGCTCGACTCATTAAAATCTTGCCATGCTTGAAATCAGCTGTGTCTTTTATAAAGTGTTACCTGAAATCTTACCCGCACTCTGCAAGCATAGGAGACTGAAATATTTAAATTATTTTATGTCCTTTGTCACCTCTTCCCTCGTATTTCATAAATTTAAAATACCTTATATAGTTGAAACACAGAAATAACCAGAACCAGGCACACATTAGAGCAGCATTTCAGTAGTCATTTAAATACTTACATGTTGCTACTGAAATGCAATGTAAAGCTAAATTTAAAGCAATCAAGCGCTTAGAAATCATCACACTGGCCATTGAATTAACCTTTCTTTTAAAGAGAACATGCAAGGCTATTATATATGACAGAATGCAATGTGAACTGTTGTTACCCAAGGCTAGAGAAAGAGGATATGGTTTTATGATTGACACCTTCAATTTATTTTGACTTCACAGCTTCAATATATAATCCTTATTTATTATTCTCTTCAAATTTTGGGATACTGCTAGCATAGTAAACCAGGGAAGATGGGATTTAGAGCCAATAGAAAGACTAAACCACTGGCCTTTGAAAGGCATTGTCGGAAGAACTGAGAGAGGACTTTAATTTATTCATTAGTAATCCGGGAGCTTTCAACAAGCCAAAGTTTATTTCCCATCCGATTGCTGTTCAGAAGATGAACTGCTTCTTTAAAATACTGCAGTCCTTTTTGAAGACAGAGGTGCTGTCAAGAGGTGGTTTCAGGACTTATACTCAATGACAATGAAGGAATTAACAAGTCAGGATTGAGTGCAATTTGGAGGGGAACCTGCAAGAATTGGCCTTCCCATTTGCCTGCTGCCTTTGTTTTTTCTCCGGTAGCAAAGGTCATTCAATTAGGAACAGCCTGTGAATAATTGCTGTGTACTTTTTAGGTAATAATGCAGACACTTTTGCAGAAAAGATTTACAAAGATGTTGCCAAGTCTCAAGCAACTGAGTTGTAGCTACAGACTGGATGGCTGATGAAGGGTCTTCCTGGCCTGCTGGGTTCCTACAGAATCTTGTGTGTGTTGTTTTTGTCTTCGCAGAATTTCCTCTGGTTGTGGTTGAATGGAAGAGTAGGAAATTAAAAGGTGATCTTGCAGAGGCATATAAAATCATGAGGGAGCATACAAAGGGTGAAAGCACTCTCTCATTCCCCACCCCCTCCGCAAGGACAGAAAAACCAAAAACTGGAGGATATATAGGATAAGGCGAGAGAAAAGATTTAATAACTTGAGGAGCAACATTTTTTTCTTTTTTAAAAAACGAGGAAGATGCATGTATGGAATGAGCTGCCAGAGGAAGTGGTTGAGGCAGGTACAATAACAACTTTTAAAAGACAGTTGGTCAGGAAAGGTTTTAATGGATATGTATGGGCCAAACATGGGCAAATAGGGCCAGCTTTGATTGGCACCTTGGTCAGCATATATCAGCTGGGCCGAAAGGCACATTCCCACGCTGTGAAACTTTGAGTACATGTACGCAAGCCCCACTTGCTGCTCCCCTAGTGAAGCATATAAGCAGTTATGAGTGTGCAAGGTACCTAACAAGCCACTTCAGCATCTTGCATTAAATTGAGCTTCTTTAGTGTTGTGGGAGTTGTACTCATCCAGATAAACAGAGAATATTGTGCCTTACACGTGGTGGAAAAGCACTGGGATGTCCACAGGTGAGCCACATACCACAGAATGAACAGACTTTGCCTTGTACCCTAAGGATTTAACTAGATGGTTCAAAAGTGTTTCTAATCATTGGTGACCTAACACAGAATCTAGAAAGCAAACTAAAAGCTGAAAGTACTCCTTAGGTCAGGATGCAGTAGGGCAGAGAGAAACAAATCTATGTTTCAAGTTCATGCCTTGTTTTCAGGAACAGTTGAAGGTGGTATTGGAAATAAGTAATTGACAGAAGACAGAAAATTAAAAGCTTAATCATGGCTCTAATTAGGCAGTATTAAAACAAATTCCACAGCACAGTTTAATAATGTGAGCAAAGCCAAAAACAAGAATTCTGAATCAGAATCAAGTTTATTATCACTGACATGAAATTTATTGTTTTGTGGCAGCGATTACAAATAAGTCATAAATAAAGGTGAAGTGATTTTTTTCTGATTTGCATAAAGGAGAAAGGTTCAGAAATATGGAGAAGACCAAGTACAGTGATACAGTGTCAATCATTGAGGCAAGCAGTCCAATCAGGTGAATACAGAATTGATATAACACCCCAATTTTGTGAGGCAAAGAATTAAAACCAGTTACTGAAGGCAAAGTCAGTGAAACCGTATATCAGAGAGAGGTGGGGGAATAGGTGGGTGGTTGGAAGGTGTGCTGCAGAATTGAGCTCAGTCAATCATTTAAACAAGAGCTCCATAATCACAGTAGAGATATTCCAACATTCAACAAAATGCATACAATAGTCACCCATAATAGTATTGTTATAGCAGAAATCTACACCACTACAACATAGATTGAGGCATATCCCTCAATCCACAACTACTACCAAGCTAAGGCATTAAACCCTAGTCCAATGAAGGTTGCTTAAGGACAATCCAGGAGCAGTACTAAGCTTACCTCAAAATAAGCCTGATGAAGCTGCAAGACAGGACTACATGCCGACTAAGCTGATGTGCCCCAAACAAAGCTAAGCGATTCATAATCAATGTATCAGATGTCAACTTAATTGTGGATAGTCACGCTGAACTAAGATGTTGATGCAAATCCAAAAACATCCCCATTCTCAATGACGGCGGAGCAAAGGACAAGTGCTTGAGACGAGGCTGCAGCATTGAGTCAAACTGCTGGACAAACTGGGACAAATTGCTGGACAAAATGGGACAAACTTCCAAAGTCTTTCAGTGCTGTTACAATACTGAAATTTACACAATGCAAAAAAATTGCTCAGTTTTGTCCCATTTGCAAAAAAGCAGGACAACTGAAATCAGGCTAATTACTACACAAACCGTCCACTCTCAGAACCAAGTTTATTAAACCATAAGACATAAGAGAATTAGGCCACTTGGCCCATCGAGTCTGCTAAACCATTCCATCACGGATGATTTATTATCACACTCAACCACATTCTTCTGCCTTCTCCCTAAAACCTTTAATCAAGAACCTAACAAACTCTGCCTTAATATATACCCATTGACTTGGCTTCTACAGCTGACTGTGGCAATGAATTCTATTAATTTACGACCTTCTGACTAAAAAATATTTTCTCATCTCTGTTCTAAATGGATGTCCCTCTATTATGAGGCTGTGCCCTCTGGTCCAAGAATCCCCCATCAGAAACATTCTCTCAACATCCACTCTAAGCCTTCGATATTTGGTAGGTTTCAACAAAACCCCCCTCATTCCTCTAAATTCCAGCGAGTATAGGCCCAGAGCTAAATGCTTATGTTAACGCCTTCACTCCTGACTTCATTCTCATGAACCTCCTGTAGATGCTCTCCAATACCAGCACATCTTTCTTAGATAAGAGGCACAAGACTGGTTGCAGTACTCAAGGTGTAGTCTGACCAATGCTTTACAAAATCTCAACATTACATTTGTCTTTCTAACCACAGACTCAACCTGCAAATTAACCATTAGGCAATCCTGCACGCGGACACTCAAGTCCCTTTGCATCTCAAATTTTTGAATTTTCTGTCCATTTAGAAAATCATAAATGGCTTTATTTTTTCTACCAAAGTGCATAACCATAAAAGTTCCCTACACTATATTACATCTGCCACTTCTTTGCTCATTCTTCCAATCTGTCTATGTCTTGCTCACTCAACACTACCTATTTTCATATCATCTGCAAACTTGGCCACAAAGTTGTCAATTCCATCATCTAAATCACTGATATATAACGTGGAAAGAAGCAGTCCCAACATCGATCCTGCAGACCACCACTGGTCCCTTTATTTCCACTCTTAGCCTCTTGCTAGTCAGCAAACTTATCCATGCTAGTATTTCTGAAAATTGAAATAAACATCCACCAATACTCCTTTGTCTATCCTGTTTGTTATTTCCTCAAATTCCAACAGATTTGTCAGGCAAGTCTGTTTAAGGTTTCCCCTTGAGGAAACCATGCTGACTTTGGTCTATTTTGTCATGTGCCTCCAAGTACCCCAAAACCCATCCTTAATAACGGACTCTAATTTCCCTTCTTCTGCCTCCCTTCTTTCTTAAAGAGTGGTGCGACATTTGCAATGTTCCAGTCCTCTGAAATCATTCCAGAATCTACTGATTCTTGAAAGATTACTATGCCTCCTCAATCCCTTCAGCTACCTCTTTCAGACCCCTGAGGTGTAGGCCATCTGGTCCAGATGACTAACCTATCTTCAGACCTTTCAGCTTCCAAGCACTTTTGCTTTGGTAATAGCCAAGATATTCAACTTCTGCCTGACACTTAAATTTCAGGTATTCTGCTAGTATCTTTTACAGTAAAGACTGACATAAAATACTTAAGTTTGTCCACCATTTCTTTGTCCCTTATTACAACCTCTCCAGCATCATTTTCCAGTTGTCTATCTGAAAAAACTTCTTGTATCCTTTTATTATGTATTATTGACCTGCATATTTCATCTTTTCTCTCTTTATGGCTTTATAGTTGCCTTCTGTTGGTTTTTAAGTTTCCGAATTCTCTACCTTCCCACAAACATGTCATGAAATTTGTTTTTGCAGCAGCAGTACACTGTAGTACATAAAAATATCACTAAGTTACAATAAGAAAAATAAAAAATAAATTAGTGTGAAAAGAGAGTAAAATAGTGAGGTAGTGTTAACAGGCTCATAGACTGTTCAGAAATCTGATGGTGGTGGTGGGGGGGGGAGTTGTTCCTAAAATGTTGAGTGTGGGTCTTCAGCCTCTTGTACCTTCTTCTCTGATAGCAATGAGAAAAGGGCATGTCCTGATTAGTTAGGGTTCTTAATGATGGATGCCACTATCTTGAGGCATTGCCTTTTTAAGACTTCTTCAGTGGTATGAAGGATGGTGCCCACGAAGAAGCTGGCTGAGTCTCAACCATCTGCACTTTTTTCCAATCCTTTGCATACCAGACAGTGATGCAACCAGTAAGAGTGCTCTCCACGGTACATTTGCAGAAAGTTTCTAGTATGTGGCAAGACACCTAATATCCCCAAACTCAATTCTAATTAATTATAGCCACTTGCATGCCTACTTTGTAACTGCATCAATATGTTGGGTCCAGGATACATCTTCAAAGTTGTTAACATCTCAGAACTTGAAACTGCTCAGCCTTTCCAATGCTAACCCCTCAATGAGGCCTGGCGTTTTCTTTTAAATTTCCCTTCCTGAAGCCTACAAGCAATTCTTTGATCTTACTGATGTTGAACACAAGATTGTTGCTGTGACATCACTCAACCAGCCGATCTAACTTACTCCTTTACACCTCTTCTTCACCATCTGATATTCTGTCAACAACAGGCATTTATAGGTGGCTTTTGAGCTGTGCCAATTCACACAGTCACAACTGTAGACAGTAGACTGGATGAAAGACATCATTAACACCAATCATCATCAACGCTCAATTGAGATTTCACCACTCTGCTCCAGACCTCAAAGCCTTGGTGCGTACTGGAACCAGAGCTGAAAGTCAGGGGTGAAGTGTGTGATTGCCTTTAAGAGGTAGGCTTTGATTGAGTGGGGCAACAAGAACCACTGGTAAAACTGAAATAAAGGACATCAATGCTTTGAATATTGAAATCTAACTTGCCCAAAGAAAAATAGCTGTGGTTAAGAGGACAATCATTCCAAGCCTAGAACATCACCGCATGAGTTTCTCAGGGTTTTATCCACCTTCAGTTATTTCATCAATAACCTCTCTTTCTTTCATTCCAAGATCAGGAGTGGGGATATTTGCAAAACACTTATAATTTTCAACAAGTGACAAGGCCTAGTTAATAATCAGGCATGAGCTGACAAGTGGAAAATAACATTCACATCATAAATGACCTCCTCAAACAAGTCAGTATTTAACCACATACCTTTGACATTTAATGGAATTACCTTTTTTGAGTCTCCTACCTTCAGGTCCAGAGTCCAGAACCTTAACTGGATAGGCTACATAAGCACTTTGGATACATGAACAAGTTAGAGGCTGAGTATCCAGCTGTGAGTGATTCACCTCCTGACCTGCCAAAGCCTTTTAATCATGTACAAGTAAACAGCATGGTGGAAATAAAATTAGCTTCATGTTACATATACAGTGAAATGCGTCATTTGCATCAATGACCAACACAGTCAGAGGATTATGCTGTGGGCAGCTTGCAAGCATCGCCATGCTTCCAGCGCCAACATAACATGCCCACAATTTACTAATCTAATCTATATATCTTCGGAATGTGGGAGAAAACTGGATCATTGAGAGGTAACCCACATGGTCACAGGGAGAAAGTACAAACTCTTTACAGATAGCAGCTGGAATTAAACCCTGATTGTGATCGTAACACTAACCCTGGATGAATGCAACTTCAATGAAATTCAAGCTCAAGGACATCCAGGACAAAGCAGGTTTTTGATTGGTATCTCATCATCCAATGTCTGGAATATGGGAGGCAACTGGAGCAGCTAATGGAAAGCTTGGAAAGAATTTACAGACTTCTAACAGAGAATTAAAGCTGGCTTGCTGGCACTGTAATTGTGTTGTGCTGACTGCTATGTTACTGTGCTGCCCCATTTCCTCTCCAGGTTCCTACTACTACGATCTGGAAATCTGCCATTCAAAGCTGGGTCTAAATGCTGCAATGGCATCCTGGAACACATTAATTAAGACTGCAAGTTTCAAAAAGTTAGCTTAACATCACCTTTAAAAGATCAATTAAGAATAGGCCAATCTGGAAATATATATATATAAAAAATGAAAATTCCAAAAGATTTAGATACCTATTTTCTGCAATTACAGCAGCATTGTGGAAACCAGACAGTGGCTTAGACTTGTTTTGTAGGAATTATAAGCAAGGCTAAAACATCAAAGAAAATAAATTTTGATCTGTTTTCATGCTAAAAACTAAACTTGCATGCAACTTAAATTGGATATGCATCATGGTGAAAAGAATCATTGTTGTCAGTGATGCTTTGATGGAATAAATATTACTGGGTTGTTAGTTGTAAACAAAAACACAGGACCCATTGGGTATTTTGAAACATACTACAATGTACATACACTACAAATATGAACTTACTCTGGGAAAGGCTACAAGTATGAAAGTCATAATAGGCGTGTGTATCAAGTCAAGTTTATTGCATTTAATGAGACATATATATATATATATATATATAATATACATAACCATTTAGTGTATATAGAAATGAGACATTTCTCCAAACCAGGGTGTAAAGCACAGAAACACATATAACACACGATAACAATGAAGGTAAGGATAAAATCTACAGATGAATCACAAACTAATAGCAAACTAAAGTGCCCCTTAAATATTGTACTGGAACAGATTAACCAGTGATACTTTAAATACAATATGGCAGGGAGCTCAGAAGCCTAATGGCCTGCGGGGGGGGGGGGGGGGGGGAGAGGGGGGGATGTTTCTCCTCCTGATCATTCTTGTTTTTATTCATCATAGTCTCCTGCCTGATGGTAGAAAGTCGGAGGATGTTGGATGGATGGGTGGAATCCTTACTAATAAGGGCAGTGCGTATGCAGCACTCTGATAAATGTCCCTGATGGATGATAGGGAGACCCCTATGATCCTCTCAGCTGTTCTCACAGTCCTTTGTAGGGACTTCTAGTCCGATGTTCAGCTGCTCCCATACCAGATAGAGATGCAACTTGTCAGGACACCTTCAGTGGTGCTCCTGTACAATTAAGATGGGGGAAGGGGAGCCTTGCTTGCCTCAACTTCTTAATAAATGGAGGCACTGCTGTGCCTTCTTGTTTAGGGAAGTGATATTAAGGGACTAGGTGAGGTCATCCATGATGTGAACTCCCAGGAACTTGGTGCACTTAACTCCTTCACTCTCACTATCGAGAAGCCATGTATTCATGATTGGGGTGGGAAGAAGATGGTTTGTATAATTGCAGATGCAAAAATGAAGATGCTCTAGTTAGGGGTAGAGGGGTACAACAAAGTTACATTTTTTGGTGTTTTAATCTACTTTAATAAAATTCAAGAGATACATTAAATAGTAAAAAGTTAAAGAAATAGAAGAGCACAAACTATAAAGGGATATTCACAGACTATGATGCAGAACTGATAAGAGGGAATAAGAATGAAAGCTACTGCAGCTGGGTTGAGAGGTATGCACAGAAATATAAACTAAATTTGGTTTAAGCTCATCTAGGATGGGCATACAAGTTTCAGTATTCTGCTAAAGAAATGACATTACAAGAGATGTCATTGTTGTAGTCACCATTTAGAACATAAATAATTCACAAGAGAGAAACAGCTAACATGCCACTGAACCAAAATGTTAACTTCATCCATGAAGGCTCCATTGCCTGCTGAACATTTCTAGCAGTTTTCCAGATTTCCAGCATCTCTAGCTCTTTGATTTCAAATAATTCACGATATTTAACGTGGTCTCAAATTGCAGAGTCAATATCCATGGAATGAACATGGGAAGATACATACACCCAGTGGCCACTTTATTAGGCAAACCTGTACACCTGCTTATCAATGCAAATACCTGATCTGCCAATCACATGGCAGCAACTCAGTGGATAAAAACAGGCAGACATGGTAAAGTGGTTCAGTTGTTGTTCAACCAAATATCAGAATGGGAAAGAAATGTGATCTAACTCTACGTGACTTTGACTGTGGAATGATTGTTAGTGCTAGATGGTGAGGCTTACATATCTCAGAAACTGCTAACCTCCTGTGGTTTTTCCACACACAACAGTCTCTGGAACTTAGAGAATGGTGTGAAAAAACAAAGATCGAGTGAGTGACAGTTCTGTGGGTAAAAACATCCTGTTAATGAAAAAAGTCAGGAGAACGGCCAGACTGGTTGAAGCTGACAGGAAGATGACAGTAACTCAAATAGCCATGTGACAACAGTGGTGTGCGGAACAGCACCTCTGAACACGAAACCTGAAATAGATGCGTGACAGAAGACCACACAGGGTTCCGTTCCTTACCGAATAAGGGTATATTATTGAAATGTAGTACTTAATCTAAGGGAATTTTGAATCATAAGAATTTGAAAAATTGAGAGAATTGGATAGATAGGGAAGGAATGACAGTCATTTATTTGTCTAGGAAACTTCTGGACACATTCAAGTGTTCCTGTATCCTGAACCTTTCAATGTTCTTAAAGTTTATAGTCTTCTTCCAATGAGGGTGGCTGTAACTGCATGTATATTTATTTCAGCCAAGACACTAATTCATGCAAAAGGTATTAAAATTTTATTTTGAACATTTTAACATTTCCCAGTTTTCTGGAAGCATGAAAGGAAATTTACAGTAAAGTCTATATATTTCATCAACCTACTAAGCCGGATAAGCTCAGTTGTGAATATCACTGACATACATGTAAAAATTGTATGTGAGTGATGTGATGGATCCTGGGCATAGTTCTTGAATGCACTGCCTTCAACTGTATAACTACCGGACATCGCAGCAAGGATTCAGATTCTGGCATTTATGGAACTACTTCACATAAAATCAAGTAAATTCATAAGGAATGCTTAATATATTGAATGCTAGCTTAACAGACATTTGAATGTCCAGGTCAGTGCCTTTAACATCTAAAAATTTTCACTAAATGCCTAGTGGTCAATAAAGCAACTTTAGAGCACAGCAAGTTAATTTGCACATACCTGGCAGCATTTGCTAAATCGCAGAAACAAATGCTCTGCTTAATCTGTTTCTGGTGCTGTACACTGAAGAATATACGCTGACCAGGAAACTATAAGAATTCTTCTCCAATGAATTAGTCTACCAAAGCAAGCAGAAGATGCATCTAATTCCACTAAGAAATGATTTTTCCTGGTGTAGGATTCCCTCAACTGCTTTGGTGTCAGTCTTGTTTCTAGATGTTAAGAGCAGTGCTTGAACTCAAATTTTTATGTTTTGTGTTAATGGCCATTAACACACTCTCATATATTCTAGTTTAAAATACACTCAGTGGCAACTATTAGATATATTAGCTCATTATTGCAAATATCTAAACAGCCATTTGTATGGCAGCAACTCAATGCATAAAAGCATGCAGACATGATCGAGGTTCAGTTGTTGTTCAGAGCAAACATCTGAATGGGGAAGAAATGTGATCTAATTGACTTTGGTCACGGAATGATTGGTAACAGATGGGGCAATTTGAGTACTTCCTGGGATTTTCATGCACAACAGTCTCTAGAATTTAGAGAATAGTGCAAGAAACAAAATATACAGTAAGCAACAGTTCTGTGGGTGAAAGTGCCTCGTTAATGGGAGAGGTCAGAGAAAGGCCAGACTGGTTCAAGCTGACAGTAAATTAAATAAAGCATTACAATAGAAGATCTCTGAACACATAACGTAACACCATAAGACATGAAAGCAGAATAGGTCATTCAGCTCAGTCTACTCCACCATTCCATCATGGATGATTTATTGGTTGTCAAACCTTGAAATAGACCTGCTACAGATGAAGACCACAAACATACTCAGCAGCCACTTTATTAGGTATAGGATTTACATAATAAAGTGGCCACTGAGTGTACATACAAAGCTACTTAAGGTTTTCAGAGCTTCATGTACTGTATGCCATTTATTCACCTAAGTACGTAAATCCTCAGTTAGTAAATCATTATACCACACAGACAAATTTCACACCTTTTAAGCTACTGCTGGCACAACTGCTCAAGAAAATAGTACAGCATAACTGCATCTTTTAACGGTGTTTCTTCACAAATGCCTACAATACAGATAATGGCAGTTTGTATCAAATAAACAATAGTGGGCAGAGCAGTAAGTTTGTTTTGGTGCTGGAAACTTATGCATATGTTTGAGATACATGTATTGGTGCATTTTTAAAAAAATGTCAAAATAGGTTTAGCACCTGTTAAATCAGGTGAGCTGAACACCAAGAACAATTTTAACCCCTTAATTTTCAAGCACTAATACTGATTCAGCAAGATTACATTTATTTTCTGTTACCCAGGGAGCTGGCATAAGGTTAGCCAGTTATTAATGAGATACTTTACTGTTTAATATTTTTGTTTGAAGGATTGTTCAGATAGACTACATGGAGGCTTTGAAAGCCAGTTAAGAAATATCAACTAAATATTTCTATTTTTTTTACCTCTTAAGATGAATCAATGAAACAACTGGAACTCATTACAGCCTTAGGATAAACTAACAGGAATGGCAGTAGACATGTGAGATTTTTAGCTCTGTAAACTCAGCCAGGGAAATATGGTAGTTGGGATTTGAGCCAAATAACCCGAACTAAAAAGCAGACAGCATCAGTAACAACCACCATGATACTACTGAACTGTTATACAATGCATCACAACATTAAGGAAAAAATACTGCCACCTTTACTAGTCTGTATCAAATTCTAGGTATACATCTTTTGAGTAGTCACTAGGGCTAAGATGGCCTGCTTTTACTTCAGTTCCAAGATGAATGACATTAGTGTGGCTACTATTTCCACCGCAGATACAGCTGGGCTGTCTGGCAGGGCAAGTTAGAAGCTTGGAGTGTGCTTATGCTCCTGATAAATGGATTCCAGATAATCACTGCCATGCTGGAAGAGCAGGAGTCAATGTGGCTTGTTTGTTCATGATTTTGCCAGGTTTGAAATTCATAGTCAATGTTGGTCTTAAGAAGTGGTTCCCAGGACACAGAAATTAGTCCACATTTTCTTGGATTTTATTGATTGTTTTTCCTATCAGAGAGTATTGAACAGTGGGGCACATTGGTAGTTTAGTGAAATCCATTATCTGATGTCTTGGTCAAAAGCGACATAGAGCTCATTTTCTGAACGTGCATGAACACAAGAACCAACTGCCATGCATTTGTACAGCTGAATGTCTTAAGCTGTAATGATCCTGCTTCTGGAGTGGAGACAATGTAGCTTGAACAGGCCCAGAACAGATCCAAGTGAAAAGAATTTCCAAGGACAACCAAGTCTGAAAATTATCCAGATTCTTGAGGGATGGATTCAATTAAGTCACGTCAGTCCATGCATCTCTTTTGGCAGAGAAGATCACATTTATTGTGCCTCTAGATCAGGGGTTCTCAATCTGGCATCCACCCTTGCTTGATGGTTTTACTTCGAGGTATGAAAAAACGATTGGGAACTCCTGCTCTGGATGGATGGAACCCACATCACATCTTCTGTGGGTTGAATACCACTTTGTAGCAGCAGAGTAGCAAGGCAATGAAGCTTACTTTAGCAGGGAAATTCAATGCCCATCACCAACAGTAGCATCACTGACCCAAAGGACATAGTTGCCAGATTGGAATGAGAAGGAGCAACGGGCAAATCCACTTGACCATGTCTTGATAAATGTAAATGCTGCAGATGCATCCATCTTTGATAGTATTGATAAGACTGAGTATCACAGTCAAGACAAAACCTTATCTATGTGCAACTACCATTAAGACTTCGTAGCTCGAAAGAGGACATTTAGAAGTTACTGCAAACTCTCAGCAATCTGTAACTTTGATGTTTCAACACAAGACCATTAGACACAGGAACAGAATTAGGTCATTTGGCCCATTAGTTTGCATGTAATAGCTTTGGTTCAATGAAGATGGGTTTTCCTGTAACAGTCTCATGAACCTGAAAGTGAAGGACCAACTTGGTGAAGCCATATAAACTAAATCTACATGCAATCGTGAATAATGATTAACAATTAAATAGCCAAAGGGAAAGAGACTCCCAGGATATCCCCGTTCTTCAATAGTGGTGCAGTCCAGGAATGCCAAAGATGGGGCTCCAATGTCTTCTGCCTGAAGTGGTACGTAGACAATCCATCGCTGCTCCATCCAATAGGCCCATTATAGAACTTGCCTTCACTCAGCTCTGTTTATTCCACAGGAAACCAATGAAAGGCTTGAAAGCAGTGGATAAAGCAAAGGCTCTGGTGGTGTTTCAGAAAAGCTAGAACAGGACAAACCCAGCCACACTACCTCAATACAACCATAACTGTCAAATCAACTTGTTCAGGGTTTAGGCTAGACAGGAAGGATTTAAAGTTAAGCTTAACCAATCAGTTAGCTTAGATGTTAGCCAAATATCCTGTATATTATTGAATTCGTATTTTCTATGCTGATGAACAAAAGGTCACATTAAGATTTATACTATTTAACACATAGCAAAAATATTTAAATACTTGGGCTCAATTTTGATTAAAATTGTCTTATTACAAATATTTATTTCAACAGCACATCAGGAAAATGTAGCCTTAATTAATATTATATCTTTTTGTTATTTTGCATTTATCAGGTTTCCTGAAGGAGTAATAACATGCAGAATATAATGGGACTAACAAACAGGATGCTCAGTGAGCTAGTCAGTCTTTCAAGTCAAGACTTTTACAGCCTGCATAAAGAGGTGGAGGCTAAGGGTGAAGTTAGAGCTGGCAGGTGATAGGTGGATCCAGGCAAGATGGGCAGATAGGCAAAGGGAGGAGGTAAAAGTGGAAATAGTGACAGAGGGCAGCAAAAGGGCTACAGTTGATGGAATTTGATATGGTTGAGCATGGAATTAAATAAGGGAGGCGAAGTGGGCAGATGGTAAAATGGGGGGTGGGGAGGGGACCCAGTGGAAAGAGCTTGAGAGTGATGGATAGATTGAGTAAGTGGAGGGAAATGAACCTACTAAAATTATTTCCAAGAATCGGTACAGGCATGATAACCAGGCAACCTCTTCCCATACTTTAAGATTTCACAAAAACTTTATTCCCCATACATTATTTAGATTAATTATATCCAAAACTCCAGGGAGAAAGAAATGTGTGCTGCCTATTAATGAAAACCTTTTATTAACCATTATTAAATAAAGATCTTATTAACCAATTATAAACAAGATAAAACAGCATCCCTACTCTTACAATTTAGAGCTCATACAATTATTAGTGATGTTTATTGGCCGATACATCAGTGCTACATTTTTATTTGCAAATGTTGAAATTTGATAATTTTTATGTTGACAGGGAGAGAGAATAAATGCCAGACAGCTGACAAGCATTTGGCACATCTTTGGGATGAATTCTTACCACAAAGTTAGCAAATCAAAATAAAAAATAAGATTTAAAGTTCTAAAATAAAAAAAGTACAGATATAGATAGATTCTGGATTGAGGCTAGTGATTTAATCATTTATATATTTGAAAAAAGCAATCAAAGTTGATGCTCCAATGGAGTGCCAAGTCAGTGCTATCCAATCCAAGGTGCCACCTTCCTATTAAGATGTTAAACTTGTGTCCTGTCTAATCTCTCAGGTCTATGAACATAATTTTTTTTGTTGTAACGCTATTTCTGTAATTTATAGCAATTTTATGTATCTGCACAGCAACATATTTCACATTAGTCAGTAACAAATCTGTCAGTGCACAGACTCTCAGCTATCTAAACCTTTGAGATATATTCCTTGTACTGTAGCATTATCCCTCAATCAAAATTATAGCAAAAGTTTGGCTTCCATTAATCTGGAGAACTGTGTGTTCTTTAGCTGCTGCATATCCTATGTAATAAAAATAATTACATCTCAGAAAAGCCTTATTGACCGCAAGGAACTATGATATATGAAAAGGTAAGCGAAATCACTGTACCAATGCATGCCTTATTTACTCTTTCTTGGAAAACTGAGGTTATGTGCAGTAAGATATGACGAGTAGGACTTATGCATCTAGCGCAAGCTTTTTCAGAATGTCAGCTTCTGCGACATCTTCAAAATGCATCTTTTCAACACTACCGCACAACGAAGCTTAATGGCTGAGTTGGACTAGCCCATTGAAGGCCAGTTTATTCCACAGCTCTTTTGTTTCAATATGCATCTAACCTTCACAAATTAACTTGCATGTAGTACATGTCAAAACAGCCCAAATCTTCTATGTACCAGCTGCAGATCTATTTAACTGTGGAAATCAGGATTCCTGCAAGGCACAAACCTAAACTTTCACTGCAGACTACCACTAAAAGGATCACTATGAGCCACAATGATGGAATCCTAAAGAAATTCCTGAACTTCTGTACATTGTCCCAGCAAATACACCAGTAAATCTGTCTGAAGAATGTCCAGTTACCCCATTTATTTCAATGGCAAAGAAATTAAAATACATTAACTTAATTGTTTTCTCAACAATTCTTAATTTTCTGTTTGTAAATTTTAATTAAAATGACTAGGTACGGTTAAATCAATAGCTTTTGAATGCTGAACGGTGGCATTCAAACAATAAACCTGTATCTTTGACAGCTTTGTCCAGTGTCTAAAGGTGGGCAGCTTGCATTATTATCAGAAGGGGCTTTTGCTGCACTAGATCTCGTCAATCAGCTTGGAGCTGGTTTATTTTAGAAGCTTGTGTTCCAGAATCTTGGCAAAGTAGTTTTTTCTAATATCATTCTTGAGCCCTCTAAACTAAACCCATCAAGATTTTGTACATTTAAGTTGGAGTTTATGAAGTTTGAACTAAGAATATACAATCAACTTCATAGTTGCAAACTAGATAGAAAACCTGTTAATATATAAAGAAAGCAATGCAATGGCAGTTCCCAACTGCATGTCATGTAGGGAGGCTGATCAGGGGACTTGGTCACAGAAAACCAGGTGAGGCCCTCAGAAGTTCATCTCACTCTAGACCTCAACCAATATGGCACTAGTGGTAATTGTACTGGGAAACCCGCAAGCAGAATTTAACCCTTTCATTTGAATAGAAGAGCTATTATAGCAAGTACTAATAAAACAATGCAAGTGTACTCAATTTGTTTTATATCTTCTAATGTTTAACTAAGTGCACTGATATTTTCTTTTGACGTGTACTTTTCTAACTGGATGTGATAAATGTACATATAAACACCTTATTCTTTGGAAAGGATATTATAACAGTGTAAGGTTGCAATTAAAATTAGGCAAACAATAACTTACATACACCATAATTTTACAAGTGAAATAATGTTTGATTTATTTAGAATATACATGCTCAAATATTAGGTCACAATAAAATCTGCAAACATTGTAAACCAAGTGTTCAAGTGTTTAATCACAGGTATTCTGCTAAATTTTAGGTCAATAAAAAACTGATCAATAGAATTACAACCACTGAAGTACAGAATCCAATGTTCTTCGTACAAGATACATTGCAGACATGTGCCATGAATAAGACTGCTCCCTAAATGGAAAGGAGAATGGAAAACAGACCATCTGGTTTTGGATGTATTAACATTCCAAGAACAGAAATTAATGTTCTTCCCTCAACTAATGGGATTACAACTGTCACATTATTGATATTTTCATAAAATTTACAAAGCAAATCAATTCAACATTTGCCTAGAATGTAGCATCTAACGATGCAATGCCTAGGAACAATTGCCACTCTTGCATCACACGTAACAAGCCACAATTTGTTAATTGGTTTAGATACATCAGCCACAGAATAAAACCTAATTTTAAGAAGTTCAGTCTGTGCCATTGGGTCAATGTATATGTCCAAAACTTGGTGCATGCAAGTAACTTTTCATTGCTTATCTTTTATTACAATGACCACTAAAATCCTGCTTGATTATGGACCTAATGCAGATAAATGAGATTTAATGTACACAAATGCAACAGTTGATGTGAAGCAGAGGGTTAAAGGTTCTGTTTTTAATTCTATCAAGAGTAAAATCAGCACAGTGAAAAAAATCATTAGGTCAAGAGTGAGGTTGACAGACCCACAAAACTTGCCAACTTTGGGCTGCCTCAGAAGTCAGACTACTTAACTCATTAGCAAAAAAGAACCGAATACTTGTGGGCATTATTGCACGATTAACTAAGCTCATTTTAATAGTTTTCAGGATGATCAGGTGCTTCTGTACATTTTCCTTGCTAGTTCTTCTCCACTACTACAAAGCAGCAATTCCTAGATGGGTTCATTCCAATAAACGATGGGTGGCCTCTGATACTTCAGTGGGATGTCCCATGTCCATATGCAAGAATGTCACCTTGGATGGAGTCTTGATCCTTTAAAAAAGAGAAGCATTCAACCTCCACAGGGTTTGCTCAGTAATGACTAAGAGCCCTAATTTATTTGATCCCCATTTCAAGTTCAACTATCATTGCTGCAGCTGAGTAGTAGTTCAGGGCATGGATTGAACTTATGTTTTTATGTTGTACTTCATCTACTCATTCAATAACTGGAAGTAAAATGCACTCTCAAGATCTTTGCAGCAAGAGTAAATTTGTAGAACACCTCCCTACTGCTTCAAACAGCTTTGTAAATTTCAAAGTAGGCTGATCCAAGATTGTTTGTCATTTCCAGCATACAAGTGTAAAGGAGAAAATAATTGTTACTCCAGATTGATGCACACAAAAAAAACCCAAGATAAACACATTAATAAAAATAATATAAATACAAAAGATGGATACATAAATTGATTACATGTCCATATAGTTGACTGACAGGAAATGTAGTGGAGGGGTGGGTTGGTGGGTGGAGCCTTATTGCTTGGAGAAAGCAACTGAGTCTGATGGTCCTGGTATGCATGCTATGCAGCCTCCTCCCTGATGGGAGGGGAACAAACTGTCCTCAAGAAGGGTGGGTGGGATCCTTCGTGATATCACTGGCCTTCTTCTGGCACTATGATACTTGAAATAATGAAATGCTGAGATAGCAAGGGCTAAAAGAAAGGTCCACATCTACAGCACACTGAATGACCAAGAAATATTTGTCAACTGTAGTTATCAAATTAGCAAACCAGTTTTTAAATCTCCTGAAAAATGTTAGATATAAAACCACACAAAGCGTAATGTCTAAATGGCAGGCGTTAACCTTGACTGGTCCAGTACTGATGAAATCCACTGCTGGTTTCATGTACAAAAGGCCACTTGGATAAAGAGCTATACAAGTGTCACTTTTATATTAATAGAACCATTCTCCACCATAGTTCTACAGGAAAAGTAAGCAAACTTAAAATAAACAAAACATTTGCCCTTTCACTCCTTTCCCTTCATTCATAAAGTGGAGTGCTACTTCCAAGTGGAAGTATTGATTTAATATACTTCCTGATGTATTCTTTTCTATTCAACAGGATCAAAGATGCAATGACCACTTTCAAGAACATCTGAACCTTGAGTAGACTTCTGGACTGGGTTCAACAACTTCAGACATTGAAACATGTGCCTAGACCCACATTGGCTTCTTTCCACAAACAATGATCATTTCTTTATCAGCTCTCCAAAAGAGGGTTCTTTGTTCTTTTATCCCTTTCCCCAACAAATCAACTCTAGTTTTAACATGTCACCCACTGGAAAATGAACTTGTTCACCTACAAAATTACTGCTTGATGTAATGAACATTTTCACTTATTTTTTCTAATTTTAAATTTCCACATCAGCAATACTGGATAGGTGAAGTGCAAATACGAGCTGTATCCTATAGGATTTGGATGAATCATTCTACTGTAACTGAAACCTTTGAAAAATATCGTAATCAGTACTTAATGTTGAGAATACTTATAAAATGTAAAGGGGAGCTGATCAGCTCCAATAACTCAGCATAAAGCCCATAACCAGAAAGAAAACTTCCTTACATTGGGCCTTAAGCTTGGCAATGAACAATGCATGCCTAATATTCGCATGGCCACATTAATCTAGCAACATGGGGCAAATAGCTTTGAATGTTGGAACAGACAACCTCCAACTTCAATATGAAAAAAAAAATCTGCAAATGATTTCTCACTAGTAAGCTGCTGTTTAAATACTGCGCAAATAAAGCATACAAATTCAAGTAGTTTATTATGTTTTATTATGTCAAATACAATGATGAAATGTGGTATACCAACAACAATGTAAACACAAGAGATGCTGCAGATGCTGGAAATCCAAGACACACACAAAGTGCTGGAGGAGTTCAGCAGGGCAGGCAGCATCTATGGAGAGAAACAAACAGCAGATGTTTCAGGCTGAAACCTCTCTTCATCAGAACAAAATGTGTGTTTAATACACTGGAAGCACTGCCCAGCAGAATAGCTTTACAATATATAATCATTGTACTGGTAATGAGGTGTTGGCCCAATTGTACTGTAATACTGCACACATTATGTTACATGACTAACAAACCAAATTGGTGGTGATGGAGGCTAACTAAATAGGAAAATTGTCTCCCCCCCCCAAAAAATTCCAATCTTCCATAATGCCAGGTCCTTTGTATGAATACTAAGGTCTGAAATGTTACAATTATGCGCAGTCAGATGCATCAACCCTGGAGATTCCCACAACTAGATAACCAGTTCCAGGCAATCCAATTCACCCCAAAGGTCAAAAATGGCTGACAGAACTGGATACAGCAAACGTTATGAACCAAACAACATCATAGTGGTAGGTCTGCAGACCAGCATAGTTACAATAAATTGATCAGTTATGTCCTCGTCACAAAAAGCAGGATAAACCACAGTAGCTAATACCACCCAGTCAATCAGGCAATTGATGGAAGATCAGCAACATTATCAAATGGCACTCACTCAGTAATAACCAACTCAGCAATGTTTTTGTTCAAATTTTGCCAGATGCTACTCCAGTCCTTGTCACAGCTTTGGTGAACATATAGTAAAAGAGACAAATTCTAAATGAGTTGAATGAACGCCCTTGATAAAGACACATTTGACTGAGGGAGGCTAAAATCAAATTCAATAGGCAAAGGGAAAATGCTCCAGTAGAGGGAATAATATCTTAGTCATAGTCTTAAGAGCATGGAAACAGATCCTTTGATCCAGATGATATATGCTTACCAAGATCTTTTGTAAAGGAAATGGCTGCAGTTGCTAAAGATCAACCATTCCTGTACCAGGATATTATTGCTAGGAGATCCTCAGGACTGTATTCCTCATCTAACCATCTTCAGTTGTTTAATGACCTTCCATCAGTAGTGGGTAATGTTCACAGACGGTTCCACAATGTAGAGCACACGATACTTTGTAGCAAATGAAGCTGACAATACATACATGAAGAAAGGCTGCGACAGAAATGTCAAATGCATTAGTATAATAGACTCCAATAAATCATGGGTTACTAGTGACTAGAAATTGAACTGGACCATCCGCAGGTGGTGGTATCGCACAGCAAACCATTCAAGTCTTGACACTCCAATGCTCTTACATCAACAAGGTACAAGCTATGGAGAAGCAGGACGACACATTTTCCACTTGCTTGGAAGAGTGCTGTAGTGATGATCCCTATTAGCTTAATATGCAAGAAAAAAACTGCCCATTTGATTTGCACTATTTCAAACACATCAAAAATTGCTTACACCACTGGCATTTAGATGTTTCAGCATGTGGCACCTCTAAATTCACTAGTTACTTGCTGGGGTTTTTCAGTAGCACCTCCAAAATCTGCTATCATCAAGGACAAAGACAACAAGTATTTGAGTACTCCACCATCTTGTTACCTCCAAGTTGAAAACTTTCTTGACTTAGAAAAGTACTGCCAGTCTGTCACCAGATGCAAGCTCTGGAAATTCATCCCGAAGAGCACAGTGGTAATTTTTGCACCACAGGGAAGTGGGTCATTACCTCATGCTCAGTCACGTTTGAAGGTTGTGCCTGTGATGGAACTGACTGAGTCTACAACCTTCTGTAATCCCGTGCATTAGATGCTGCATACCAGGCAAAAAGGGATGAGCAAATAAAAAGTGAAAACAAATTGGTAAAGTTGTATTAAAAAAGCAACTTAATTATACTGCTCAACTCACTGCTAAGTCAAAGTTGATTGCAGTGCTAATCTTCACACGATATTAAACCATGCTGTCTGCTCATTAGAATAACAAAATGTCTTCAACATTATTGGATGTCAAGAAAATATTTTGTAATTGTAATGACACTACCAAAACATTCTCATAAATGCTTACATAGGAAGATAAAGAGAAAAATGGGTTAGAATGGCCCATTCCCATGAAATAATGTGCAAGTATTATTTGACACCAGTTTAAAAATGAGAAATACATCGAATAACTTGAATTAAATTCTTTAGGCATCTTGTACTGAGAATTTCAATTTGGAAACCCAAATGAAAACTCTTAATTCAATCTTGCCCAATACAAGGTACCATTCCATTGCGAGATGTGGCTGTTAACGTATCTCCTGAAACAAATCTATACAGTTTCAGTCCGGTTCCTAGTAGCTATAGAAATGATTTAATAAACCAAAGATGCATGCTGTGGAAAAATGGTACCTGAAACCACTATACTCACACTGTTTACAGAAAGGCAAATCAGTACAAGTCTAATGCTACATATTCACTGCAATCATTCTCTTGTAAGTGGATGTTTTTCCCCAAAGCAAAAGATCTTATTCTTTTGGAATGGTGTTTGCCTAATTAAAAAAAATTGCTGCGGCAAATCACTGAGAACCATCAATTTTGAATTTATCTGCTATGCTAAGAATGAGCTTTGTTCCTGGAGGACACTTAATTAGCTTCCTGCTATTTTAATGCATGTAAATGAATCACAATTGTAATAAGTTACTGAATACATAATTGATCAGCAATTGCACAATAAATTTGTTTGGTTAGAGAAATATTAGGGCCAGCAAGCGCTCAAATTAAACAGCACTGCAGAAATCAAGTTCAAAGTAAATTTATTAAGTATCTGTCACCCTGAGATTTATTTTTGCAAATATTCAGTCGAACAAAGACATCTTAAATATTATTAATTTTGAGTTACAATGTCAAACAGGCTCTTCCAGCTTTTCGACCCATGCCACCTAGCAACTCACCCATTTAACCCTAGAGTAATCACAGGTCAATTTACATTGACCAATTAACCAGTAGGTCTTTGGGTTATGGGAGGAAACCCAAACAATCCACCGGGGGGGAGAAACACACACAAACTCCTTAGAGGGCGCTGGTCTTGAACGCTGACACCTCAAGCTACAACATTATGCTAACCATTACGATACCGTGACGCCCATACAATAGAATGAAAAACTACACAAAGACTGACCTAATGTGCAGAAGACAAACTGTAGAGAGAAAAAAATAGTATACGGAGTCTGCAGGCAAAGTGACAATGGAATACAGTGTAAGGAAGTACACGATCATGCACCTTGGTAGAAGGAATAAAGGTGTATACCGTTTTCGAAATGAGGAATGAATTCAGAAAACATAGGTGCAAAAGTTCTTGGGAGTCCTAATGTAGGATTCCCTAAAGGTTACCTTTCAGGCTGAGTCAGTCAATTGTAATGTGAGCATTCACTCTGAGAGAGACTAGAATATAAAAGCAAGGTATCAATGCTAAGACATTGGTCAGACCATATTTGGAGTATTGAGGACAGTTTCGTTTCTAAGAAAGGATGTGCTGGCACTGGAGGTCATTGAACCATTTATGGAACCACTTTCAAAGAAGCAGAGTTCAGAATAAACCCAGTCCTGATAATAGCTATATTTATTTAAAATGGTAAACACCAATGTTGTAAATATTACAATATTCAATTGACATAATCATTTCATTTGAGGTCTATTACTTGATCAAACTTGAATTTAAATAAGGTTTATCAGGTGTAAGTTGTTTGAATTGTTCTACAGCACTTAAGCTCATGCTTTTATAATTTTATCTCCACTGCAATCACAGCTTATATGTATAATTAATACTCTGAATACATATATCAATTTCCACCCCTTATAGTTATGTTCCAGCATCCTACTGCCATGAAAGGTTGTAGTGGCTTCTTTTTACCAGTAAGTTTACTTCCAGTGAAAACATTCACTGTAACTTAACAAGTAACTATCAAAACAGGTAGCTGGAAATATAGCAACTCAGTCATGACAATGTCCTTCTCTATATCTCACAAGAAATGTTCACTTCTATACTATCAGAAAATCTATGAAAATTTACTAAATACATTTTAACATGAATGGCAGTGTTACCATAACTCTGATTAACACCAATGCTGCCAGTTTCAGTGTATTATACAGGATAAACAATGACCCTAAAGGGATATGCAGGGCCCAAGAGCTACACAGCACTAGATATTTCACATTATCCTAAAACGACGTTCATTTTATTAAAGACAAACTTGAGGCTCATTTCAAAGATCGCTGATAGCTGTGTTTCATGCGCTGAATATAATTCCTTTCCGACACCCTGGTTGTACCTTTCCGTCTTAAATAGTGGTGTAAGCTCTTGTGCTCTACATCTATTCTGCATGTTTACTCTACCATAAGCTTTAGAAAGCAGTTTAGATACACCAAGTTTTAAAGGCATTCTGCTTCAATGGGAGAGAATAATCAAAGTGTAAATTGAGCTGTAAAACTGAGATCCTTTCGGAGGTGGATAAAAGCAGCTAGCAGATATACACCTAAACACTGCAAATCAGTTACTCGTCATCTTTATTGGCAGTAACCCTTACACATGTTTGGACCACATCAGTTTCCTGGAGTGCAAATAACAGAATAAAGCTGCTCTAGAAATACAGATAATTAATGATCCATCTCAAAAATTGTATGGCTGGAGAATGTATAGAGTGCTCTTCTGAAGATAGTTAGCTATCTGGTTGCATTATACTCATTCACAATACAGATGAACATGGCTCAATTAAAGAAAATGCTCATTGGTGTGTGAATGAGGTGTAGAGACCTCATACAGGTATTTACAATCATGTGGCACTGAGCTTCATCAGAATCAAATCTGTCATCTTATTCATCTGTGGGATTATGAATATATAGGAAGATAGGGACTGCCCCACCTTGGAGAACATTAGAATATTCTCAAGTACAACTAATATTAGTCCATTCATAACACCCATAATCCCACATTTCAAATCTTTTTATTATTTAGTTCTTTCATTCAGAACAAACAGTAAAATGACAGCTTTAAAGATATAAAACTAAATATTACAAAAATGTAAATGCCAATTAAATAAAAACAAGTGACTTTAAAAGCCTTAAAAGCTTATCCCATCTCTCAATGCTACAACAAGACTATAAATATATTCTAATTTGTTATCTATGGAAATGAATAGTCAACATTTTGGGCCAGGACTCTTTTATCATGACTGAAAAAGGGGGGAGATACCAGAATAAAATTGTGGGGTGGAAGGGGCAATAGGACTAGCTAGGTGACAAATGAGGCCAAGTGGGTGGGAAAGGCAAAAGGCTGGAGAGTGGACCATGGGAGCAGGGGAGGAGCAGCGCTGGGTGAGGTGACAGGCTGGTGAGAAGACGTGAGGCCAGAATGGGGAATAGAAGAGGGAAAAGGGAGGGGAAATAATTACGGGAAGAAATTGATACGAATGTAATCAGGTTGGAGGCTACCTAGACAGAATGCAAGGTGTTACTCCTCCACTGAGTGGCTTCATCATGGCAAGAGAGGAGGCCATAGACTGACAATGTTGGAACAGGAAAAGGAATTAAAATGTTCCGCCACCAGGAAATTCTGCTTTTGGCAGTTAGGAGAGTGGAGATACTCAACAAAAAAGCCCCTCTCATTATGCTGAGGCCGTATCAGGAGTGCTGGATACAACAGACGATCCCAAGATTCACCTGGAAGACTGGGGACTTGAATGGAGGCAAGAGGAGAATGGGCAAGTGTAGCATTTGTCACTTGCAGGGATGTGTCAAGGAGATTAGTGGAGAGGGGCAAATGGACAAGGGGATCAGAGGGAATGATCCCCGAGGAAAGCAACAAATGGGGAGAGATAAATGTGTTTGATGGTAGGATCCTGCTGAAGGTGGCAGAATTTGTGGAGAAACTATGTAGAAATGCTAACTAGTTGTTCTGAAAGTTAGTTTCAATCTTCATCACAAGACAGCATAATTCAAATTCCAGCAAATCAGCATTTGTTAAAAAAGAATTCTACTTTAAGTCTCTAAGGACCGTTAATTCCTACACTCTCATGCCCAAGCAGAGTATTGAACACTAACACTATAGGCTATTTAATTTGTATTAAGGAATACAGAGCTTATGGGTAAATTATAGTTATCAAATACAAGTCCTACTTTAGTGCAGTATGGGTTAAGTTATTCTTCTCCCTTTTCACTTGCTTTGTAGTAGCATGGGTACTGATGGGCATGCTAAGCACCAATAATGGCTGAAGTTTTAATTTTTATAATCTATATTTTGCCCCAAAAATCTGGAAGGTCACACCTGTAATTTTCATTGAATTTGGAGAAATCCAGTACTTTCCCTACATTTATAAATGAAACATTTATTTTGAGATAATGCAAACAATAGTGATCATTTATATCATCACATTACCAGTTGAAAAGGAGTGCAGGAACAGAGAAACCTGGGGTTTACCCAGGTCAAGTCATCATGCATCATCGAAATGGAGTACAAAATACTAAACCACTACATGCCTTAATTAGAGCTTTGCTTGTTTTTGAAGCCCAGTTTTAGAGGTATTACAGTGACTTACTATAATGGCAGCAAGGATGAAGGAAATTCAAGAAAAAATTGAATGCTTTAATGCTGATCACATTGTGCTGCACTCATTGCTGCAACAATTCTTGTGTTTAAAAATTAATACTATGGTAAAGGAAATAGATTTTATAATTTTGAAAATAATTTTTCCTGAGATTACAAATAGAGGGGTCCAATGTTATAGGCTTGTTGGGATTTTATTTCTAGTTACTGTTTTGAAAGTGATTTCTTCAGGCATTGTATTCCACGTAGTGAAAATCTATAGCATTAGCCTTACCTGGTGTACTCTCCTCCCGAGTAGTAATGATTCTCTAAAATGGACTTGGAAAAGAATATCAAGATTACATTTTTATGCGATACATTTTTGCAATAGGCCTTCTACTAAAGATCTACAAATAGACTATATATCCCACCTACTCATTTCCCAAGAAATTGGTCACTAGCTCAGTGCTCCATTTGTTCATGAGCCTTGAAATATCCTCAGCATTATAAAATTTGCCTACTTAATTAAACCCACATCCAAACTTCAATTAATATTTTTTATTATTCTAGCACCAAGCCAACCTAGTCTCTATTTTATCATCCTCCATAATTTTGCTCAATTTTTAGTTTTATAGTTTTGCCCATTTGCCCTTGTTCATATCACTAGTACACACTTGCTTAGTCCCCTTAAATATGGTAAAATACATTTTCTTAGAGCCATCAATCATTTTAATAACATTAGTTTTTCCCCCAGTGAAGTAACCAAAGGGATGACCATTGTGTTATGTTTATGAAGTCCTTTAAAGTTCAAAGTAAATTTTATTATCAGAGTACATATATGTCAGCACATATAGCCCTGAGATTCATTTTTCTGCAGGCATACTCAGCAAATCCAGAGAATAGTAATGATAACAGGATCAATGGAAGATCAGCTGGAAGACAACAAACTGCAAATGCAAATATAAATTAATAGCAATGCAGAACGATAACATGAAATTAAGAGTCCTTAAAGTAAAATGATTGGCTGTGGGAACAACTGCATGGATGGGCAAATGAGTGTAGTTATCCCCTCGTTCAAGAGACTTTCTTCAAGGTTGAATTTCCCGTTTCTGAACCTGATGGTCCCAATGTTCTTGCACCTTCAACCTGATGGCAGCAGTGAGAAAAGAGCACGGCCTGGGGTGAGGATCTCTGATGGATGCTGCTTTCCTACGACAGCATTTCATGTACATGTGCTCAGTGGTTGGAAGGACTTGACCTGTGATGTACTGGGCTGAATCCACTACCTTTCCTAGGATTCTTCATTCGAAGGCAGTGATGCTTCTATACCAGGCCGTGATGCAGCCGGTCAATATGCTCTTCACTACATGCCAAATGTCTGTAGGCCCCTAAGGAAGTAGAGGTACTGCTGTGCTTTCTTCACAATTACATTTACATACTGGGTCTAGGACAGGTCCTCTGAAAATTTAACACCCAGGAATTTAAAGTTGCTGACCTTCTCCACCTCTGATCCTCCAATGAGGACTGGCTCATCAACCTTTGGTTTCTTTCTCCTGAAGTCTGCAATCAATTCTTGGGTCTTACTGACATTGGGTGAGAGGTTGTCATTATGACACCACTCAAATACCCCTCCTGTATACTGATTCAACACCACCTTTGATACGGTCCATAACATTGGTGTCTTCAGCAAACTTGAATTTAGTGTTGAACCTGTGCTTAGCCAGAGTCGTAGGTGTAGAGCAAGTAGAACAGCAGACATCCCTGTGGTGCTCTTGTGCTGGTGGAGATTGTGGAGAAATTTTTGCAATCCAAACTGACTGGGGTCTACAAGTGAGGAAATCCAGAATCCAATTGCATGAGGGTTTTGGTGACAGGAGTTTTAGACGGTGAAGTAATCACTTGGGCAACCATGAAATTGTGTACTAGAATATAGAGCCAGAGGAAGATGAAAAGAATAGTTAACGCTAGTAAACAGATGTCCAACTAGGGTAAGAACTTAAAGTTCCTGGCAAAACTGCAACATGATATAGATTACCAAGCACAAAGGTCCTGGGTGAATAGAATAGCATGGGTCAGACAGATGCCTCAGGTGTTTTGAATATCCCTCTGACCCTTCCCAGAGTTCACCATTGACAGCATGAGGGAGCCCAGTAAGCCATGGAAGGCAAGAATGAAAGCTGCAGCAGGATCAATGCAAGGATGTTAAAGGTAGCAATGAATAATCATAATAGAACAAGTATATAGTTGGTCAAGTGAAACCAAAATTCAGTTCATCCCTCGTTCTGAGAACTGAGGCCTGCGAGAGCACACTCGTTCCTCAACCATTTATAGCTTGAGCTATTAACTGAAAAACTAAACTCTTAATCCCCCACCAATCTAAGTAATTTTCTGCTTAGTTTTGGGTTGAAGCATATTACAACCCTACTTATCTGAATTGCACTGCATTTCATAACCTTTCCAAAATTAAAACCACTCAAGTTTAATGAGATTGTCTGTCTGAAACTGCTTCAGCCTATTAGCTGCTAAACCCCAGTGGTTACTTGCAGAATCAATATGCTGCTCAAAGATTTAAAGTGATAACCTTTTTATTTGTGCATGTTTGCTTTGCATCAAAAGGAAAATTCTAAGGAACAGTTATGCATGTGTGGTTCTGATACACTGAGCATCATGGATACTATTTGGTGGAGGTTTTGTTTGGCATTTGCACATTGCATTTGTACCTTACCATTTTCTGCGCAAAGTTGTCCTGGAAATAGCTGCTTAAGTACTTATGAAATCAGTGAGGAAATTTCTTCTTGTAATCCAATCTGAAGAGCCGAGAACTAAAGAACAGGACAAATGCCGAACATGGCTGCCTTTTTGTCTGTAGAGAGTTATTCTAAAACACTGATCTTTAAATCTCTGAAAGAATCAAGAAGGGAGTCAGGACCTTGTGGGATGATATGCTGATTGACTGTAAATAGTGATCTCATATGAGAAACAGCATTTACATTTAGAAATATCGTAATAGTCTGATCCTCTCAAAAGAACAGCAAAATCATCAGGTAAAAACCACCAGAGAATGAACTATTTAGAGTATATCTTACACACCCCGTGTCACTGCTGGCAAAATGGAGCCAATGCTACACTGTGTAGATGCTTGCAGGCTTGCCTTACTTGCAACTCCAAGACACAGGTCAGCATCCGGCAAATGGTGATAATGAGATTAGTGTTGCATGCTTCAAATACAATGAGATGGAAGCATGTGTGCCAAAATGTAGCAAATTTGCTGATGACACAAAGCTGGGTGGCAGTGTGAAATGTCAGGAGGATGTTATGAGAATGCAGGGTGACTTGGACAGGTTGGGTGAGTGGGCAAATGTGTGGCAGATGCAGTTTAATGTGGATAAATGTGAGGTTATCCACTTTGGTGGCAAGAACAGGAAGGCAGATTACTATCTAAATGGAGTCAAGTTAGGAAAAGAGGAAGTACAACGAGATCTAGGTGTTCTTGTACATCAGTCAATGAAAGCAAGCATGCAGGTACAGCAGGCAGTGAAGAAAGCTAATGGCATGCTGGCTTTTATAACAAGAGGAATTGAGTATAGGAGTAAAGAGGTCCTTCTGCAGCTGTACAGGGCCCTGGTGAGACCCCACCTGGAGTATTGTGTGCAGTTTTGGTCTCAAATTTGAGGAAGGACATTCTTACTATTGAGGGAGTGCAGCGTAGGTTCACAAGGTTAATTCCCAGAATGGCGGGACTGTCATATGTTGAAAGATTGGAGCGACTGGGCTTGTATACACTGGAATTTAGAAGGATGAGAGGGGATCTGATTGAAACATATAAGATTAAGGGATTGGACACACTGCAGGCAGGAAGCATGTTCCCGTTGATGGGCGAGTCCAGAAATAGAGGACACAGTTTAAAAATAAGGGGTAGGCCATTTAGAACAGAGATGCTGAAAAACTTTTTCACCCAGAGAGTGGTGGATACGTGGAATGCTCTGCCCCAGAAGGCAGTGGAGGCCAAAGGATATGGGGAGAGGGCAGGAACAGGGTACTGATTGTGTATGATCAGCCATGATCACAGTGAATGGCGATGCTGGCTAGAAGGCCTGAATGGCCTACTCCTGCACCTACTGTCTATTGTCTATAATGTGTATTTCAAGGAACCCATCAATAAAAGTTAAATTTTACAGGTTGGTGATTATGATAATTTCTCATTTATCATGGATCCAAAGTAAGCCAATACAAATTGTTTAACCAAATGTAAGCCTTGGCACATTCACATCTCCCATGTGCAAGCACTATGGTGTAGTCATTTAAAGACCATGAGTGACTGCAGCTCAAACCATTCAAATCAAGCTGGACCTGAAAACGACAAATGTATGGAATAAGAATTGGAAACTCAAAATCCATAACCTATTCTCTTTGAACATTATTGCGTAGGAGAATCAAGGTAAGAAAAGTTCATGCTCCAAGAATCCACAAACTACCAAGCAACAACTACCATAACACTCCTTTACAGCCACACACAACCAGTGAAGGCAACTTTTATATTTAAGAATTAACAGCTTGTATACGAATTTTGTTTCTTGCTGATCTATGGTATAACAGCCCCTCCACAACTTACCAAGTATAAAAAATCTATTTTTACTCCCCTGTACTGCTATTTGTACTTATTTACTTTTTAAAATAATTCTGTCTCTGAAGGCCTAGAACAAAAAACTATAGTTCTCACACCATCAAAGCTATCTTCCTGAGGCTATGGTACAGGGAGGCAGCATCCAAACACCTCAGAGACATTCTCCTTTCTCAAAATTGCCACCAGGCAGGAAGTACAGGAACTCAAAAGCCTTACACTTTAGTCTACATTTCTTTCACTTGCACTATTATGTTTATTTTATCACCTGTGTATAATTTGTATTAACTTGTCATGTATTTAATGCACTGGGGTGCTGCAAAAATCTAATTTGCATGGCATATATGTATGCCTATGTCATTAAATGTACCTGGATAATGCTTCTCATACCAACAAATGCAATCAGCCACACATTTGCACTGTTCCACAGATGACAATAGCCATCCCAGCACAAATGCATTACCAAGGAAGCACAAACAATTGTTAACTGCTATTAAATAGATTCTTATGCTTTGGCGAAATTGTGGAGGGGCAGATATAGCACACTAACACTGAACAAAAAAAATCTAATTAACTGGTTATACCTATTATGCCATGCCTATTTTTTTAAAAACCCATAGACAGTATTAAATTTGTTGATGCTAGAAAAGGCCATCCTTGAACATTCCAGTAATCCCTTTACTCTCATGTCCTTTTTGCATGCTGTATTTTGCAATATATAAGCTATTTCTGCTAAAATTACCTTTAATATATTAACTTAGAAAGTAACATTATGGACTAGGCTACAATTTTCTTCTCTAGAACAAAGGCGGCTGAGGGGTGACCTTATAGATACGCAAAATTATGAGGGGAATAAGATGAATTGTCAAGTCTTCTTCCCAGGGCAGGAGAGGCCAAAGCTCGAGGACATGAATTAAGGCGAGGGAATGATCTAAGAGACTGAAGGGACAAGTCTCTCCCCCACAGAGGTGGAGATATATGCAATAGGCTACTAAAATGGTACATGAAGGTAGAGTTGGGTTTAAAAGATATTTACGCAGATACACAGATAGAGAAGGTTTAGAGGGAACCAAAAAAATTACCAATTTAGTTTGCTGACAATTAAGTCCCTACATTTTTTCCAGCCTTCAAACAGAAAGGCAAGCAGGAAAATTGGAGTAGCTCAAAAAGATACCTTAATCAGCGTGAATGTGTTGGTGCAAAGGGCCTATTTCTGAGCAGTACAATTCCATGGTGACAGCACACTAATATACTGTTAATCTTTGGAATTATTAACTAATCCATGTCTCTAAATGTATGCAGCAGGACAAAATATTGAACAGTGTTTATAGACAAACTACCCAAAACCATAGCTGGGTGGTGGAAAGCGGAATTTTTAAAAAAAAAACTGGAGGTGCTCACTGAAGGTTACTTCATTTGACAAAATTATTAACACGGAATACCTGGCAATTTTGAGTACTTTAAACAATCCATGATACATTCAGAAAAACATACAATTATGCCATGCCTGAGATTGGAGGTACACAAAGACCTGAAGACAATGAATGTGAAAATCATCAGTTATATATGAGTGTAAGTGAAAATAAATCTTAAGTTTTTCTTCCATGTTTGCTAAGTTACATTCTCAAGATTACACCATTTCTTCAACTGTATAAGCCTTAATTTTCTGCAGCCACCATTTTGAAGCTACTCATAGTGCCAGAGTAAACATCAGGTTGGTCAAGTACTCCAGTTATTGCCTTATGAGATGTTAGAAATGTTTTTTTTCTGTTAATCTCCTGCCTCGCATGGTAAGGTGTATAGCTTACCAAAAAGTCATGAATACAATTCTTTAATGTATTATCACCATGGCAAAGCTTGCAATAATGATTACAGATACAAAAGGAGAACAAAATAACTAGGCGTCTGAGAAACAAAAGTTATATTTGATAATTCTATCCAAAGAGCCTTTAGGCAGTTCCAGTGAATTGAAAACTAGTCAGAATAATTGCTGTTACAATTAAACAGTTTAGTTGTTATTTGAAAAATGCTTCATTAATTCCTCGGGTTTTCAGTGGTCTAAATTTTTTTGCTGAAGATAATGGCCTCATTTCATTTATTGGTGACTGCTATTGCATGTTGAAAGCCACCAAAATAGGAAGGTGAGCAGAGATGAATGAAATAAAAGTTGGACCCAAGTGAAGCAGAACATGTTTTGTCTCTTCGTCTTCAGTTGCAAGAATGCAGATCAAGTAGATTTTCCCTTCAGCTCAGCCAATAAAACTTGTGTTCAAGAGAAAATTATGGAAGTAACAGATGTGTAATTTCAATGGTGCAAACTGCATAATCTGTGTTAAGATACTTAATACCTCTAGTTTGCTTCAAGAAAATTTTGAAAGAGCAGTGATGCGTGCACTGCTCATTTGTTCAGAATACAAGAATAGATGAAATAAAATTAACTGAATTAGCAACTTTAACCAAGAATATATTAATATTGTTAAAAATAGTGTATACTGAAAGGGTTACAAACGCACAAATCAAAAGCCAAATTTGTTCACTGCAATAACAGGCAAGCTTAAATCATACTACCTTTGCAATGTTAAAAAGCATCATGACAAATGTAAATCAGATAACGTGACAAACTGGAAAGAGGTTGTGTAAATTTCTCCCGCTTTGGAATTTTCACTCAATTTGCAACCTTTGAATTTTGCTTTGCTTCAATTGAGTTGATGATCTTTAGAACAGCTGCAGGTGATATTCAAATTACAGGCTGAAAAGGATTAAATTTAGGTTTAGCAGACCATGCAAGTTAGAAATTATAAAACACATGTACATACTGTACACATCCTCAAACATGCAAAACATTAATTAATAGCTCTAAAAGCAAGATTACTTGAAAATGAAGTCAGAGTAGATGGTAGGTTCAATTCTACCATTCAAAAGAGCCAGAATAATATCTGGAAAAAATATGCAATGTTACAGGACAAGAGCAGGAGGGTAAGGGAGGTTGAACTGATCTTCCATAAACCCAGTACAGACTCAGCAGGCAATGTTTCCTTCTGCTCTAATTTGTTAAACTGCACTGATACACAAAATTGAAAAACTCATTACAAAATTGAAAAACTCATTGCAAATTTAGTGCTAGGTACACAGTGCAAGAGTGTACAAGAATGTCTTCATTGCTGCAAAAACTTGTATGCAATAACTTGTTTCATTTGGATATACTACCACCTGCTGTTAGTGGTTAGGTAATGCCCAGACTCTGAATATTGAATCAAGAAATTACCAATTTAGTTTGCTGTCAATTAGGTCCCTACTTTTTCCACTCTTCAAACAAACAGAAAGGCAAGCACACAAATTGAGCTGAGCACCCAAGAACAATTTGCCACCCTCCAGAAGTAGATTCTCTGACAAGGCTAGTGGTTTCTCACTAGATGTCGCCAATTGAACAACTCTGAAAAAACAAATAACAATGTGCTAATCCAGAATAATTTGGGAGTACAGTTAAAAAGCAGTGAGTGTGGCACTACAGATATAGATGACAAGTCGTTTTCTTCAAAGTGGACAGTTGAAGATTCCATGTCACTTGGATTTAAGTCCTTAAACTGGCATGAAGGGTCTCTGAACTATCACATGACATTCATAATCTAGGGGATAACTGTTTAGTTTGCTGTATTAAAACAGAACTGGCTGTCAGATGTTACAATGTTGGAGAGAAGCAATAAAGAAGTCTATTTACCATTGATTAATTTTGATTCTGAAATGAGTATGCTTTTGAGAGAACAGCAATTTTTTCCACAATGAACTGAGGAAGAAAAGGCTTTTGCAAGAAGTGTCAATGCTGAATGAACCAAGTCAAATTGGAATGTGCAGAGGATTTTTTGATGTATCAATGAGTCTGGTAATAAAGTGCAAAGCCAAACTCAACCTGGCATAAATAAAATCTGGTAACAGGGCTGCTTGAAGTCAGGAAGCAAAGAGCTAGTATATTTATAAGCATTTGTTGAATTGTTTTACTTTAATGCATCTTTACAGACAATAAAGTGCATTTGAAAAGCAAATGTTATAAACCAGTAATAAAATCTTGGGTTCAGTTCCAGGATAAAACAACAGGAACAGTCAGCCCCAAGTCTGCACTATTAGCTACCAAGTGCAAAGCAAATGTTAAAAGTAAACTGCCGACTTCAATTATATGCATGGAAGAAAAAAGCACTGATTTGTGACTGCATTAGCACCACCTCAGTAAAAACATCCATTATAGTGAAGGGAGAATGAAAATTTAAAACATCTATTACAATAACAAATACGGACTTGCTAAGATAATTGTGCCACTATGTCTTAACAAGTCTGATTTTTAAAAGAAATAAGCATTTCTAAGTTTAGATTTAGCAAATTCATAAGATGTTTATTTTACACGTACCATTAAGCAATTCAGTTTATACATCTCTGGGCTTTATATAGTCCTATTTCACATACATACAGATATCACAGGACATTTATGAATCACTATATTTTGGTATATGTGCAAAATAAGTTTAGCAAAAGGCTCTTTGTGGGTATATTCTAAAAGGAGTAAAGTAAAAGGTACATATTTGGGTATTTCAAAGTAGTTGTGTACTTTTTCCAGTGAGGGTACTATATTGCTGTTCAGATTGATAATACAAATGTAGTAACAGGAATCTGCAACCGGCAAAACACACAAAATGCTGGAGGAACTCAGCAAGTCAGGCAGAATCTACGGAGGGGTACAAAGTTTCCGGTTGTGACTTTTCATCATACTGCATTACTAAAATAATTAAAGAAATTCACGATTGAAGCTCTGCTATGGTGGTCAGGTCTCACAACAACAGTTACTACCATGCTACCACCTCAGCCAAATACATCAGCAACCAATTCTATTAGCTCAAATATTAATCTGAGGTACCAGTTTTGAAAGGAGGCTTTGGCATGCTGTGTTACCTAACTCTTGAGTAATGACTGGACAAAAAAGGTCAACTTTCAGTACTTATGTTCCTTGTTCAGTTTCCAAGCAGCTAACTCAAATGAGAATGAGTGTAACTCTGAGCCCTTCTGCAGACAAAAAGTTTACTAGAAGTAATTATATATATATATATATATACATACATACACACACACACACACATATATACATATATATATTTTATACACACACACACACACAAGTCTCTTAGATGCAGCTGAACTCAAGCTCTACTGCACCTCTACTAGGGTCTACATTAGTCACTCCAAATGTTATAGACAAAAAAAACTGAAGTAAACTAGCCACTGGATGCAGGACAGCAGGTAGGAACTCAATGTACTCTTGGGAACCACCGAGAATCTTTAGGTTTCTTGCTTCTAAGGCACTATCAATGTCCAACTCAAAAAAAAATTAACTTTAAAATGCAGATTCTTCAATTTATATAATCCTTTATCAATCTAACAAAAATGATAATTCTATGGGTTTTAATTAAATAAAGGAATAAAGCAAATATAGTTTTGTTTTAAACAACATTTTAAATACAGAAAATTTCAGAATTTCACACAGCATTTGTGGAGAGCAAAATTTAATATTTCAGGTTGATGTCCTTCTGATGAAAAGTCTTGGGCCCAAACCAATGACTTCCTCTCAAAAGATGCTTCCTGACCTATTGAGCTTGACCAGCATTTGTCCCCTCATTTCCAATTTTTCAGCATTCTAATTGAGGTTATAACCGTGTGTTCAGCTGCATTTAATGTCAGGAAGAAAGCACAAAAGCATTCTTGGAAGAGAAAAGGCATTAAATACAATGGTAACCAGGAAGCAAAAACAAAATTGTAGATGCAGCCTATAAGCAGACTGGTGATAGAAACAAAAGTAAAAGCACAAAGAATTGTGGTGATTCTGGAATAACAGCATTGCTCACCACAATTTTCAAAAATCTAATGCTTTAAAATCAAACATAGCCAAATATTCTTAACTTATTCCAGATTGACCTGCAATGGTATACTCATTTTGACCCTAACATTCCCTCCCCCAAAGTGATTGTGAAATCATGATCATTTTACTGCTAGTCCTGTCTGTTCTAAAGCTCATTACATGACCAGATGTTTTAAAGTTTACATTTACTTTATCAGAAATGCATTATATATTTGCAAATATAAATAAAGCCAGCAGAAAGTACCTGTGTTTGCAAGTAACTGAGCAAGTAATCTATTCACTGGAATCAAACAACTATGATCCTTTTACAAGCTAAACATCAGTTCATGTCTGTAAGACCAATTTAATTAACTTTGGCAAAAAACAATATTTACAGTTCACTTAAGTATTTACAAGTCTCCATCAAAAATGAGATACTCAATTTTGTTCAATATGGGATCAATGTCTGAAATAAATGTACTGAACTATAGATTCTATAGATTAATACTGCAGATCAATTTCAAATTGGGACAGTGATGCAACTACAATACTGTATGCATACTAGATCACTCCCTTGAGGTGAAAACATATCTTGTCAGGATATGGATAGTGAAACCAAGCTGATTTGCACCATTTGTGCCTGAAGCTCAAAAGAGCTGTGCAAATGATCTTGGACGAAAATTACAATTACTTCTATTAACTTTTTCTGAAAATTCAAAAGGCAAAGCAAGATTCCTTATCTACATCTTCAAAACAAGAAAACATTTATACCCATGGTGACTCATCCAAACTAATGAATGTAGTGGGGAGGTGAAAAGCAGGGGAAAAAATTTGTGTAATGAATAATGGTCAATTTTCTGCAACATTACACAAATGGAGTCAAGTAGAGACGAACAGAAATTGGTCAGTGAGAGATCATAGAACTAGAGATTGAGGAAAAGTTCTGAATAAGATCATTTATATTCTACCCCTAATTCGACACAAGACCTTTATTTTATTATTCAGTTAAATACCATACCAGAGTAACCATTTGGGAAGGTGCAGAGTTTGGAGCATTGGATTCTCTTTCTAGATTTGCTCAAGCAATTAATCACTATAACACAATGACATCTGGATAATTGCTATTTCCATTTGACAGGTTTGCCCTGGCAACTCTGCAAATACAGGTGAATATATAATAGTAACAAATTTGTCATCAGGAACAAGATTTTACAAATGTGAAGTACATATGATTGCATATTTTAATGAAAAAATTATTAAAGATTTCTCCTACAATCACAATAAAAATAACCACTAAAATTTCAAGTTCTTAAAAAAATTCACTTGAAACAAATGGTATGAAGCATTCAAGGTTTTGGAAAAACTCAAAATATAAAGATTCCCTAATAGCTCATTTGGGAGATCATTCTAAAAATTAATACTCTGAGTAAAAAGATTCAAAAGAAAACGTAGAGTACATGAACAGTTTCTAACCCAAGAACTGCATATTCAAACTACTTCATAGCCGCATATCATAAACATGAAATTTAACAGCAAGAACATTGTACTTAGAAGAAATGAAAAACCTATTACTCCAAGTTTGCTACTGTCACCAAATTAGATTGTGTTTGGAAAGCACTAAGCCCTTAATGACAACTGAAAAATATCAGGACCCAGAAATCATTGCTATATAATCACATACTGTTAACGGGGTATTTAGAGACTTAACATCCATTTATTTTGGATGATTTACCGACTTATTGTCAAGCTATCCAGAAATACACTTAGCGGGATATAACATATCTATTTATCTGTGGAAGGATCAATTTACGTCCACGTTTACTACAATAAACAGACTTAACACACAGTTCAAGTAAAGATGCATGAGAAATCTAAAGCTGCAAGAATGAATTACTGATGGGCACCCCCAAGAACCATGCACAAAATCTGTTACATAAATGACATTCCAATTTCATTGCCCAAGTTCTTCCTTTGGGCACATTTGCCACACTGGGGAGGGATTAACATAGAAACATTAGCAATTAAGAGCTTTGTGGCATTAAAGAACGCCATCAACAATAAAAGCCACAAAAATTATTTTATTCAACTGCTTGCTGAGCCCCGGGTGATGGTGCAATAATTAATTTGTGTGTACTGGCACAGAACCGACAAATTCAATAGTTCCTTGCCAAGTAATACATGCAGATTGATGTTGTCAGAAGCAAGCTAGTTTGATAGAATACTTGGTGATTCCGTCACAAACCTCAAATGAGAAATAATGCAATAAAAAAGTAAAGAATAAATATAATTTCCTAAATCTTCGTTTATGAATAAACATCTTCAATATCTGTTAATCAGATTAACCTCCCATGATGTCAATTTGCTACAAGAAAAATTTCTTATATTTTAAATTAATTACTGTATGTAGCTTCTTGTTGCATTGTAATGTATTCTATCTAATGTATTTTGAAGCAACCTTCTGTATTTTGAATCTGCAGGTCGCTCTATGCCTCCCAACAAAAATGTCCACAGCTTTGAGGTAAATTCCCTTCCAATATCATTAACTTCTGCCTCAAACTATGTGATTTTACAGGTTGGACCCATTCATCTCAGACATCTGAACTGAACCAGATATTTCTAGTCTGTGATGGTTTTAAAACCGAAGATGTTGCTTTAAGGAAAGTTGAAGTAGAAGAGGAAAAGTGAAAAAGGAAATAATAGGATACCATACCTGACACCTGTCAATTCAAAATCTTAAAAGTGCAGACTAAATCAGATCAGTGAAATGTAAAAGTTGCAGATAGAAATCCAAGTCTATAAAACCAATGTCGAAGTAAAGTATTACTGTGAATAACAAAGAAAAAGTAGCGATGTGGGAAAAATATTAATGATTCATCTCCAAAAGAACTTTGCAACTGGTGAGATTTTTCCCATGACAAATAGGAACACAAATCTTACAGTGCAAGATTACTATAGTTCATCTCAAAGTGAAACTGTTCTAATATTAAGGTAACACTTCTCCTGGAAGCAGTACTGAGAACAGAATAAAAAACTAGTTTGACTTCATAATAATCAACTGCTGCTTGCCAGATTTGTGAAGACCATCATGCAAAGGGTAGACATTGAAACTATACTTTGAGTTGAAACTTAAGGATCAGCTTGACTGAACAGATTTTGTATGCTTTTAATTTATCTAACGAGCTGATGCCTCTAGAACAATGCAATGATTTATAACAATTGCATCAGGGCATGATCAATGTTGGCAAAAACTTTGTGCAATAGTGCAAGCTGAATGCCACAGGATGACAAAATCTGGTTATTATATTATGCACCAAAACAAACTTTCCTGCTCCTACAGTCATTCAACATCAATAGCTTTCTGTATATAATTGACAGGAATAAAATAACTACAATTTTTGATAGACCTTGGTTCAAAGCTCAGCATCCCCCATCATATTAAAGTCATGAAACTGTGATCATTAGATCCATAGAAATGACAAACTACTGCAATATTAAACTTAAATAAAAATATAAAGGTTGCTCATTTAAGCTAGTTTATTAAACCAGACATTTAATACTCTTACTCGGAATCATTCATTACACACACATACAATGACTTAAGAATTTTTGATTGTGTCTGTTGTATGGGTATCTGAAGCATTTATTTCAGATCTCTTAAAATAATAAAACAGTTTATTGTATTTCTGTGGTGCTAGAACAACAAGCTGATTACAAGCAAAGTCCTGAAAAGGAAATAAAAAGATTAAGCAAATACAGTATTAAATATTATGAGTCTCTTTGACAAATAAATGCCCCAGCTTGATAAAGGACTATTAAATACAAGATACTGTGAGTGAACAGAAGAAATGAACTCTAAAGAAATGACACGGGAGGCAATAAAGAGACACATGACAACTGAATAAAAGGCCAAAAGCACATAAGATACCATTAAAGACTATTTTAATGTTGTTGCAATTTCAACATGCAACAATCATTGATGTGCAATAGGCCCAGACATTAAAATTTCATTAAATGCTTTAAATCCCTACATTAAGTACAGTCTGCACCTACAGATATCAAGATCCACCTGCAGCTTTCAAAGTCTGGCTATTCACTTAATATTGGTCTAGTTAATTTAACTTACTGGTGTGAACTTCATGAAGCATGGTAGGAATATGCCACTTTTAAATTATCCTCTAAAATTGAAATGAAAAAAATTATTAACCTCGGCTTCAATGTATAGTTTCCAGAATCTGCCAGAACTTGGGAACTGTGTGACAAGTCGCTCATAGGTCTTCCGCGCTTTGTCTATTGGTTGGTTCTAAAAGTAAAAACCATCAAAAAGGTTTACAGCATTTAAAATGTAAAAATCCCTTGATGTTTTATACCCCAATCTTAGTAAGAGGCAATTTCCACAACTGCTTTAAAATCATATGTGCATTTTTCTTGAACTGTATAAGAAGCAAACATAACCCTATGTCACTAAACCTGTGCCTCTCGTATGAGAATGCTCCAAGCATCAAGGTCATATGGATTTTCTTCTAATTTCTTTTCTGCCTTCTTCACTTTTTCTGGGACATACTCTGCAGCCTGTGGAGAAAGAGCATAAGCTTACATCACCATTTGTAGTATCTGTAATACCTGTTTTATAGATTTCAAAATATTATCAAGTTACACTAATATCTTTAAAATGAGCTATTGTAGAATTAAACATACAAATGTCATCTCTATAGTTAAGCAAGCCACACAGCTCAACAACATTCTTGTACAAGAAAACACTAGATTCTAACATACCACCTTATCAGTTGTTTAAGAATATGGACAGATAAGCAGTCTGATCAGAAGTATATTGCTTTCCTTATACATAGATTTGAACAAAACTCACCAGTGCCTTTACAATGAAAATTGGAACTAAATAAAGCACAATACCATTTTAAAACTGTTAAATTTTTACATAAATCAACTATTATTGCGAGGCACTTTCATAGCTTAAGACTGCCAGCACTAATATGTGAGCAATGAATCATTCAGAACCACAATGTTTATCAGTGAGGTCTCAAAGGAGATGTGAATAGGAAGGAATTGGGAAACACGTTAATGAATATGCAGACCCTGTTTAAGTATGAGCATGCATGAATTCACTAAGTTTGGGTTCATTTAAGTAGAGATACTAGGACCTTTAAGGGGCACATAATACATGTACAGGTACACAGCTAACGAGGCAATACAGTCGGCCCTCCTTTTCCGCAGGGGATTGGTCCCGGTACCCCGCGCAGATACCAAAAATCGCGGATGCTCAAGTCCCTTATCCAACCCGTCACAACCTGGTGAACCTTAGGACACAGCGGAACCCCAGACCTTATTTAACCTGTCTCAATGCAGTGGACATTAGGACCCAGAGCTCTGAATGCGCAGTGTTTCTGTTCACAAAAATAATCACAATTGAAAATAAAATGGAAATAATAAAGCGATTGGTCATTGGAAAAGCGTTAGGCTACGTCGGTCAACGATCTGAACAACTTTAAAGGATAAAGTGAGAAAGGCTCTGCCCCGATGAGAACTATAATTATTACTAAGCAACACAGTGGTTTAATTATTGGGTTTTCGGGTTTTGAGATTTTGATCCTCCACATCAACTCGGCACGGTGGAGAGCGCACTAGGGAGCAATCTGTCTCGAGTCCCGAGAACTTCCATCCCAAGCCCAGCGCTGAAACGTACGTTCTTAAATGTTTTATATGCATAGAAAGGTAAAATATATACTATATACTCAGACAAACTGATGCTAAATAATACCGGATGTACCTGTTTCGACTTACTTAGTAAGAGAACTTTCGATTTTTTTTCGATCCTGATGCACGATAACCCACATCCTCCCGTATACTTTAAATCATCTCTAGATTACTTATAATACCTAATACAATGTAAATGCTAAGGAAACTGGTTGTTATACTGCATTGTTTAGGGAATAATGACAAGAAAAAAAAGTCTTGTGCTCGAACAACAAGTGATGGAAAAGCACTTCCGTGTTTTTGCGGTTGGCTAAATTCGCGCATGCGGAATCCGCGGATAAGGAGGGCCGACTGTACATGCAAATTTTAAATTAATGTCAAATAGTACAAGGGATTATTCTTTATTTTGGAGCTGGATTACAAAAGGTCAGAACTTTGTTAATACTCCTTTTAAAGCAAAGGATTCAATTGTGGACATTGCACCATGATTGCAAAACTGAAGGTATATCAGGATTCAGGTGTTTAAAAAAAAGTATGTACTTTTTCTGGGAAAGCTTCAAGTGCATAATCTTAAAATTTTTAAAGTTGACCATTCAGGAGAGAAATCAGCAGAGAGATTGGAGAGCAATAATCCCAAAACACTTGGGAATCTCTCAATCTCAAGATTAATTTTTGTTCTTTATAAAGGCATACAGTGATAAAGAATAAAGATGGCAGAATGAGATTGATACACAAGCTATGATCCAAGGGAATGGTAGAAAAGGTAAGGGAAATTCCAAAAGCACCTCATAGTGAGAGCAAGCAGATAGATAATATGACAAATTCGCTCTATTTGTGGTAACTCCACAGCTATTTGCATCCACTTATGGCAATATACACAACCATCTCTCATTCTTATTGTGGTAATGGGGGAAAAGAAACATGTATAAGTAAAAAAAAATCCTGAAGTAAAATATTTTAAGAACACGTGAAATGTACAGCTAGTTCAGATCACAACTACAGGTGTTCCCCATTTTTCGAACGTTTGCTTTACGTCAACTTGCTGTTACGAAGACCTATATTAGTTACCTGTTTCCGCTAACAGAAGGTGCTTTCACAGTTAAAAAAAAAGGCAGCATGTACCGAGCAGTCAAGCTCCTCCCCTGGAACTATATTCTGGCCACCTTTGCTTAAACACGTGCCTGTGAGCACCTATGCTTTATGTCAATTTATTTTGTGCATCCGTTAGCAAGGTGAGTTCTAAGGTATTGGAAAAGCCTAAAAGAGCACGCAAGGGTGTTACACATAGCATAAAACTAGACATAATTAAGCGTTTCGATCGTGGTGAACAAAGTAAGGACATAGTGAGTTTGGCTAAGGGTTTGTGTAAGTTGATGAAGATGATGTTGAAGTGGTTTTGGCATCTGAGAGATGAAGAGCTGATGAAGAGGAAAGGATAACTGAAACCGAACACAGTAGCAAACGGCCCGAAAGTGAAGACATCCAGGAACTGAACAGAAAGCAAATGCGTGAGATTTACGCTGCCATTGACAATGCTGCAATGATTGCAGAAAAGTATGACTTTAATTTTGAAAGGGTGGATAGGTTTAGGACAAATTTGCAGGATGGTTTAAGTGCTTACAAAGAACTGTACGATAGAAAACTGTGCGAGGCTAAGCAGTCAAGCATACTGTCGTTTTTTAAGTCTTCCACATCAGATGACGAAACTCGACCTTCGACATCGAGGCAAGCATAGGTGGTGTCCTGCCTGCCCTGATGGAAACAGACAACAATGGATACCCCAGTCTCCTCTACCTCCCACCACCCCAACCTCCATCGACGCAGCCTAACACACCATCATCAGTGCTCTCACTGTCTTCCCGATTCTGGTAAGTGAAACTACACTGTACATACATTATTTCTACTTTATATAGGCTGTGTATTTTTATGTGTTATTTGTTAGCTTCATAGCTTAAAGGTTACTGGAAAGAGTGCTTCTGCTGGAAGCGCTTTATGCCGTGTGTTTCTGCCAGGAGCACTTGCGTGTGTTTCTGCTGTGAGTGCCGTCGACAGCGTTTGTGTGAGATTTTCACTGCGGTGGACAGTGCTGCAATAATTGTAGAAAAGTATTATAGGCTGTGTATTTATCAGATCATTCCTGCTTTTACTGTATGTTACCATTATTTTAGGATTTGTGTTATTTGGCATGATTTGGTAGGTTATTTTTTGGGTATGTGAACGCTCACAAATTTTTTCCCATATAAATAAATGGTAATTGCATCTTCACTTTACGACATTCTAGTGTACCAACCGTTCCTTAGGAACGCTCTACCTTCGAATAGCAAGGTAAACCTGTACTTTAAAAACAAGTCACAATGGAAATTACTTCTGAAGATTGATGGTATTTAGGGTCTTAAGCACATCCCAGATTCCAAAGTCATGATGTGCCTCTGTAATTATTTATGGTAATCCAAACTATACGGCAACACACTAACCAGAACTGTGGGAAATGTCTGATACTAGTAGATCAAAGTGCCACTTTTATTCCTTTTTCAGAGTCATTATGCACTCTGTGCCACTAAATGCAAGTTTGTTACACAGACGATCACGTTCAGATGGAACAAGCTGCCATAGGAAGTGTAGAGACAGATACAACAATTAAAAGGCATTTGGATAATCTGGGTACAGGCAAAACCTTCCCTCCATGCTTTTGTTGCACAAAAATACATGCGTCACTTTTTTTTGTAGGGTGCTGCAAAGGTTGAATAAAAATTGGAAAAGTAGAATGTTGCTTAATAGAGACTACAGAAGGATATTTACTTTTCTTCCTCCTCACTACCCCTTCTCCCATTGAATTCGGTAAGAGTATATTTCTATAACCTGTAGAGACAATGCAGGGGGAACCCATTCTTGGACAGGAAAGTAGAGGGATAGGAGTTTAATGTAGGCAAATGGTTTCACTAGCAAATGGGATACCTGTTAAAATGCAATATAGTTGACATGGACAAGATGGGCCAAAACAGCAGGCTTCTGTGTGGTACAACTCGATAATTATTCTTGCTTTGTCACTCCCTTCTCCCCAAATTACTTCAGCCACACACCAAAGATGTGGTTAAATCTGAACATCAGTAACTATTAAGTCTAATTATAGTTTTAACAAGCTTCAGCATTCAGGTCTGGAGACCAGAAGGCTTACAGCTCAGCCAAGGCCAACCTGAGGAGGGGAATCTCTCAGGCTAAACACACATACAAACAGAGGATTGAGAAGCATTTCAACTCCTCAGACCCCCGGCACATGTGGCACAGCATACAGATTATTACAGACTTCAAACCACCTAGTACTGTGCCCCTTTCCAGCTCTGCTTCCCTCCCTGATGAGCTCAATTATTTTTATACTCACCTTGACCGGGGGAATAAGGATGTCACCCTCAAAGCAGATCTCCCACCTGGTGAACTGCCTCTCTCACTTTCCACCTCCGATGTTTGCATTACCCTGAGCAGGGTGAATACAAGGAAGGCAGCTGGTCCGAATGAAATACCTGGCTGTGTGCTCAGAGTCTGTGCAGGGCAGTTGGCCAGGGTCTTCATGGACATTTTCAATCTGTCCTTGGCCCAGGCAGTTGTCCCCACAAGTTTCAAGATTGCCACCATCATGCCAGTGCCGATGCATTCCACTGCCATGGGCCTGAATGACTTCCACCCAGTTGCACTCATCCCCATCACTGCAAAGTGCTTTGAGAGATCGGTTCCATCACATCTGAAATCCTGTCTGCCCACTACCCTGGAGCCCCATCAATTTGCCTATATCACCAACAGGTCTTCAGAGGACACCACCTCCACGGTACTTAATTCTGCCCTGACCCACCTGGACAGCCCCAACTCTTATGTCAGAATGCTGTTCATTGATTTTAGTTCAGCATTCAATATTGTGATCCCCTCCAAGCTGATCGCTAAACTTTGTCAGCTTGGTATCAGCTTATCCCTTGGCAATTGGACCTTAGACTTTCTAACTAACAGACCACAATCTTAAGTTAGACAACCTCCCCTCCTCCACTCTCACCCTGAACACTGGCATGCCTCAAGGCTGTGTGCTGAGCCCTCTTCTGTACTCCCTTTTCACCTATGACTGCGTTCCTTGGTACATGGTTCTAACTCCATAATCAAGCTTGCAGACAACACCATGCTGGTTGGCCTGATCAGAGGGGATGACAAAACGGCCTACAGGAATGAGGTCCAGCACCGATAACAACCTGGCCCTTAACACCCAGAAGACCCAGGAGATTATTATGGACTTCAGACACGTTAAGTGCCACATTCATGCCCCCATCTACATCAACGGCGCTGTCGTGGAGAGTGTATCAAGCTTCAAATTCCTTGGTGTCCATATTTCCAATAATCTCACCTGGTCCCTAAACTCCTCCATCCTGATCAAAAAGGTGCAACAGCACCTTTATTTCCTGCAGAGCATCAAGAAAGCTCACCTCTGTCCCAGGATACCGACAGACCTTTACCACTGTACCATTGGGAGCATACTCACCAACTGCATCTCAGTGTAGTATGGCAACTGTCCTGTATGGGACCGCAAAGCTCTCCAGTGGGTGGTGAAAACTGCCCAGTGGATTATTGGCACCCAATTGCCCACCATTGAGAACATCTACCATAAATGCTGCCTGGGAAGGGCAAAAAGCATCATCAAGGATGCATCTCACCCTAACCATGGACTTTTTACTCTCCTCCCATCCGGTAGGCACTACAGGAGCCTCCGCTCCCGCACCAGCAGGCACAGGAAGAGCTTCGTCCCTGAGGCTGTGACCCAGCTGAACCTCATAGCACAGTGCTAAGCAGTATTGCATCCATATTGGACTGTCACAGTACTTTTATATTTGTATGCTGTAGCACTTACCTTTTATTCACAGTTATTTTGTAAAGAATTCTATTCTTTTGCACTTCTGGTTAGATGCTAAATTGCATTTCATTGGCTTTGTATCTGTACTCAGCACAATGACAATAAAGTTGAATCTAATCTAACAAATACAAAGTCATGAAATATAATTCTACACATTCTCATGGCAACAAAACACAATATCATCACCCAAAGCTCCCCAATGGCATTATTCATATGCTTGAGATTTATAGTAATGATCAGATTGGGTGTAAAGTTTTAGTAAGGTTTTAATTTTAACTCTAACAGATCTCTACATTTTCCATTCTTGAAGAGTATCACAATTAAACTATGTGCAATGCATATAGTTGATTTATAGTGGTTCCAAAGTAAAGTGCAAAGTACTTTATCACACCAGAGGTTAATTTCTTTGCTGACTCCCCTAGGTTTTAAACTCATTGGTGGGATGCCGATTACCAAGGTATTAAAGAAAAGTTTGAAAGCAATTTTGCAGAATTTATTAAAAAAAAGCATTGACAACAAGTACCCAAAAGTGACTAGCATTAAGGAATTTCAAAGAAAAAGCTTGGACAAGGAGTGGCTCAGGGATTTGCACTGTGACTTCAAATACATGCACTCTATATCAATAGTTTAGAAGGCTGAATGCACAGAGACCAAAACCTACAGACAACAGTCCTACAGAGCACCCTACAATTATCTGATATTAGAAACTAGATAGGCAGGTTGAAGATTCTTGAGGTTTTCTAGAATAGGTTCAGAAGAGGGTTTGAAGAAGCAACTGACAATTAAGCAAGCCTGAAAATCACAAGTGATTGCAGCTTCTTTGCTTATTCTACAGCTGAAGAATTGGGAAGGGTCAGGAAGAGAGGTGAATGAGTAAGACCAATGAAAGCAGTATCAAATGAAAGGTGGGAAGAAAGAAGAATAGGGAATTATAGCAGAGTTCTGTCAATATGTGGGATAGAGGTCAAGAGGGCATGAACAAGCTGTATTCCTGTCCACGATTGCAAGCCTCTTTACAAATGTCCAGTGGAACTTGAAGTTCAGTCGTTAAGGACCAAAGCCTTGCTTTGATTACTCATGTATTGAATAAAAATAGAAGGTTGAATTAAAAATTTAAAAAAAAATGTAGATTAAATAGAGACTACAGAAGGATATTATAGAAGGACCTGGGTAACTTCAGACAACAAAATTGGAAAGGATAGCACAATATAGACAATACCCATATTCAGAGTAGTTGCACTTCCAGAAAACCATCCATATTGTATTTTACTATAACACAAATCCTCTCCTCTCCATTTGATGTTTTTCCCCTTATATACAAGCTTGCTTATCAGATATAAAGTGACATTACCCTCCTTAAGTCAAGTCAAGTCACTTTTATTGTCATTCTGACCATAACTGCTGGTACAGTACATAGTAAAAATGAGATGACGTTTTTTCAGGACCATGGTGTTACATGACACAGTACAAAAACTAGACTGAACTACGTAAAAAAAACACAAAAAAAAACTACACTAGACTACAGACCTACCCAGGACTGCTTAAAGTGCACAAATCAGTGCAGGCATTACAATAAATAATAAACAATAGGGCAGTAAGGTGTCAGTCCACGCTCTGGATATTGAGGAGTCTGATAGCTTGGGGGAAGAAACTGTTACATAGTCTGGTCGTGAGAGCTCTAATGCTTTGGTGCCTTTTCCCAGACGGCAGGAGGGAGAAGAGATTGTATGAGGGGTGTGTGGGGTCCTTCATAATGCTGTTTGCATTGCGGATGCAGCGTGTAGTGTACATGTCCGTAATGGCAGAAAGAGAGACCCCGATGATCTTCTCAGCTGACCTCACTATCCGCTGCAGGGTCTTGCAATCCGAGACGGTGCAATTTCCGAACCAGGCAGTGATGCAGCTGCTCAGGATGCTCTCAATACAACCCCTGTAGAATGTGATGAGGATGGGGGTGGGAGATGGACTTTCCTCAGCCTTCGCAGAAATTAAAGACGCTGCTGGGCTTTCTTTGCTATAGAGCTGGTGTTGAGGGACCAGGTGAGATTCTCTGCCAGGTGAACACAAAGAAATTTGGTGCTCTTAACGATCTCTACCGAGGAGCCGTCGCTGTTCAGTGGGGAGTGGACGCTCCGTTCCCTCCTGAAGTCAACAGCCATCTCTTTTGTTTTGTTCACATTCAGAGACAAGTTGTTGGCTCTGCACCAGTCCGTTAGCCGCTGCACCTCCTCTCTGTAAGCTGACATCATTCTTGCTGATGAGGACCACCACTGCCGTATCACTGGTGAACTTGATGATGTGGCTCGAGCTGTGTTGCAGCACAGTCATGGATCAGCAGAGTGAACAGGAGTGAACTGAGCACACAGCCCTGGGGGTGGGGGGGGGGGGGTGTGCTCAGTGTGATGGTGTTGGAGATGTTGCTCCTAATCCGGACTGACTGAGGTCTCCCAGTTGGGAAGTCTAGGATCCAGTTACAGAAGGAGGAGTTCAGGCCCAGTAGGCTCAGCTTTCCACTCAGTTTCTGAGGGATGATTGTGTTGAATGCTGAAGTCTACGAACAGCATTCGAACATTATGCGCCTTTTTCATCCAGGTGGGTTAGGGCCAGGTAGAGGCTGATGGCAATGGTGTTGTCTGTTGAGCAATCGGGACGGCACGCAACTGCAGAGGGTCCAGATATGCCTCATGACGAGCCTCTCGAAACACTTCATGATGATGGATGTGGGTGCAATGGGACAGTAGTCATTTAGGCAGGACACTCAAGACTTCTTCAGCACGGGGACGATGGTAGTGGCCTTGAAGCACGTTGGAACATTGGCACTGCTCAGGGAGATGTTGAAGATGTCAGTGAGAACATCTCCTACCTGGTCTGCACATCCTCTGAGCACTCTACCAGGAATGTTGTCTAGTCCGGCAGCCTTCCGTGGGTTGACCCTGCACAGGGTTCTTCTCACATTGGCCATGGTGAGACACAGCACCTGGTCATTTGTAGGAGGGGTGGACTTCCTCGCCGCCACATCATTTTCTCCCTCAAAACGGGTGTAGAAGTTATTCCGCGCATCTGGGAGCGAGGCATCACCCGCAGTCAGGTGATGTTGTCCTGTAATTGGTGATGTCCTGGATGCCCTTCCACATGCGCCACATGTCGTCGCTGTCCTGAAAGTGGCTATGGGTTTGCTGAGTGTGTGCACGCTTTGCCCTTCTGATGGCCCGGGACAGTTCGGCCCGTGCTGTTGTTAGGGCTGCCTTGTCACCTGCTCTGAATGTGGAGCCACGGGTCCTCAGCAGTGCACGCATCTCCGCGGTCATCTATGGCTTCTGGTTAGCGTGTATAGTGATTAAAATGCTGAAGCCAATATTTGACAGGGACAGAGGGGTGGTTTGCAATGCAAGCAAATTTGTCAATTTAATATTCTGGCTATAAGATTTGTATACATTAGCATGTCAATTAGATTGGGAGAAACAGCCAAGTTCCACCTTTGCTGTGCCCTCACCACTCCAAGGACATCAACAGATGCTGCCGCACTCTTCATCTGCAAGGCTTGTGTAGGAGCAGGAGTGGAGATACTAGGGCAAGCAATGGGACTTGAGAATCAAGCTTCAGGAGAGAATGGTGGTACAGAAGGAATTTAAAGGGGCAACAGATTATAGTGTGCTGATTCGTGGAAGTGCATTAAAGACCTAGAAGTTACTTAAGATTATACAGCTGGTCTACGAGCTGCCTATAACTTTTGCAGCTCCCCATAATGCAGATGGTTGATTCTTCTATTGTGCTTATTCCCCACTACACCACCCCCAAACGTAAATTCAACAAGGATAAATTTTCACAACATAGGAGTTGCCTGCAGAATGCTACTGCTCCTGAATTTTGAAGGTTCGCCTTTGAGTGTGACAGGTTCTCCCATTTCCTTCCCAATGACATGCTGGTACATTAACGGACTACTAAAATTATCCCATCAATATAATCTTGTGGCAAAGAACCAAACTGGAGATGATATATACAAGAGATTAAGTTATTCTGTGAAATTTGGGGTGAGAAAGAAAGATAGGATTGCACTAACGTATTTATATCATAATAAATGTTACGCTAACATTTAGATACAACAATTAGCAAGCATAATGAATTTTTACTATTACTCAGATAAAAGTAGTTTTAAAAGTACCAGTAGCTAAATTTCTTATGAGGAACAGATAGAGCAGACCATATTTCTCCTACTTGGGGATTCTAGAACTAAGAGGAATCCAGAACAAGTGATTTGTAGGCTTGAGAAATAAAAAAGGTATTTCTAATCTTGGAGTTGAAAATCTTTGTAATTCTATACATCTGAGACCTATGGAGGCAAGTCACTGAACATACTCAAGGCCAGAATTTTTGGTTCATAGGGGAGTCAGTAATACATATAGTGGAGCCCTGATCAATCATAATCCCATCGAATATTGGAAGTGGTAGGCTCAAAGGGCTTAAATGGCTTACCACAACTTTTGTTTTCACTGTACTCAAAACATACTAACTGCTTTAAGAGACTTCTTTATGTGCCCAAACTAGAATGCTACAATTTTGAATTGACCAGAGAGGTTACAAAACAAATTAACCACACTGCCAATATCACCAAGCAGTGATTACAATTCAAATTTCAATTTTTTGCATATTGCATATGCAAATGCATATGCATTTTGCATACAGTATCCCTATCAGTTAAACACATTAGAGTTTAGTCTAAAACCTCTATGTTGTTGTCATCCTGTACAGACTTGCTAAACTGAATGGTAATACACCTTAAAGGCAAATCATCTCACTAGAGTCATGCTTCTATAGTGTAAAAGAGGAATGCATAAACATTTCCAATTCAAAATTCCAACCCATTTCAATCCCTTGATGACACTGTTCTTCCACAACTTTGTGTTCTCCATTGGAAAACCCTTCATTCTCCACCAATTTTGGCTTTTATCTATATTTTCTTCAGCACTCTGTCTCACCATGGCTTCAGCTGCCTCAGCCCAAATCAAGAATCCCCTACCCACACTATAAATTATTGCCCCACTACCTTCAAAATCTACTTTGAAGCCTAGCAGTGAGACCTAAACTTGTAGCCATCTACCAACATTTTTTCCAAGTCACTGCGAAGTACCACGTCAGTACTTTTGTTTTGACAAATACCCAAAAGCAATTAGGTTAAACTCAAATGGTATGAAAAGAATCAACATAAAAGTTCACCAGTCAACTCCCAGTAAAGCATCATTCACCCAACAGAGTAACACATCAACTCTGCCACTCTGACCATGCCAGCGTGAGAGCATTTGCAGTTTTCTATGCTCAAAATACCAAATCTTTTCATTAGTGTTAACACAGTGCACAAGTAAGAACTCTGGCCAGTAACTTGTTTTGACAATGATTCTACTGAAGATAATTATACCAAGAATGACAAAAAAAAAATTTAAGGGCTATCATAAAATTTAAAGGATTGTACAGCACCTTAGTGTGAAGTATAAAATATAAAAAGCAAGCAAATTCACACAGGAATTTGAAACTCTAAATGTACAGGATTTAATTAAAATTACAAATGTTTTCAGTTTATATCTCCAATAAAAAAGTTTTGTAATAATATAAATTTAAGTGCATGTGATTAACACTAAAAATATTCTGCACTTGAAAAAAATTTAGTCATTTTTTAAAGCAGCTGCAATCTGAATTCTTCACATTTTATATAGTTACCATTTAAAATACAAAGTTTTATACTATCCCATCATTATGAAATAGTCGACTCTACCTATACATTGTGACATGGGGTCTAATTAGCACAATTTTCTGCAACACTTCGAAGCTCAAATTAAAAACCTACAAAAGTACTCTTGAATTTCAACACAAATATTTGTGTCAGCCAACATTTCCTTTAAAATCACATACTTCAACAATTTTTACTCATTAACATCCTAATTGCCCAACAGCAAAATTAAAAGTCTGATTTGGTACATTCTTCTGAAGAGTATATCCAGTAAAACTTTGAGATGACTACTCTAATCACGCTCAAATCAGCAGCTCTGGAATGAATTATTAAAGAATACATGCTTGTACTTTACAAAAGATAGAATCATGCATTGGAATTCCCCATTAGCAAAATCAGGGAATCTAATCCAAGTAGACTTCACTGGCACATTAGTTACTCCTGTCAACCATAGAATATCCAGATAGCACAAGTTCCATGAAAAATGTACCACAGGAATTATAAACAACTTCAGATAAGCTAATTGTTATAAATATTGCAATTTTAATGCAGTTAACATTGCAATATTTAAGATATTGTAAATTCAATAAATAATGCCATTAGAAGGACAAAATAGAAGGTAACACAGGGCTCAAATAAGAATACAAATATAAATTGTAGGATTTAAAAACTCAACTAGTCTTCTCATAAAAGCAGTGCAGGATTAAAAAGCAAAAATGGATGCTATAGGCAGGAATGGAAACAAGAAATCATGGCTGCCCATATCACCAATGTATATGATTAAGATCAAAGATAGGATCTCCAGCATGACATGAAACAAAGTTAATCCCACTGGAATGAAACATGTGAAAATCACAGATCACAAGTAAAATGTTTCATGATCAGCTTCATGGAGCTGGTGTTCAAAACTACATTGAGGGTTGTTGGCAATAGAAAACCAATTTCAGGATTGAAACAGCAATAGGAGAAGAAGCAGAAAGAGACATTTTGAATTTCAAGGGAATGGAAATAAAACTGATTATCAGGGCAGAGGGTCAAAGAATTCCAGTAAAGACACCATTAAGAGTTTTAATAGGGCCAGAAAATTAAGTTGTATGGTGGAGGAATCCTTGCATCAACAGATTGCCAGTCTGGGAAAACAAGCATGCACCAGATACAGGATGACTTACTGCTCTTTTCCAGAAACTGATGAGTGCTTCAGATCTTGAGGAAACCCTGCACTTAATGAGTAACCCACCTGTCACCAGCATCAAGGAAGTCGGTATTAAATCCATAAATGAACATTACTTCTTACTCAAACATTATGAACAACAATAATCCTTCACAAAGATCTGCTGGTTGAATTACGCGACCTCAGCTTGCTGAGGGAAACGGATGGGTCTAGGTTCCTCGGACTCGCCTGATGCTGGTAGTCGGAGATGGAGACATCGCAAGCGATGTGCGAGGAAGTGGAAGCCAGGCAAGCGGGCAGGGGTCCGTGCCAGGCAAAAAGCAAACCTTAGCCGTCTGGCTCTCCCGTCCATTCTGTTCTCCAATGTCTCCCTGGACAATAAATTGGACTACATCCGACTCCAACGAAATACTCGGCGGGAGTACAGAGTCTGTGTGCGTACGTCTTTACAGAGACATGGCTTACTGATGGAATTTCTGACACTGCCACTCAGCTAGACAGGCTCGCCTTGTTTTGAGCAGACAGGGATGCAGCTCTCTCCGGTAAAAGTTGCAGCGGTGGTGTGTGTATTTACATCAACACCAAATGGTGTAAGAACTCTGTGCTGGTTTCCAGACACTGCTCATCGCAAGTGGAGTTTGTGGCTGTTAGATGCAGACCATTTTACTTGCCATGGGAATTCACCTGTTTATATATTCGGTGCCTACATTCCCCCAGTGCTAATGCTAAGGAGGGGCTCTGTGAACTGTATGGGGCTATTAGCGAAATGCAGAATGCACACCCTGATGGACTGTTTATTGTCACTGGTGATTTTAACCACATGAACCTTAAGTCAGTGCTCCCCAAATTCCATCAGTATGTGGACTTTGTAACGAGGGGGGAAGAATGCATTGGACCTTGTTTACACAAACATCCCCGATTCGTACCGGACAGAGCCCCGCCCCAACCTCAGTTTCTCAGACATCTCCGTCATGCTAATCCCAACAGACTGCTCGTCAGGCGCTCTAGACCAGTTCAGAAGCAGGTGAAAACCTGGCCAGCAAGAGCCATCTCTGCTCTTCAAGACTGCTTTCAGCATACTGACTGGCACATGTTCAGGGAGGCTGCAACCGATGACGACTCTACCAACTTAGAGGAGTACACAGCATCAGTGACCAGCTACATCAGAAAGTGCATTGATAATGTTACTCTGTCAAAGACCATCACTATACGCACTAACCAGAAGCCATGGATGACCGCAAAGGTGCATGTGCTGCTGAGGACCCGTGACTCCGCCTTCAGAGGGGCAAAGCGTGCACATGCCCAGTGAATCCACGTTCACTTCCAGGACAGCGGCGATACACAGCGCATGCGGAAGGGCATCCAGGACATCACCACCTGACTGTGCAGGGGATGCCTCCCTCCCAGATGTGCTGAATAACTTCTATGCCCATTTTGAGGCAGGAAATGACATGGCAGCAAGGAAGTCCACCCCTCCTACAAATGACCAGGTGCTGTTCCTCACCGTGGCCGATGAGAGAAGAACCCTGTGAAGGGTCAACCTATGGAAGGCTGCTGGACCAGCCAACATTCCAGGTAGAGTGGTCAGAGGATGTGCAGACCAGCTTGCAGATGTTCTCACTGACATCTTCAACATCTCCCTGAGCAGCACCACCGTTCCAATGTGCTTCAAGGCCGCCACCATCGTCCCCGTGCTGAAGAAGTCTTCAGTGCCCTGCCTAAATGACTACCGTCCTGTTGCACTCACATCCATCATCATGAAGTGTTTTGAGAGGCTCGTCATGAGGCATAGCAAGACCCTGCTGCCCCCCTCACTGGATCCCCTGCAGTTTGCGTACTGTCCCAACCGCTCAAAAGACGACACCATTGCCATCACCCTCCACCTGGCCCAAACCCACCTGGCTGAAAAAGACACATACGTTCGGATGCTGTTCATAGACTTCAGTTCAGCATTCAACACAATCATCCCTCAGAAACTGATCGGAAAGCTGAGCCTACTGGGCCTGAACACCTCCCTCTGCAACTGGATCCTAGACTACCTGACTGGGAGACCTCAGTCAGCCCGGATCAGGAGCAACATCTCCAACACCATCACACTGAGCACAGGGGCCCCCCCAGGGCTGCGTGCTCAGCCCACTGCTATTCACTCTGCTGATCCACGACTATGCTGCAACACACAGCTTGAACCACATCAAGTTCTCCAATGACACGACTGTGGTGGTTCTCATCAGCAAGAATGACAAGTCAGCTTACAGGGAGGAGGTGCAGCGGCTAACGGACTGGCGCAGAGCCAACAACTTGTCTCTGAATGTGAACAAAAGAGATGGTTGTTGTCTTCAGGAGGGCACGAAGGGACCACTCCCCACTGAACATCGACAGCTCCTCGGTAGAGATCATTAAGAGCACCAAATTTCTTGGTGTTCACCCGGTGGAGAATCTCACCTGGTCCCTCAACACAAGCTCTATAGCAAAGAAAGCCCAGCAGCGTCTCTACTTTCTGCAAGGCTGAGGAAAGTCCACCTCCAACCCTCATCACATTCTTCAGGGGTTGTATTGAGAGCATCCTGAGCAGCTGCATCACTGCTCGGTTTGGAAATTGCACCATCTCAGATCGCAAGACCCTGTACTGGATAGTGAGGTCAGCTGAGACGATCATCAGGGTCTCTCTTCCTGCCATTACGGACATCTACACTAAACGCTGCATCCACAAAGCAAACACCAATACGAAGGACCCCACACAACCCTCATATAATCTCTTCTCCCTCCTGCCGTCTGGGAAAAGGCACCGAAGCATTCCGGTTCTCACAACCAGAGTATGTAACAGTTTCTTCCCCCAAGCTATCAGACTCCTCAATACGCAGCACCTGGCCTGACACCTTGCCCTATTGTCTTGTTTACTATTTATTGTAATGCCTGCACTGTTTTGTGCACTTTATGCAGTCCTGGGTAGGTCTGTAGTCTAGTGTAGTTGTGTGTGTGTGGTTTTTTTTTTATGTAGTTCAGCCTAGTTTTTGTACTGTGTCATGTAACACCATGGTCCTGAAAAAAACATTGTCTCATTTTTACTAAGTACTGTACCAGCAGTTATGGTCGAAATAACAATAAAAGTGACTTGACTTGAACATAATATATCCAACCTACTAGTCCACATAAGCACAAGCACCTATTCTGACAAAATTACAAGAAAACTTAAAACTGGCAAATTGTTTTCATTAGTGGGTTTCCGTGGCACCCAACCTTGCATAGAAATGAGTCAGTAAATCACCATTCCAAATATCAAAATCTATGCTCTCATCTGGAGGAATTATTGCACTTTTGGAGTTGTTTTGTTGAATTCCATTTATTTTCATCTATTTCCATTTTCCTTTAGACTCCTTTCTCATCTTGGACAAACAATATATTGATTGTGTTAAATGAATTCCTTGCATTTTACATTATTGCATCTGCCAATATCATCTTCCTATCAGCCACCTAAAAATCTATTTCCACTCCAGTTTTGTGGATTTGGATAGATAATCATGAGAACTGTGTACTTTCCCACAAATTGAGCAGGTAGGCAGTTTGTGACATGGTCTGCTCTTTTTATTGCTTATACAAGCTTGTTTCCCATGAATGGCACCCACTATTTAGAGGAGTTTGGCTCAGAAATATTTGAGTCAATGGTGATGTTGAATTTTTCCAGCTCAACTTTTAATATTTTCCTGTATCTATAAACGATCTCTTCCCAATCTCTGACCTCTAAAAGTAGCAATCAATACTGGGGTCTGTGGCTAGGAAAAAGAACACCAAGTATGTTCTGTTGCTATTTGGAAGACTGCAAGATCCAGCTTTCTTGTTGATTCAAGTTCAAGAGGGTAGAGTTCTCTGTTTAACTTTAGCAAACACTTTTGACACTAGTAACTCAGTTAGGGAATTCTACTCCTCTGTTCCATCAAAATGAAACAACATTGTTCATTATAGTGGGTTTCAAGATAACTTCCAGGCAGTTCTCGTCTTTCCTGGCTCTTGAACCAGAGGGGATAATTTCACTCAACTGTTCCCATAACTTATGGACCACTTTCAAGGACTCATCTCATGATCTTGATATTTATTGCTTAATTATTACTTTTTTATATTTGCCGTTTGTTATCTTTTGCACATGGGTTGTTTGTCCATCTTGCAGTTTTTCCTTGATAGAATTGTTTCTTTGTAGTTACTGTGAATGCCCACAAGAAAGTGAATCTAGTATATGATGACATATGTACAGTAGATAACGGTTAACTGGACCATTGATTAATTAAGACAGCCACTTATTGGTACAACCCTTAAAGAAAAGCTAATTAAGAAAATACCACACACAAAATACTGGAGGAGCACAGCAGATCAGGCAGCATTTATGGAAATGAATAAAAAGTTGATGATCTGGGCCAGAACAATTCTTCAGGACTGAAAGGAGGAAGACGCCAGAATAAAAAGGTGGGGGGAGGGAAAGGAGGATTGCTAGAAGGTGATAGGTGAAGCCAAGTGGGTGGGAAAAGTCAAGGACTATAGAAGGAATCTTGATAGGAGGACCATAGAAGAAAGGGAAGTAGGAGGGGAACCAGCGGGAAATAATAATGGATGAGTAGTAGTAAAAGACCAGAGTGGGGAAAAGAAAAAGGGAGGAGAAAGGAAATTTTTGGGATACCCTTCATTAATTGGGACAGGAGACTGTTGCTAATGGGTCCCAATTAACTGGAATCCACAGTACTTTAATAATAAACTTACTTTGAACTTTCATGGAAGATTGCTCAATTCTCAGCTGTGACCCAATTAGCAGCATCTTCTCCAGTTTAAGGGACCTCTCATGAATCTTATGTATAAAATTCAAAACTGACAATATGTCTCACACAATACTAACTTCAGAAATATCAGCGATTTTGCATCTTCAGTTCTGCATCTGCCAGAATCTTCTTCCTCCTAGGCTCAAAGACCAATCCCTATTAATTTATTTTTCAGGATCTCATTGAAACCTATCAAATGTTAGAAGGCCTAGACAGAATGGAGATGTGTTGAAATGGGGGTCTAGGAGCAGAGGGCACAGCCTCAAAATAGAGGGATGGCCACTTAGAACCGATGAGGTAGAAGTGTGAGTCTGTGGAATTCATATCCATGAGCTGCCGTGGAAGCCAAATCACTGGGTATATTTAACGTGGAGGTAAATAGTCAGGGCATGAAAGGTTTCAGAGAGAAGGCAGAAGAATGGGGCTAAAGGAGGAAATGAATCAACCATGATGAAATGGTGGAGCAGACTTGATGGACCAAATAGCCTAATTCTGTTCCTATGTCTTATAGTCTTTGCCAGTTCAAACAGGAGGCAGCAAAATAGAAATCCATTGTTGGAGATACTCGCAAAATGTCTGGAGAATTCTTTCAGGAATTAGACCAAACCACAGAGGAATGGTGGCATATTTGCAAGCCAAAATAGTATGCAACCTGGAAGGAAGATGCAGAGGACAATGTTCCCATACCCCTTAAATCTTTTCCTTCTTAGTGGCAGAAGAGCCGACAAGGGAGCGATCATGTTGAGTAGTGAATGGGCAAAACAATCAAGCTTTGCCCTGTATGGTTTTCAATTTCCAAGGTTCTTGTTGGAGCTGCATTCACCATATTCCTGAATTGTGCTTTGCTGATTGAAAAAAACTATGGAGTAACCAGTGATGAATCACGACAAAAAACTGAGGTGCAAAGAGGTGTTGCACTGGATGACCCTGTGATCTCCGCCACAGAGGCCGAGAGGTTGATGTTAGGCTGTCTTTAAAGAGAGTGAACCCATGCAAGGCAGAAGGTCCCAATGGAGTACCTGCTAATACTCTGAAAACCTGTGCCAACCAACTAGCAGCAGTATTCAAGGACATTTCACTGCTAGAAGTGGAAGTTCCCACTTGCCTCAAAAAGGCAACAATTATACCAGTGCTGAAGAATAATGTGGGCTGCCTTAATGACTGTTGCCCAGTAGCACTCACATTGACAGTGATAAAGTGCTTTGAGAGGTTAGTCATGACTAGACAGAACTGTCTCAGCAAGGACCTGGACGCACTGCCATTTGCCTATCGCCATAATAGGTCAATGGCAGATGCAATCTCAATGGCTCTCCATCTGGCTTCAGACCATCTGGACAACACAAATACTCATGTCAGGATGCTGTTCATCTACTATAGCTCAGCATTTAATACCATCATTCCTACAATCCTAATTGAGAAATTGCAGAACCCGGGCCTCTGTACCTCCCTCTGCAATTGGATCCTTGACCTCGTAACTGGAAGACCACAATTTGTGCGGATTGGTGATAAAATCCCCTCCTCGCTGACCATCAAAACTGGCGCACCTCAGGGGGCGTGCTTAGCCCGCTGCTTACTTTCTCTATACATATGACTGCGTAGCTAGGCACAGCTCAAATACCATTTATAAATTTGCTGACAAAACAACCATTGTTGGTAGAATCCCAGGTGGTAACGAAAGGGTGTACAGAAGTGAGATACACCAACTAGTGGAGTGGTGCCACAGCAACAACCTGGTACTCAATGTCAGTAAGACATAAGAGCTAATTGTGGACTTCAGGAATGAACACGTACTAATCCTCAGAGTGATCAGCTTCAAGTTCCTGGGTGTCAAGATCTGAGGATCTAACTTGGTCCCAGCATTTTGATGTAGTTATAAAGGGAAGACAGCTGCTATACATCATTAGGAATTTGAAGAGATTTGGCACGTCAATACACTCAGAAACTTCTATAGCTGTACCATGGATAGCATTCCGACAGGTTCACTGTCTGGTATGGGGGGGGGGGGGGGGGTCCCCGAGGACCAAAAGCCGCAGGTTGCAAATCCAGTCAGCTCCATTTTCAGTATTAGCCTACAAAGTACCCAGCACTTCTTCAGGGAGCGTTGTCTCAGAAAAGCAGCATCCTTTACTAAGGGCTTCTAGCACTCAGGGCATACCATTTTCTCACTGTTACCATCAGGTGGAAGGTACACAAACCTGAAGGCACACACTCAGCAATTCAGGAATAGCTTCTTCCCCTCCGCCATTCAATTCCTAAATGGGCATTGAATTCTTGGACACTAGCTCACTTTTATAACAAATACTTTTATACAGTATTTGTTTTTTGGCACTTTTTAAATTTAATATATGTATACCGTAATTGGCATGTGGCCAAGTGGTTAAGACTTTGGGCTGGCAATCTGAAGGTTGTTAATTTGAGCCTCAGCTGAGGCAGCGTGAGTGACCCTGACCAAGGCACTTAACCACACACTGCTCCTGCACGTTTATAGCCCAGTGGTGGAGGTTGGTGCAGTATGGACAAGACAAGACAATTGATTTACTTGTTTGGTTATTATTTTTATTTTATTATATTTTTCTCTTCTAGATTTTGTTTTGCATTGAACTACTGCTGCTAAGTTAACAAATTTCACGTTACATGCCGGTGATAATAAACCTGATTCAGCATTTGGAGTCCCTGTGTAGGATTCCCTAAAGGTTAATTTGCAGGTCGAGTCTGTGGTGAGGAAGACAAATGCAACGTTAGCATTCATTTCAAGAGCATTAGAATATAAAAGCAAGGATGTAATGTTGAAACTTTAAAGCACTGGTGAGGCCTCACTTGGGAGTATTACGAGTAGTCTTGGGCCCCTTACCTAAGAAAGAATGTGCTGAAACTGGAGCAGGTTCAAAGGATGTTCACAAAAAAGATTCTAGGATTGAATGGCTTGTTACATGAAAAGCATTTGACTCCTCTGGGTCTGTATTCAGAAAAATGAGGGTTGACCTCATTGAAACCTAACAAATGGTGAATGACCTTGATGTGGAGAAGATGTTTCCTATGGTGGGGGAGTCTAAGACCAGAGTGCACAGCCTCAGAATAGAGGGGCATCCTTTTATAACAGAGATGAGGAGGAATTTCTTTAGCCAGAAAGTGGTGAATCTGGAATTATTTACCACAGGCAGATATGGAGGATGTATTTCCGTATACTTAAGGCAGAGGTTGATAGATTCTTGATTGGTCAGAGCATGAAGGGATACAGGGAGAAGGCAGGAGATAGGGGCTGAGAGGAAATTAGATCAGCCATGATGAAATGGCAGAGCAGACTGAATTGAATTTGACTTTATTACTTACATCCTTCATATACACGAGTAAAAATCTTTATATTATGTCTCTGTCTAAATGTGCGATTATAGTAATTTATAATAAATAATGTACAACAGGGTAGTCAATATAACAGAAATATATTTGCATCAGCATGAATTAAACAGTCTGATGGCCTGGTGGAAGAAGCTGTCCCGGAGTCCGTTTGTCCTAGCTATTATGCTACAGTACCATTTCCTGGACGGTAGCAGCTGGAACAGTTTGTGGTTGGGGTGACTCAAATCTCTGATGATCCTTCAGGCTCCTTTTACACACCTGTCTTTGTAAATATCCTGAATAGTGGAAAGTTCACATCTACAAACGTGCTGGGCTGTCCACACCACTCATTGTAGTCCTGTGATTGTGTGAAGTGCAATTCCCATACCAGGCAGTGATGAGCCAGTCAGGATGCTCTCAATCATGCCTCTACAGTAAGTTCTTAAAATTTGGGGGAGGGGGGCCACACCAAACTTTTTCCAACCATCTGAAGTGAAAGAGGTTCTGTTATGCCCTTTTCACCACACAGCCAGTATGTACAGACCATGTGAGATCCTTGGTGATGTTTATGCAGAGGGGTGAAATGGCCTAATTTTGCTCCTATACCTTATGGACATGGGATATCCTGCCTCTCAGCTGATGTTGTAGCCACTGTGTGCATGTTGAGTCAGGGCTAACCTCTATATTGATGGTGAGAGATTCAATGATAAAAGATCTTGAATTTCAAGGGTAGAAAAACCAGATTCCTTTGTTGGGAGATAATCAACATCTGGCATAACATGAATGTTACTTGCCTATGCCTGAACATTGTTTTAAGTATTGCTGTACATGCATGAAATTAACACTGCACAATAAAAAAAAACAACTTCATTTTAATAAAGTAGCCTGAAGATAAACTGTACCCTTGTCACTGCCCTGATGAAATCATGCAATGTTGTCTTAGGCTGGGTTGATTGACCACTGGTGTAAATGCAAATCCGGGGCCCCAAGCCAACATTCCCCTCTGCAAATGGATTCTTTACTTGCTCACCGATAGATTGCAATCAGTAAGGAATAGGCAGCAACGATTATTCTCAGCACTGGTGCTCCACAAGGTTCAATCAGCAGCCTGCTACTCTGCTTCCTGTACTCTCGTGACCATGTGGCCAGATTCTACTCTAACTCCATCTACAAGTTTGCAGATGTCACCACCATAGTGGTCCGTATCTTAAAATAATAAGCTGAAATACAAGCATATTGAAAGCTTAATGATATGGCATCTTGACAACAACCTTTCTCCCACTATCAGCAAAACAAAAGAACAGGACATCAACTTCAGACAAGTGATGGTACACATACTCCTGTATACATCACTGGTACAGATGGTGCGGGAGTTGAGTTTCAAGTTTGAGGAGTGAGCATCACTATAGCCTATACTGGTGCAATCACATAGACAACATGGCCAAGAAAGCTCACTAATGCTCATTCTTAAAAGACTAAATAAATTTAGCATGTACTCATTAATTCTTAATGACAGAAAGCATCTCATCTGGATACATATCAGCTTGGAACAAGAGCAACTGAGCACACAACTGTAAGGAATCGCAGAGTTGTAGACACAGACCAGATCATAGAAACCAGCTTTCCTCTCTATGTACTTATCTACCCTTCTCAATGGCTCAATAAAGCAACCAACATAATTAAAGACCCCACTCATTCTCTCTTCTCCCCCCTTCCATTAGGAAGATACAAAACCTGAAAGTACCTACCACCAAACTCAAGGACAGTTTCTACCCTGCTAAGTGTTTTTAACATACTTTTTTTTTTATACACACACATAAATGCTTTTAGTATGTGCAGATTGGTGATAACATCTCCTCCTCACTGACAATCAACACCAGTGCACCTCAGGAGCGTGTGCTTAGCTCACTGCTCTACTCTCTCCATACCCATGACTGTGTGGCTAGGCATAGCTCAAATACCATTTATAAAATTTGCTGATAATACAAACATTGTTGGTACAATCTCAGATGGTGATGAGGGGATGTACAGGAGCGAGATATGCCAACTAGTGTAGTGGTGTCACAGCAATGACCCGGCTCTCAACGTCATTAAGACAAATAAGTTGATTGTGGAGACGAAGGAACACATACCAATCCTCAGAGGGATCAGAAATGGAGAGTGAGCAGTTTCAAGTTCCTGGGTGTCAAGATCTCTGAGGATCTAACCTGCTCCCAAAACATTGAAGCAGTTACAAAGAAGGTAAGACAGCGGCTATACTTCACTAGGAGTTTGAAATGATTTGGTATGTCAACATATGCACAAAAACTTCTATAGATGTACTGTGGAGAGCATTCTGACAGGTTGTATCACTGTCTGGTATGGGGGGGGGGGAAGAAGCGCACTACTGCCCAGGACCGAAAGAAGCTGCAGAGGGTTGTAAATTTAGTCAGTTCCATCTTGGGTACTAGCCTACAAAATACCCAAGACATCTTCAAGGAGCAGTGCCTCAGAAAGGCAGCGTCCATTATCAAGAACCTCCAGCACCCAGGGCATGCCCTTTTCTCACTGTTACCATCAGGTAGGAGGTACAGAAGCCTGAAGGCACACAGCTTTTTCCCCTCTGCCATCTGATTCCTAAATGGACATTGAACCATTGCACACTAGTTCACTTTTTAAAACTGTATTATTTCTGTTTTTGTATGATTTTTAATTTATCCAATGTACATATACTGTAATTGATTTACTTTTTTCCTTCTATATTATGTACTGCATTGCACTACTGCTGCTAATAAATTTCATGACACATGCCAGTGATAATAAAGCTGATTCTGAATAGAAAGACTCCTAACTTCACAATCTAGTTCATTATGATCTTACATTTTGTTTACCTGCACTGCACTTCCTCAGTAGATAGTACACTTTAAGACTGGGTTGGTATTATAGATGCAACAGAAGCTTTTGCTGAATCTTGGTACATGTGACAATAATAAACCAATGCCAATGGGTCACTTGGCCTCTCAAGCCTGTCTCACTATTTGTCCTGATCTTCATCAACCCTAGTGTCTACAATGGCTGGTATGAACAACTTTCGGTTTAAATACAGAATTATCTAGACCTCAGATTTCAGTTCGAGGGGTGGGGCTCAGAATTCAACAAATAAAACTGACCACTGTTGAAGACATTTGGGTATTTAAACAAATGAACCCATTTCTTAAACTATCTCCAATGGCAATAGACAATCTTGTGATTACAACCTCGAAGATTTCACCTAACAGCCCTCAACTGATGTTCAATGTGGACAAAATAACGATATAGTCAAGCAACACACAAAATGCTGGTGGAATGCAGCAGGCCAGGCAGCATCTATAGGGAGAAGTACAGTTGACGTTTCGGGCCGAGACCGTTCGTCGGTCAGATCATTTCCCCCAGTGGGGCAACAGTTGTTCATTCAACACTTTACAGCATCAGCAACACGGGTTCAGCTTTCACTCCTGCTGCTGTCTATATGGAGTTCTCACTCTCTAGGTGATCCCGGGATTAGTTTGAGGAGAAGTGAGTGCTTAATACAAGGGACTTAGCAAGAGCAAATCTCAAATATTCCCACAATCAGGTAAGATTCTGAAACAAAAAATATTGGGAAAGTGACCAAGGGCAGCGATCAAAGAATACAAGTTTCCCCTCATCCTGGACTACTATTTAGCTCTCAAACACCACCACTATGAATAGCAGCGCCTCAGGTTCAAACCCAGGTCTGTAAGCCTGTAAGGATTCTCCCTATGACAGGATGGGTTTCCTTCAGGTGCTCCAGTTTCCTCCCACAGTCCAAAAACAAACTGACTGGTAGGCTAATTGGTCATTGTAAATTGTACCGTGATGAGGTTAAATTGGGAATTGTTGGTCAGCGCAACTAAGTACCTGTTCCACATTGCATCTCAGCAAGCAATTAAATGGCACAGATTTAAGATGAGAGGGGGGAGATTTGAAGGAGATATGCAGGATAAGCTTCTGTATTCCCCTCCCCTCAAGTATACTAGGTGCCTGCTAGGGATAGTGGTGCAAGTAAATAACACACTGACATTCTGTTACACAGACACATGTTGGCAATGGAATTTGGATCAGGCACCGACATCGTGGGTGACGGGCTTGTTCCTGCGACGTGCCAACTGGGTCACAAATAAAAAAATCTCCTTAGCAACAAAAGACGAAGAGTCCAATCAAGCGTGTCTTTGAACATTAAAATAGAAGCTAAAAAGAGGTAGGTAGCAACTAAATCGCAGAATCACGAGGAAAGACGTCGACTTTCGCGGTTGTAGGTACGATTTCTTTCACACCGAAGGGTGCTGGGAAGCGGCTTAGACCAAGTTCCACTTCAATTATATTCCAGTGACTTTTCTTTGCGCTTGGATTAAAAAAAAGAGGAGAGGATGAATGGAAGCGAGAGAGAAAGACGATGGTGATAGCAACCAAGTTCACCTTTTGAACAGAAATACGTTGGGACAGGCCTCGCCCGCCATTTTGCCACCGCCAGCCGATGAACAGGGGGGAACAAAACCATCAGAGATACAATGAAAAACACCCACTACTTAATTTTCCGAGTGTATACACAGCTTCTATGGTCACAATGACCCAAACTTTTTCCGCCAACCCACTTCCCCTCCCTTACACAACACCAACTGAATCGGACCTACCTGATCCGCGTTCGCTTCACCCGACATCGCTCTTGATTTTTTTTAGATCTATCTTTTAAAAACACACACACCATACAAATGAATGAACAGATGTATAATGCTACCGACTGGAAACACCCTCTCCCAGCTCCGCACTCCTGCTTGTCCCCCACGCCGCCGCCGCCTCCTCCGCACCGCGCTGCTTGTGAAATGGCGGCGGGCGAGCTGTCGTCCACCGGAAGCGGCGGGGCCGGCGTGCGCACGTGCGCGAATTCGGCCCGCCCACCCAGGACCCGGATGTATGGCTGCCCTGTCTGAGGAGCGGATGGGACTTCATCGTCATCGGTGAGTGTGGTAACCTGGTGTGTATTTTGTATAAAAATAATTATTATGAATAAAGGTCATTTTTGAAAATAAATAATCGTACTTAAAAAAAGTTACAGTAGAGTACCTGTATCACAGGTGCAAAACCCTACATTATACAAAGATAATTATACATCCACTTCGTGACAACTGAGTTTAGAGTCACTGAGACAGATCTTGCAGATGCTGGAAATCCAGAGCAACAAGTCTAGAGGAACTCAGTAAGTCAGGAAGCATATATACAGAAAATAAATAGTCGACATTTCGGACATAGAAACAAAGAAAATAGGTGCAGGAGTAGGCCATTCGGCCCTTCGAGCCTGCACCGCCTTTCAGTATGATCGTGGCTGATCATCCAACTCAGAACCCTGTACCTGCTTTCTCTCCATACCCGCTGATCCCTTTAGCCACAAGGGCCATATCTAACTCCCTCTTAAATATAGCCAATGAACCGGCCTCAACTGTTTCCTGTGGCAGAGAATTCCACAGATTCACCACTCTCTGTGTGAAGAAGTTCTTCCTCATCTCGGTTCCAGAAGGCTTCCCCTTTATCCTTAAACTGTGACCCCTCGTTCTGGACTTCCCCAACATTGGAAACAATCTTCCTGCATCTAGCCTGTCCAATCCCTTTAGAATTTTATACGTTTCAATAAGATCCCCCCTCAATCTTCTAAATTCCAGTGAGTATAAGCCTAGTCGATCCAGTCTTTCTTCATATGAAAGTCCTGCCATCCCAGGAATCAATCTTCCTGATGAAGGGTCTCGGCCCGAAACATTGGCTACTCTTTTCTCACGGATGCTGCCTGACCTGCCGAGTTCTTCCAGAGTCATATACGTAATCTGGTGAACCTTCTCTGTACTCCCTCTATGTCAAGAATGTCCTTCCTCAGATTAGGGGACCAAAACTGCACACAATATTCTAGGTGCGGTCTCATCAAGGCCTTGTACAACTGCAGTAGAACCTCCCTGCTCCTATACTCAAATCCTTTTGCTATGAGTGCCAACATACCATTTGCCTTTTTCACCACCTGCTGTACCTGCATGCCCACCTTCAATGACTGGTGTACAATGACACCCAGGTCTCGTTGCATCTCCCCTTTTCCTAATCGGCCACCGATCAGATAATAATCTGTTATCCTGTTCTTGCAACCAAAGTGGATAACCTCACATTTATCCACATTAAATTGCATCTGCCATGAATTTACCCACTCACCTAACCTATCCAAGCCAAGCCACCCTGCATCCTCTTAGCATCCTTCTCACAGCTAACACCGCCGCCCAGCTTTGTGTCTTCCGCAAACTTGGAGATGCTGCATTTAATTCCCTTGTCTAAATCATTTATATATATTATAAACAACTGGGGTCCCAGCACTGAGCCTTGTGGTACCCCACTAGTCACTCCCTGCCATTCTGAAAAGGTCCCGTTTACTCCCACTCTTTGCTTCCTATCTGCCAACCAATTCTCTATCCACATCAATACCATACCCCCAATACCATGTGCTTTAAGTTTGCACACTAATTTCCTGTGTGGGACCTTGTCAAAAGCCTTTTGAAAATCTAAATATACCACATCCACTGGCTCTCCCCTATCCACTCTACTAGTTACATCTTCAAAAAAATTCTATAAGATTTGTCAGACATGATTTTCTTTCACAAATCCATGCTGACTTTGTCCGATGATTTCACCTCTTTCCAAATGTGCTGTTATCACATCTTCGATAACCGACTCTAACATTTCCCCCACTACCGATGTCAGATTAACTGGTCTATAATTCCCCGGTTTCTCTCTCCCTCCTTTTTTAAAAAGTGGGGTTACATTAGCCACCCTCCAATTCTCAGGAACTAATCCAGAATCTAAGGAGTTTTGAGAAATTATCACTAATGCAGCCACTATTTCTTGGGCTACTTCCTTAAGCACTCTGGGATGCAGACCATCTGGCCCTGGGGATTTATCTGCCTTTAATCCCTTCAATTTACCTAACACCACTTCCCTACTAACATGTATTTCCCTCAGTTCCTCCATCTCACTGGACCCTCGGTCCCTTACTATTTCCGGAAGATTATTTATGTCCTCCTTAGTGAAGACAGAACCAAAGTAGTTATTCAATTGGTTTGCCATGTCTTTGTTCCCTATGATCAATTCACCTGTTTCTGACTATAAAGGACCTACATTTGTCTTGACCAATCTTTTTCTTTTCACGTATCTATAAAAGCTTTTACAGTCAGTTTCTATGTTCCCTGCCAGCTTTCTCTCATAATCTTTTTTCCCTTTCCTAATTAAGCCCTTTGTCCTCCTCTGCTGGTCTCTGAATTTCTCCCAGTCCTCAGGTGTGCCGCTTTTTTTTGCTAATTTATATGTGTTACGAACCCCGTAACTGGGTCACTTACCAGCAAAGATGGAAACGTCCGTTGAAGTCTGATAATACTATTTTTAACAGTATTTATTAGTAAAAATACACAAAAATAATATCAATGCAAATATACAGATAATATATGTTGTCAATGCTAAATCTAAAAGTGCAGGTATAATAATAATAAAAAATAAGCTCTATTGTTGTCTAGGGGATAATGTATTGTCCGATGGAAATATAAAGTTCACTCAGTTCATGCAGGCTGCAGGCTTTGGGGACCGCTTTGTTGCAATGGTTGGAGAGAGAGAGAGATTTGGGAGAAAAACTTGCCGATTTTCCTTTTATGATTTCGATCCGTCAGGAGTCTCGTTGTCGTGGCCTTTCACTTGTGGCCTCTCCTTTAGCTAAACCGTTCTTCTGTGGTGAGCCTGCCAACCCAGGCAAGGGAGGACGCACACGAGCCCCCACCAGCTGTCGCTATTAAATGCTGTCACGGGATTTCTAGCGTTTCTCCTGGTGCATCTAAAGGGATTGTTCCCCAGACCCTCTTTTATCCTTACTCACGGGGTCTCAGATGTCAATCAGGTTGGGATGATGCAATCCCTCAACCAGCCCACTCTGGTTGTCCCCTGAGGGGTTTCAATGAATAGTACAGTACTTAATACACAATTCCGTCTCCAAGAGACAATAGCCGTTATCAGTGGTTCTGTTTCGCTGAGGCCAGGACACATTCCAAACCCTGTCTATTCTGTGTGTCTCTCTCTAATTTCCTGGGTCCCAGACCCGAATTAATAGCGATCTTGCGATTCTCAAAAAGGAGGGGGCGACTTTGTACCCTTTGGCCCCTCAGAGTTGCATCACATTCATAACATCTGTATCTTCTTTGGACTTGATACTATCCCTAATTTCCCTTGTCAGCCACGGGTGCACTACCTTCCCTGGTTTATTCTTTTGCCAAACTGGGATGAACAATTGTTGTAGTTCATCCATGCGATCTTTAAATGCTTGCCAATGCATATCCACCGTCAACCCTTGAAGTATCATTTGCCAGTCTATTTTAGCTAATTCACGTCTCATACCTTCAAAGTTACCCTTCTTTAAGTTCAGAACCTTTGTTTCTGAATTAACTATGTCACTCTCCATCTTAATGAAGAATTCCACTATGGTCACTCTTACCCAAGGGGCCTCGCACGACAGGATTGCTAACTAACCCTTCTTCATTGCTCAATACCCAATCTAGAATGGTCTTCTCTCTAGTTGGTTTCTCGACATGTTGGTTCAGAAAACCATCCCGCATACATTCCAAGAAATCCTCTTCCTCAGCACCCTTACCAATTTGGTTCACCCAATCTATATGTAGATTGAAGTCACCCATTATAACTACTGTTCCTTTATTGCATGCATTTCTAATTTCCTGTTTAATGCCATCCCCAACCTCACTACTACTGTTAGGTGGCCTGTACACAACTCCCACCAGCGTTTTCTGCCCCTTCGTGTTATGCAGCTCTACCCATATCGATTCCACATCCTCCAGGCTAATGTCCTTCCTTTGTATTGCATTAATCTCCTCTCTAACCAGCAATGCTACCCTGCCTCCTTTTCTTTCCTGTCTATCCCTCCTGAATATTGAATATCCCTGGATGTTGAGCTCCCATCCTTGGGCACCCTGGAGCCATGTCTCTGTGATCCCAACTATATCATATTCATTAATAACTATCTGCACATTCAATTCATCCACCTTCTTATGAATGCTCCTCGCATTGACACACAAAGCCTTCAGGCTTGTTTTTACAACACTCTTAGCCCTTATACAATTATGCTGAAAAGTGGCTCTTTTTGCTTTTTGCCCTGGATTTGCCTGCCTGCCACTTTTACTTTTCACCCTACTACTTTTTGCTTCTACCCTCATTTTACACCCTTCTGTCTCTCTGCACTTGTTTCCATCCCCCTGCCACATTAGTTTAAAGCCTCCTGAACAGCAGTAGCAAACGCTCCCCCTAGGACATTGGTTCCAGTCCAGCCCAGGTGCAGACCGTCCTGTTTATACCGGTCCCACCTCCTCCAGAACTGGTTCCTATGCCCCAGAAATTTGAATCCCTCCCCCTTGCACCATTTTTCAAGCCACGTATTCATCTGAAATATCCTCCTATTTCTACTCTGACTAGCACGTGGAACCTAGACCCTTCATCAGGAATTGGATACTGACCCTTCTTTAGGGTAACTATCTTACTTCCACAAAGTTCAAAGTATATTTATTATCAAAGTATGTATATCATATAACCTTGAGATTTATTTTCTTGCAGGCACCCACAGAAATACAATAGAATTCATGAAAAACCACACATAACAAAGACCAACAAATGTCCAATGTATATAAGAGGACAAATCATGCAAATAATGAAAGAAAAGAAATAACATTGAGAATCCAAACTGTAGCGTCCCCAAAAGTGTGCCCACGGTCTGTGGAGTCAGTCCAGTGTTGAGGCAAATGAAGCTATCCACGCTGGTCCAGGAGCCCAATATCGGCAGGGCACCAGCTGCTCCCAAACCTGGCGGCTTGGGTCCGAAGACTCTTGCACCTCCCGCCTGACGGTAGAAGTGAGAAGAGAGGGAGACAGGTCGGATGCAGGCAGATAGGACAGGCTCGGGTGGGAGATCTTGGCTGGCACAGAGTAGTGGGGCTGAACACCAGTTTATTTTCCGCTTTCGGGCTTGGTCACTTTAATCTGAATCACCAGAATGGTTCACACTGATAGTAACTCAAATAACAACATGTTACAACCGTGGTGTGCAAAAGAACATAAGACCATAACATATAGGAGCAGAAGTAGGACGTTCGGCCCATTGAGTCTGCTCCACCATTCAATCATGGGCTGATCCAATTCTTCCAGTCATCCCCACTCCCCTGCCTTCTCCCCATACCCTTTGATGCCCTGGGTAATCAAGAACCTATCTATCTCTACCTTAAATACACCCAATGACTTGGCCTCCACAGCCATTTGTGGCAACAAATTCTACAGATTTACCACCCTCTAACTAAAATAATTTCTCTGCAGCTCAGTTCTAAAAGGATATTCTTCAATCCTGAAGTCATGCCCTCCCTGTCCTAGACTCCCCTACCATGGGAAATAACTTTGCCATCTGTAATCTATTCAGGCCTTTTAACATTTGGAATGTTTCTATAAGATCCCCCCTCATTCTCCTGAACTCCAGGGAATACAGCACAAGAGCTGCCAGACGTTCCTCATACGGTAACCCTTTCATTCCTTGAATCATTCTTAATTCTCTGAATGCATGACGTCGAAATGGAAGTGGATGGGCTACAGCAGCAGAGACCATGATCATACACTCAGTGCCCAGTTATTAAGTACAGGACGTTCAAGTGTCAGATAAAATGGCCACTGAGATTAGTTCTGTGTGACAACTGCAGATATTTTAAGCACTCTGACATTGCAGATATTTGTATAACCAACACCATCAGGTCTGCCACATCAGTGAGAACTCAAATTTCATGATTGGAAAATATTTCACAGTAAGAATTTTTATTGTACATTGAAACATTTTTACTTTATACAAGGGTCAGATTGTTAAACATTAAATAAAATTGATTTTGGTATTTCAAGAGCCAAAAGCTTTTATTTTGTGTTTTATGTAAGTTATGAACATATAGATGAACATTTTTAAGGTTTATTTATTATCAAAGTATAGAATTCTGAAATTCTTCACCTAACATCTAACCTACTCCCAAAAGACATATGTTCATGACTGCTTTATACTGCATTGAATCGAGACTAACGATCATTTTGCCCACCTTTACAGCCATGTACTGAAGAATCAGAATCAGATTTAATATCACTGGCAAATGTCGAGAAATTTGTTGTTATGCGGCAGCAGTATGTTGCAATACAAACTGTAAATTACTGTATAAATTATCCATAGCCATCTGGAGGTTCACTCAGCAGACTCTGTGACGGTCCTGATGGCTCTTTGCAGAGTCCCATGTCCCAGTGCAATCCCAGATTGTATTTCAGCAGCATTATACATTCAGAAATCCGATGACAAAGGAGAAGAAACTGTTCCTGAATGATTGGATGTGTGCCTTCAGTCTCCTGTACCTCCTCCTTGATGGTAGCAATGGGAAGAGGGCATGTCCTGGGTGATGGGGGTCCTTCGTGATGGACGCTGGCATTTTGAGGCATCACCTTTTGAAGATATCCTGGATGCTGGGGACGCTGGTGCCCATGATGGAGCTGATTAAGTTTACAACTTTCTGCAGCTTATTTTGATCTTATGCAGTGCCCCCCCCCCCTCATACTTGATGCTGATACAGCCAACAATCAGAATCAGAATCAGGTTTATTATCACCGGCATGTGGCGTGAAATTTGTTAACTGAGCGGCAGCAGTTTAATGCAATACATAATCTAGCAGAGAGAGAGAGAGAGAGAGAGAGAGAGAGAGAAAAAGAAACGTAATAATAAATAAACAAGTAAATCAATTACATATATTGAATAGATTATTAAAAATGTGCAAAAACAGAAATACTGTATATTAAAAAAAGTGAGGTAGTGTCCAAAGCTTCAAAGTCCATTTAGGAATCGGATTGTAGAGGGGAAGAAGCTGTTCCTGAATCACTGAGTGTGTGCCTTCATGCTTCTGTATCTCCTACCTGATGGTAACAGTGAGAAAAGAGGTCTTTAATAATGGACGTTGCCTTTCTGAGACAAAGCTCCCTAAAGCTGTCCTGGGTACTTCGTAGGCTAATGCTCAAGATGGAGCTGAGTGGATTTATAACCTTCTGCAGCTTCTTTCAGTCCTGTGCAGTGGCCCCTCCATACCAGACAGTGATGCAGCCTGTCAGAATGCTCTCCACAGTAAATCTATAGAAGTTTTTGAGTGTATATGTTGACATACCAAATCACTTCAAACTCCAAGTGAAGTATAGCTGCTGTCTTACCTTCTTTGTAACTGCATCAAAGTGTTGGGACCAGGTTAGATCCTCAGAGATCTTGACACCCAGGAACTTGAAGCTGCTCACTCTCTACACTTTGGATCCCTCTATGAGGATTGGTATGTGCTCCTTTGTCTTACATTTCTTGAAGTCCACAATCAGCTCTTTCATCTTACTGATGTTGAGTGCCAGGTTGCTGCTGCGGCACCATTCCACTAGCTGGTGTATCTCACTCCTGTACGCCCTCTCATCACCACCTGAGATTCTACCAATAATGGTTGTATCGTCAGCAAATTTGTAGATGGTATTTGAGTTATGCTTAGCCACACAGTCACGTGTATACAGAGAATAGAGCAGTGGTCTAAGCACACACCCCTGAGGTGCACCAGTGTTGGTCTTCAGTGAAGATGATATGTTGTCACCAATTCGCACAGACAGTGACCTTCTGGTTAGGAAGTCAAGGATCCAATTACAGAGGGATGTACAGAGGCCCAGGTTCTGCAACTTCTCAATCAGGATTGTGGGAATGATGGTATTAAATACTAAGCTATAGTCGATGAGCAACATCCTGACATTCTGTTTGTGTTATCCAGGGTGGTCTAAAGCTGTGTATAGAGCCATTGAGATTGCATCTAATGTTGACCTATTGTGACGATAGGCAAATTGCAATGGGTCCAGGTCCTTGCTGAGGCAGGAGTTCAGTCTAATCATGACCAACCTCTCAAAGCATTTCATCACTGTTGATGTGAGTGCCACTGGGTGATAGTCATTAAGGCAGCCCACATTATTCTTCTATGGCACTGGTATAATTGTTACCTTTTTGAAGCAAATGGGAACTTCTGCCCATAGCAGTGAGAGGTTGAAAATGTCCTTGAATACTCCTGCAAGTTGATTGGCACAGGTTTTCAGAGCCTTAACAGGTACTCCACCGGGACCTTCTGCCTTGTGAGGGTTCACTCTCTTTAAAGACAGTCCAACATCGGTCTCTGAGCCAGAGATCACAGGGTCATCAGGTGCAGCAGGGATCTTCACAGCTGTAGTTGTGTTCTCCTTTTCAAAGCGTGCATGGAAGGCATAGAGTTAATATGATAGTGAAACATCGCTGCCATTCATACTATTGGGTTTCACTTTGTAGGAAGTCATGTCTTGCAGTCCCTGCCACAGTTGCCGTGCATCTGATATCGCCTCCAACCTCATTCAAAATTGTCCCTTCGCCCTTGAAATAGCCCTCTGCAAATCATAACTGGTTTTCTGGTACAGGCCTAGGTTGCTAGATTTAAATGTCACAGATCTAGGCTTCAGCAGACGACGTACCTCCTGGTTCATCCACGGCTTTTGGTTTGGGAATGTACAGTAAGTCTTCGTAGGCACACACTCATCCACACAGGTTTTAATGAAGTTGGTAACAACTGCAGCATACTCATCCAGATTCAAAGCTGAATCCCTGAATACAGTCCAGTCCACTGATTCAAAGCAGTGCTGTAGGCGCTTGGATACATACATGGAATTATGATGTAGTGGCCATTACAGAGACTTGGCTGGCATCAGGGCAGGAATAGATTCTCAATATTCCTGGATATCAGTGCTTTAAAGGGGATGGGGGGGAGGGGAGGAGGGGTGGCATTACTGGTCAGGGATACTATTACAGTTACAGAAAAGGTGGGTAATGTAGCAGGATCCTCTTTTGAGTCAGTATGGGTGGAAGTCAGGAGCAGGAAGGGAGCAGTTACTCTACTGGGGGTATTCTATAGGCCCCTTGGTAGCAGCAGAGATACCGAGGAGCAGATTGGGAGGCAGATTTTGGAAAGGTGCAAAAATAACAGGGTTGTTATCATGGGTGACTTTAACTTCCCTAATATTGATTGGCACCTGATTAGTTCCAAGGGTTTAGATGAGACAGAGTTTGTTAAGTGTGTCCAGGACGGATTCCTGTCACAGTATGTTGACAGGCCGACTAGGGGGAATGCCGTACTAGATCTAGGATTAAGTAACGAACCGGGTCAGGTCACAGATCTGTCAATGGGTGAGCATCTGGGGGACAGTGACCACCGCTTCCTGACCTTTAGCATTATTATGGAAAATAATAGAATCAGAGAGGACAGGAAAATTTTTAATTGGGGAAGGGCAAATTATGAGGCTATAAGGCTAGAACTTGCGGGTGTGAATTGGGATGATGTTTTTGCAGGGAAATGTACTATGGACATGTGGTCGATGTTTAAGGATCTCTTGCAGGATGTTAGGGATAAATTTGTCCTGGTGAGGAAGATAAAAAATGGTAGGGTGAAGGAACCATGGGTGACAAGTGAGGTGGAAAATCTAGTCAGGTGGAAGAAGGCAGCATACATGAGGTTTAGGAAGCAAGGATCAGATGGGTCTATTGAAGAATATAGGGTAGCAAGAAAGGAGCTTAAAAAGGGGCTGAGAAGACCAAGAAGGGGGCATGAGATGGCCTTGGCAAGTAGGGTAAAGGAAAACCCCAAGGCATTCTTCAATTATGTGAAGAACAGAAGGATGACAGGAGTGAAGGTAGGACCGATTAGAGATAAAGGTGGGAAGATGTGCCTGGAGGCTGTGGAATTGAGCAAGGTCCTCAATGAATACCTCTCTTTGGTATTCACCAATGAGAGGGAACTTGATGACGGTGAGCACAACATGAGTGAGGTTGATGTTCTGGAGCATATTAATATTAAGGGAGAGGAGGTGTTGGAGTTGTTAAAATACATTAGGGCGGATAAGTCCCCAGGGTCTAACGGAATATTCCCCAGCCTGCTCCACAAGGCGAGGAAGAGATTGCTGAGCCTCTGGCTAGGATCTTTATGTCCTCGTTGTCCACAGGAATGGTACCGGAGGATTGGAGGGAGGCGAATGTTGTCCCCTTGTTCAAAAAAGGTAGTAAGGATAGTCCGGGTAATTATAGACCAGTGAGCCTTACATCTGTGGTGGGAAAGCTGTTGGAAAAGATTCTTAGAGATAGGATCTATGGGCATTTAGAGAATCATGGTCTGATCAGGGACAGTCAGCATGGCTTTGTGAAGGGCAGATTGTGTCTAACAAGCCTGATAGAGTTCTTTGAGGAGGTGACCAGGCATATAGATGAGGGTAGTGCAGTGGATGTGATCTACATGGATTTCAGTAAGGCATTTGACAAGGTTCCACATGGTAGGCTTATTCAGAAAGTCAGAAGGCATGGGATCCAAGGAAGTTTGGCCAGGTGGTTCAGAATTGGCTCACCTGCAGAAGGCAGAGGGTCATGGTGGAGGGAGTACATTCAGATTGGAGTGTTGTGGCTAGTGGTGTGCCACAAGGATCTGTTCTGGGACCTCTACTTTTTGTGATTTTTATTAACGACCTGGATGTCGGGGTAGAAGAGTGAGTTGGCAAGTTTGCAGACAACACAAAGGTTGGTGGTGTTGTAGATGGTGTAGAGGATTGTCGAAGATTGCAGAGAGACATTGATAGGATGCAGAAGTGGGCTGAGAAGTGGCAGATGGAGTTCAACCCAGAGAAGTGTGAAGTGGTACACTTTGGAAGGACAAACCCTGAGGCAGAGTACAAAGTAAATGGCAGGATACTTGGGAGTGTGGAGGAGCAGAGATATCTTGGGGTACATGTCCACAGATCCCTGAAAGTTACCTCACAGGTAGATAGGGTAGTTAAGAAAGCCTATGGTATGTTAGCTTTCGTAAGTCGAGGGATAGAGTTTAAGAGTCGCGATGTAATGATACAGCTCTATAAAACTCCAGTTAGGCCACACTTGGAGTATTGTGTCCAGTTCTGGTTGCCTCACTATCGGAAAGATGTGGAAGCATTGGAAAGGGTACAGAGGAGATTTACCAAGATGCTGCCTGGTTTAGAGAGTATGGATTATGATCAGAGATTAAGGGAGCTAGGGCTTTACTCTTTGGAGAGAAGGAGGATGATAGGAGACATGATAGAGGTGTACAAGATATTAGGAGGAATAGATAGACACTGGGAGACAGTGTTTGAGGGTTGGCACAACATTGTGGGGGCCAAAGGGCCTGTCATGTGCTGTACTATTCTATATTCTACTTAGAACTTTGAAGTTTCTTTCATAATCTCCATTTAAAGGGTCATTCTTACCCTCGGCCATTAGGCTCTACAATGAGTCAACCTACATGTGGTCAAGTTATGGCCCTCTCCTGTTAGACTGCTACCCCGCAGAGTGTTATACGGCCAGCTACATCATGGTAGACACTCAGCTGGAAGGCCGAAGAAGCGCTATAAGGATCAGATGAAGAATGCTTTAAGGAAGTGCAAGATCAGACCCGAGGACCTGGAGGATGTTGCTGCTGACCGTAACACTTGGCGACAGCAGTGTAGGGTTGGGGTTGGTATCCTGGAGGTGGAAAGATCAACCAGAAGAGAGCCAGGAGAAATGCAGCCATGGTTGCCATCACTACCACATATACATGTCCCACCTGCAATAGAGCTTGTGGGTCAAGGATAGGACTGTATAGTCATCAAAGATCTCACCGTTAAAGGAGTGGACATCGTTATTGGATTTTGATGGACAACCAAAGGAGGCGAATCTCTGTTTACCACACCCTGCTATAGCAGACACCCTGTGCAATACTACCATTATGTCTGAGGCACTGTGAGAAAAACACATTTCACAATTCTGAAACACATTACAGCTAAAGAAATATATTTTAAATATTATCATTGTCATACTGCGGGAGATGTAGCAGTATGTATGAAGGCATGCAAGATCCCATACAGCAATATAATCATGAATAAGCAATTGATTATTATTTTATTTGTGGGAATAAATAGTGGTTACAGAGTGAATTCCCCTGTTGGTTCAAGGTAGCCCTGAAGAATCTTTTTCAAACTTCTGCTACTACATCCTAACTGGGTGGCACGGTAGTGTAGCAGGTAGCGCACTGCATTACAATTCCACCTGTAAGATCCCATTTCCACCGCGGTCTGTAAGGAGCTTATACGTTCTCCCCGTGACTGCGTGTGTTTTCTCTGGGAACTCCAGTTTCCTCCCACAGTCCAAGTACGTAGGGGTTAGGGTGAGTGAGTTGTGGACGTGCTATGTTGGTGACAGAGATGTGGTGATACTTGCTGGCTACTCAGCGGAACCCACGCTGATTTGGTTTGATGCAAACGATGCACTTCAGTGTATGTTTCAATGCACGTGTGACAAATAAAGTTAATGTTTAGAAAATGTCTTAATCTTTACTTGAATAATGGAACCAATAGACAATAGATAATAGGCGCAGGAGCAGGCCATTTGGCCCTTCTAGCCAGCACCACCATTCACTGTGATCGTGGCTGATCATACACAATCAGTACCCCATTCCTGCCCTCTCCCCATATCCCTTGACCCCGCTATCTATAAGAGCTCTATCTAACTCTCTCTTGAATGCATCCAGAGACTTGGCCTCTACTGCCTTCTGGGGCAGAGCATTCCACATATCCACCACTCTCTGGGTGAAAAAGTTTTTCCGCATCTCTGTTCTAAATGGCCTACCCCTTATTCTTCAACTGTGGCCTCTAGTTCTGGACTCACCCATCAGCGGGAACATGCTTCCTGCCTCCAGTGTGTCCAATACCTTAATATCTTATATGTTTCAATCAGATCCCCTCTCATCCTTCTAAATTCCAGTGTATACAAGCCCAGTCGCTCCAATCTTTCAACATATGACAGTCCCGCCATTCTGGGAATTAACCTTGTGAACCTACGCTGCACTCCCTCAATAGCAAGAATGTCCTTCCTCAAATTTGGAGACCAAAACTGCACACAATACTCCAGGTGGGGTCTCACCAGGGCCCTGTACAGCTGCAGAAGGACCTCTTTACTCCTATACTCAATTCCTCTTGTTATAAAGGCCAGCATGCCATTAGCTTTCTTCACTCTAACAATCAGAACTGCATTGGAGGTATGAACTTGGTGATGTTCTTAATTTCCTGGACCGTCTTAAACCTGTAACTTGCAAATTCAAAGGAGAAAATGCTGCTAATGATCAAATTGCTGTCTTGACTGTTCAATTGCATAAACTTAGAACAAAATGATTTTTATTTCTTTTACTATTGGTTTGCATGAGGTACATTTCCAGATTCCTTCCTATCTGTTCAAGCAGTTAAACTGGGATGCAGTTTTAACAATGCTTGCTGCAACGTCTTTCATACCAACCACCCCCCCCCCCAACCCTTGACAATTTTGCCCATCAACTTGCACGTGACTGGGTTAATTATCATATTATGTTTCTCACCTCATAATATGTGTGTTTTTTGCATGACTATGTTTTTTTGCTTGCTATTTTGAATGTGCTGTATAAGTTTTGCACTTTGGGCCCAGAGGAACACTGTTTCTTTCAGCTCTGTTCATGTATGGTTGAATGATAATTAAACTTGAATTTGATTTGATTTGATCAGTATATTCCAAACTTTATCCACAATTGGTTGTATTTCCTCCCCCACCCCCTTTTAGCATTTTATGATGTCACCAGTCCTCCCTTTAAAGACTTAATGCTATTCTACTGATTCGAGGACTACTGGCTTTCTAATTGCATTTTATTGAGCATAGAACAGTACAGCACAGTACAGGCCCATGATATGCTGACATTTTAACCTACTCCCTGATTCCTTTCCACATAAGCCTTCCATTTTTCTTTCACCCATGAATCTATCTAAGAGTCTCTTAAATGTTTCCAATACAGGGGTTCCCAACCTGGGGTCTCCAGTATTGGTCCATGGCATAAAAAGGTTTAGGAACTCCTGCTCTAATATATCTGCCTTTACCAACGTTAACAGGTATTTTACTATTTTTGTGAACACCCTCACTATATTAGCTCAAAATTATTCAACTTCAGGGAGCTTTGACCTTTGTTAATCTTCACCCAACCTGAAGAAGGTCACACACATTGGGTTGAGAATCACGAGTCTGTTCGACCATATGGGCATTAAAACCACAGGTTTGATCCATCTGTATTGCACTTGCTTGTAGGAGCCCAACGGGAGAGTCATCACCTGGAGGAACTTAGGCTAATATATCTTCTTTCTCACTGACCATAGAGTCAGTGAAGAGGCAGTAGAGGAGGCCATGGGCTAACATATAAGAATGGGAGTAGGAAGTTGAACTGAAATGCTTAGCCACTGGGAGACCTTACCTTTTGTGCTGGATTGTCTGGTCTCCTAATCTGCATGGCGTCTCACCGATGTAGAGGAGGCCACATCAGGGGCATCAGGTACAGTAGATGACCCCAACAAATGCTGAGAATCCTGCCACTACATGGCTTTCTTCCCACAGTCCAAAGGCATACTGGCTGGTAGGTTAATTGGTCATTGTAAATTATCCCACATTTAGGCTGGGATTAAATCAGGGGTTTCTGGGCGGTGCAGCTCAAAGGGCCAGAAGGGCCTATTCCATGCTGTATCGCAATAAATAAAAAAATAAAAAGTATGCTTTTTGTTCTTCTATATGTCCCAGTATCTATGGGTAAAACGATAATGAAATGGGCCCTGAGGATATAATTTTCAAACCTTTGTTAGAAGGGCATAACTGAGGAGTTGGATTGTTGGAACCCTTTCATCATTGTGAGGGTTGTTTTCATTTGGGACTCTTGTTTGTGTAAGCTGGAGAATATGCTTCTCAGGTGATGTTTGTTTTCCAGGTAATGTTTGCATCTGTAAACTATTAAAATCTAAGAATACTGTTTCCCATTCTTAAGCTTCATTTGACATATTTGCACAACATGTTGTATTTAGTATTTCCTTCTATTTTAACATTTACAAATACATCTCAAAATCAGGAACAGGAGAATGCAATTGTGCTCTTGAACCTGCTCCACCACTCAAGTAGTTCATGAATAATCGAACCTTAGCTTCAACACCACTATCCCAGGTCCTCCCTATATCCCTTAATCCCTCTTATAGAACAAGTATCAGCTTGTTTTAAAAACATAAGGCATAGGGGGAGGATTAGGCCATTCAGCCCACTGGATCTGTTCCACCACTCCATCATAGCTGATTTATCATCCCTCTCAACCCCATTCTTCTGCCTTCTCCCCATAACCTTTGACACCCTAACTATCAATCTCCGCTTTAGATATACCCAATGACTCAGACTCCACAAATATCTGTGGCAATGAATTCCACAGATTCACCACCCTCTGGCTAAAAGCCATCTATAAACTTGCTGACGACGCCACTGTTGTTGGTGTCATCTTCTCAATCACTGAGGTCAGACAAACTGGCCTATAGTTTCCTTTCTTCTGCCTCTATCCCTTCTTGAAGAGTGGAGTGACATTTGCAATTTTTCAGTCTTCAGCAATTATTCAAACATCCAGTGATTCTTGAAAGATCATTTCTAATGTCTCCACGATCTCTTCAGCCACCTCTTTCAGAACCCTGGGGTTTACACCATCTGGTCCAGGTGACTTACCTACCTTCAGACCTTTCTATTTCCCAAGAACCTTCACTCTCGTTATGGTAATTTCACACGCTTCATGACCTCTGTCACCTGGAGCATCCCCCATATAGCTAGGGTCTTCCAGTGAAGACTGATGCAAAATACTTATTCAGCTCAGCAGCCATTTCTCTGTCCCCCATTACTACCTCTCCAGCATTGTTTTCCAGCAGTCCAATATCCTCTATCGCCTCTCTTTTACACTTTATATATCTGAAGAAACTTTTATTATCTTTGTTAATGTTATTAACTAGTTTACTTTCGTATTCCATCTTTACCTTCCTAATGACTTTTAGTTGCCTTCTGCTGGTTTTTTAAAATTTCCCAATCCTCTAACTGATGCACCATCAATAACTGAGACGTGAGTTAAGGTAGGCTTTTATTGGCTGGAAGAAAGCACAAGCAGCAAGTGACCACCACACAACATCCTGGAGACTGAGGAAGGGGGCTGTGCCTCCAATCGCCTTTATACCGGGTTCTGTGGGAGGAGCCACAGGAGCAGTCAGCTGGGGAGGGGGGTGTGTGTCCAGACAGGTATATGTAGTTCACCACACTAACTTCACACAAATTGTTGCTCTATTATATGCCCTCTCTTTGGCTTTTATGATGGCTTTGACTTCATGGTTATGTCATTATTCCTTTAGAATATTTCTTCCTCTTTGGCATGTATATACCCTGTGCCTTCTGAATTGCTTCCAGAAATTCCAGCTATTGCTGCTCTTCTGTCATCCCTGCCTGTTCTTTTCCAGTCCATTGTGGCCGCCTTCTCTCCTCTGTAATTCTCTTTACTCTGCTGTAATACTGATACATCTGACTTCAGCTTCTCCTTCTCAAACTTCAGGGTGAATTTGCTCATATTGTGATCACTTGCCCTTGAGGATTCTTTTACCTTATGATTTCTAATCAATTCTGGTTCATTGCACAACACCAAATACAGAATAGCTGATCCCTCTAGTGAGCTAGTGACTCTCTAGAAATTCCCCCTCCTGGAATCCAGCATCAACCTGATTTTCCCAATCTACCTGCACATTGAAATCCCCCATGACTATTGTACCATTGCCCTTTTGTCATGCATGTTCTATCTCCCTTTGTAATTTGTAGACCACATACTGTTATGGGTCTGTATACAACTCCCATCAGGGTCTTTTTACCCTTGCAGTTCCTTAGCTCTATCCACAATAATTCAACTCCTTCTGACCCTATGTTACCTCTTTCTAATGATTCACTTTCTTTTTTTAAAAATCAACAGAGTAACGTCACCCCCTGTCCTTCTGCCTGTCCTTTCAATACAATATGTATCCTTGGATGTTAAGCTCCCAGCTATAATCATCTTTTAGCCATGATTCAATGATACCTACAACATCATACCTGCCAATTTGCAACTGCGCTGCTAGTTACCTTATTCTGTAAACTGCACACGTTCAAATCTGACACCATCAGTCCTGTATTCACCTATTTTGATTTTGTACACCTTTTACATTGCAACTCAACCTGTTGACTGCAATTTTGCCCTATCAACAGCTTCTCACTGAACATTGCCTCTGTTTGTAAATCAGCTACCACATCTTCAGCACTTTCCTATGATACTTCTTGTATTGAAAAAATAGGCACCTCAGGACACTAGTCACACCATGCTCAACCTTTTGATTCCTGACTTTGTCTGAGGTTTACCAGCATCTGTCTCCACAATCTCTCCACTAACTGTTCTGGCACACTGGTTCCCATCCCCCTGCAGCTCTAGTTTAAACCCCACTGTGTGGCATTAACAACCCTTCCCACTAGGATACTGGTCCCGCTCCAGTTCAGGTGCGATCTGACCCATCTGTACAGATCCCACCTTCCCTGGAAGAAAGCCTAGTTATCCAAAAATCTTATGCCCTCCCTCCTACACCAAGTCCTTAGCCATGTATTAAACTGTATAATCTGCCCAGTTCTGGCCTCACCAGCATGTGGCACGGGTGGTAACTCTGAGATCACAACCCTGGAGGTCCTGCCTTTTAACTTAGCACCCAACTTCCTGAACTCGCTGTGCAGAATCTCGTCACTCCTCCTTTGTGGATCATGACTTCTAGCTGTTCACCCTCCTACTTAAGAATGCTGAGAACTGGATCCAAGATATCCTGGATCCTAGCACCCAGGAGGCAACATACCATCCAGGAATCCTGCTCTCGCCCTTGGAGCCTCTTGTCCATTCTCCTAACGAATCCCCTATTACTACAGCTTGCCTCTTCTCCCCACTGTTCCCTTCTGAGTTACAGAGGCAGACTCAGTGCCAGAGACCCGACCACTGTGACTTTCTTCTGTTAGGCCATCCTCCCCAACAGTATCCTAAGTGATATACCTGTTGAGAGGAGGGCCAGAAGGGTACTCTGCACTGGCTCTTTAACCCCTTTTTTAAAAGCACAGAGAATGGTAAGTGCATGGAACACAGTGCCGGGGTGGTGATACAAGCAGCTTGTGTACTGTAGTGGTTAGCACAACGGTTTACAGTACCAGTGGTCAGGGTTTGATTCCTGCCTTTGCCTGTAAGAAACGTAGAAAACCTACAGTACAATACAGGCCCTTCAGCCCACAATACTGTGCTGAACATGTACTTACTTTAGAAATTACCAAGGGTTACCCATAGCTCTCCTCTGTACCTACTTCCAAGCACCTTAAAACTGTGCCTCCTCATGATAGCCAGTTCAGTCCTGCGAAAAAGCCTCTGACTATCCACATGAGCAATGCGTCTCATCATCTTATACACCTCTATCAGGTCACTTCTCATCCTCCAACACTCAATGGAGAAAAGGCCAAGTTCACTCAACCTATTCTCATAAGGCATGCTCCCCAATCCAGGCAACATCCTTGTAAATCTCCTCTGCACCCTTTCTATGGTTTCCACATCCTTCCTGTAGTGAGGTGACCAGAACTGAGCACAGCACCAAGTGGGGTCTGAACATGGTCCTATATAGCTGTAACATTATCTCTTGGCTATTAAACTCAATCCCGCGGTTGATGAAAGCCAATGCACTGTATGCCTTCTTAAACACAGAGTCAACCTGCGCAGCAGCTTTGAGTGTCCTATGGACTTGGACCCCAAGATCCTTCTGATCCTCTACACTGCCAAGAGTCTTACCGTTAATACTATATACTGTGAACCACCTCATACTTATCTGGGTTGAACTCCATCTGCCACTTCTCAGCCCAGTTTTGCATCCTATTGATGTCCCACTGCAACCACTGACAGCCCTCCACACTATCCACAATACCCCCAACCTTTGTGTCATCAGCAAATTTACTAACCTATCCCTCCACTTCCTCATTCAGGTCATTTATAAAAATCACAAAGAGAAGGGGTCCCAGAACAGATCCCTGAGGCACACCACTGGTTACCGACCTCCATACAGAATATGACCCATCTACAACTACTCTCTGCCTTCTCTGGTCACGCCAATTCTGGAACCACAAAGTAATGTCCCCTTGGATCCCATGTCTCCTTACTTTTTAAATAAGCCTTGCATGGGGTACCTTATCAAATGCCTTGCTGAAATCCATATACATTACATCCACTGCTCTACCTTCACAATGTGTTTAGTCACATCTTCAAAAAATTCAGTCAGGCTCGTAAGTGTAGCATGCTGTAGGGTTTCATTTATAATGTAATGGTTTCTCTGCAGCAGCAATGTTTGGGTTATGACAAGAGATAATGGGGTTTGGAACGCTGTTGTTCTTTCTTGTGAGCTGGAAGAGAGATTTTTGCGAGCTTTTGCTGAGGAGAAATGAGAGATGTGAACGGAGAGAGTTGGTAGACTGCTGGACGGGGTGGACTTGGAACGAGGGTCCGAAGGGCAGTGACGATCGGAGGAGGTCGATGGTGGATGATCGACTTATCAGTGAGCTCCAACATTGCACAACAGACTGTTTAATAAGATTGGGTTCTTTTTTTTTTTCTTTTTTTCAATTTTCTACTAACCATATAGTCAAAGTAAGAATTACAAAGCTTAATTGTTTAATCGCATATCGTGTACTGTTTGTTATTTTGGGGTACTGATTTGTAACGGGACACATTGTACAGCATCCACCCAAACGGGATTTATAAGTTTGGCCAGGCCAGGGGCTATCACCCCGCTATATTAAGCCGCTAGCCGAAGCGAGTTACATAAGACACAACCTGCCTTTGACAAAGCTTTGCTGACTATTTCTAATCATATTATACCTCTCCAAATGTTCATAAATCCTGCCTCTCAGGATCTTTTCCATCAACTTACCAACCACTGAAGTAAGACTCACTGGTCTATAATTTCCTGGGCTATCTTTACTCCCTTTCTTGAATAAGGGAACAACATCTGTACCCCTCCAATCCTCCTGAACCTTCCCCATCCCCATTGATGATGCAAAGATCATTGCTAGAGGCTCAGAAATCTCCTCCCTCGCCTCCCACTGTAGCCTGGGGTACATCTCATCCGGTCCCAGAGACTTATCCAACGATGCTTTCCAAGAGGTCCAGCACATCCTCTTTCTTTATATGCCCAAGCTTTTCAATCTGCTGTAAGTCATCCCTACAATCGCCAAGATCCTTTTTTGTAGTGAATACTGAAGCAAAGTATTCATTAAGTAGGTCAGCTATCTCCTCCAGTTCCATACACACTTTTCCACTGTCACATTTGATTGGTCCTATTCTCTCAGGTCTTTTCTCTTGCTCTTCACATACTTGTAGAATGCCTTGGGGTTTTCTTTAGTCCGGCTCGCCAAGGCCTTCTTATGGCCCTTACTAGCTCTCCTAATTTCTGTCTTAAGCTCCTTCCTGTTAGCCTTATAATCTTCTAGATCTCTATCCTTACCTAGTTTTTTGAATCTTTCGTAAGCTTTTCTTTTCTTCTTGACTAGATTTTCAACAGCCTTTGTACACCATGATTCTTGTACCCTACCATCCTTTCAGTCTCATAGGAATGTACCTATGCAGAATGCCGCGAAAATATCTCTTGAACATTTACCACATTTATGCCGTACATTTCCCCGAGAACATCTATTCCCAATTTATACTTCCAAGAAACCACTGTAAGGGATTACTATGTTCTCCCTGTGACCGTGTGGGTTTCCTCCCATAGTCCTAATATTTACTGGTGGTAGCTTAACAGGTCATTGTAAATTGTCCTGTGATTAGGCTAGGATTAAATGGGGATTGCTGGGTGGTGTGGCTCGAAGGGCCCATTCCACACCACCACTCAGCAAATAAATACATTTAGGGACATTTAAAAGACTCCTAGATAGGCACATGAATGACTGAAAGATGGTAGGGGGGCTATGTGGGAGGGTGGTGTTAGAGTAGTTTAAAAAAATCAGCAAACATCGAAAGCCAAAGGGCCTGTACGGGATTGTATTATTCTATGTTCTCTGGCTCCACTCCATGACAAACAAACCTAGCCTCTCCTATTCAGGAGCAGTTTATGATTCAGAGTTGGGGTATGACATCCAAGTAAATTAATCTGGAAGAAACCCGGAGAGAAGAGAGAGCTGACTATGTGCAGCCATGGATAGAGAGCAACTGAAGAACCTGGAGCAGTTGGGATTCAAGCCACAGCACATACCTTACTCTGGGCAGACAGGAGTGGCTACCTCATTTCTTTATTTTCATTTAGAAATACAGCACAGTAACAGGCCCTTCCAGCCCAAACAGACCCATGCTGCCCAATTACACCCATGTGACCAATTAAACTGCTAACCTACACGTCTTTGGAATGTGGGAGGAAACCAGAACACTGGGAGGAAATTCATGTGGTCTCATGTGCCAGTGGCCCAATGAAACCAGGAATGGTAGTGCCAATCGTAAGTTTTGTGCTTCAACGTTTGGAAGGGAGCAGGAGAGGAAAATCTGAAATCACCAGCAGATAGACTACTGAAGATCCAACTAATGAAGGCACCATATGCCTTTGTAACAACCCTTTCAACTTGTGCAGCAACATGGTTGTGCCAAACTTTTCAGCTACTCCAAGATCAATCTCACATAGCGCCCCCCTCCCCAAACCTTCTCTTCCCAGCATTCAGATATTTATTACGTACATGGAAGTGTACAGTGAAATGCATCATTTGCATTAACAACCAGCACAACCTAGGGACGCGCTGGGGCTAGCTAGCAAGTGTTGCCATGCTTTTCCGGTGCCACATTGGATGCCCACTATGAAATCACAAACAGCGACAGCAAAGCCCACCGTAGTACAGAGATTTGGAATGGCATTGGTAAGACAGACTTTGGTGGGGCCAAGGAGGTTATTACACAGCAAGACTAATAACTAATAAGATAATGGTAGGATATATGAAGTTCTTTAAGGTTGACTCTGTAGTGAGGTTTTTAAATGCATGGTAACAAATCACCAACCACCTGGAGACCTAAAAGGTGATTTTGTCTTCATTTAGACACTCAGTGGCCATTTTATTTGATACCTCCTGTACCTAGTAAAATAGCCAGAGTGTATATTTCTGGTTTTCTGTAGCTGTAGCCCATCCAGTTAAAGGTTCGATGTGTTGTGCGTTCAGAGATGCTCTTCTGCACACCAGTGTTTGTAACTGGTGGTTATTTGTGTTAGCATTGCCTTTCTGTCAGCTTGAACCTAATTGGCCATGTTCCTATGACCACACTCATTAACAATTGTGTTTTTGCCCACAGAACTGCCACTCACTGGATAGTTTTCATTTTTCGCACCATTCTCTGTTAACTCTAGAGACAGTGGTGTGGAGGTCAGCAGCAGCTTCTGAGATACTCAAACCACCTCATTTGGCACCAACAATTATTCCACAGTCAAAGTCACGTAGACTAAATTTCCCCCCATTCTGATGTTTAGATTGAACAACAACTGAACCACTTGACCATGTCTGCATGCTTTTATGCATTGAGATGCTGCTACAATTGGTTGATCAGATATTCGTATTAACATGGTGTACCTAATAATGTGGCCACTGTGTACTTTATTCATAAATTGACTTTGAATTCAAAGTTCAAAGGAAATTTATTATCCAAGTACATACTGTATATATCACTATATACAACCCTAAGATTTGTCTTACCTTTAACCCGTTATACGGTAGGATTGGCAAAGCATCCTTTCAATTCAAGGCAGTTCAAAACCTACATCTCAGCAATAGATATTAAAACCGTTATTGACACTCATATGTACTATAAACAAACATATTTTTAAAGATTGATTTATAAGCTTTTATAAATCAAACAAAAGGATTGAAAGCTGTGGTAAAAGGTTTTATTTTCAGATTATCAAAAAACAATTAAACTTCTGATTAACAGGTTTACACCATGGCATGGAATGTATTGGAATCCTCAATAAAGAAACAGTTTTTTTCCCCCCAACTCAATGAGTTTACCCTTTCGGTGAAAACATAAGTGTTTTAAGCAATCAAATTATTGCAAGATAAATTCACAAGAAACCCTTCCAGTTCTCCTTTATCCCAAAAGAATTATAATGCCTTTTTCTTTAAGGGTTACAAAAGACAAGATGGAATTGTGTTCCCTTCCCCTTCTGCTAAACAGTAGCAGGTGAAACTTGCATTGTATTCAGGAATTTGGTTATAATTCAAAGAACTGAAATTTGCAATCATCATTCTACTACATTGCACCATTGCCCAAGGATGAATTTCTAACCGAATGAGGACATGACAGGCAAAATCATCTCCCTCTTGATCACCTTTCCCAATTACCACAATCACAGTCCAACAATTGCATAGACAAGGGTGGGACAGAAGCATATCATGGCCTTCACAAAAAGGGGAGTGCGAGAACAAAAAAGACCCAACTAGTTTACAATGTTCGCATGAATGACAGACAACTCCCAGGTTATACTGCATGAACAAGGGAGATCCCCCCCCCCCCCAATTTACTGTATGCCGTAACCTTAATTAACCACAAGGAATTTTAGGGAAAACTGAACAGGAGTGTTGTCAAGGCATCTGCTTGTTATCTGTGAACAGGAGTCAGCAATGCAACACTTTTAAAGTTGGCATGGCTCACATGACAGCAATGACCTGATGGAAGTTGGGAGTGTTAACACGGTGCCTTGAGTGTACTGGTCCTTACTGTTGAGGACCCACTGATTTGAGTGGGCAGGCAAGTGAAGCTGGAGCAGTGCAGGAACATTCCAGCACCGTCCATCGTGTCTGCAGGGGAGACAATGAGAGAAAGAGGGGAGTGCTGTTGCAAAAATTCAACTATTTGGAAATTTCCATCCTCTATCCACTCAAACTTTCCCGACACTCAAGTCTAACAGATCACTCCCTTGTTTTAGACCCGAGCTTCATTCCTCTCGCAGCTCTTGCTTGACGTGTGCTCCTGCATCTTCCTCATTTCGACTCCTTTCACCCAGGTGTAGGCAAAGGAACCAAACAGGACCAACAGGTTACTAGCCCACCAAAGAGCAGTCTTGACCTCTTCATAGTAGGACACGGCCAGGACCGTTTGTGTACAGGCCTTGGCGGTACCGGAGACGTTATGGGTCAGTGGGCTGGTGAACTTGATCTGTAGTCCCGTGACATATCCAATGGCAAAACCAAACACACCTCCTAAAATCATCATCGCCCAAAAGTTGTAACTGCTGAGCTTGTCAAAGTTGAACAGGGTTTTCAGTTCCCCAGTGAAGATAATTAATGGAATAAACAAGATGCAAGCGTTAACATTGTTGTAGTAGGTTAGTCTCCAGATACTTCCGTCTACTGCTGGCAGAACCTTCTTCGTGTAAATGGCGTTCAGTGACACACACAAACTGGCCATTACTCCAAACATCACTCCAGTCCACGACAGACTGCCAGTTACTCCCTCCTGATTTATTCCCAGGCAAAAACCACCTGCAAAGAAATTACAAAATTATACACAAGAGGCTGGAAACATTGACATTTTAAACAAATGAACAGCCAGTGGCTTTCCAGAATCTATAAAGGCAATTTTGATTACGGCATTGTTGATACCATGGTACTGATTTCCACAACCTATGGACTCACTTTCAAGGACTCTACAACTCACACTCTCAATATTATTTATTTATTTATTACTATTTTGGTTTCTCTTTTGCACATTGGTTGTTTGTGTGCAGTTTTTCATTGATTGTATTGTATTTCTTTGTACTTACTGTGAACGCCCACAAAAAAAAAAGAATCTCAGGATAGCATATGGTAACATATACGTACTTTGATAGTGAACTTACTTTGTACGCGGGATGGTCTCAATTCAGTGGTCATTGGTTGAAAGCTGAACAACCCACCTCACACCTACACAGTTAGTCACTATCCTATTGTGTTTTCATGTGCCTTGCTACTAACTTAGAACAGCTTCTCTTGCCAAGAGTAATTTTCCTGTCAGAATCACCTTATGTACAGATACTTATGCATTATGTACATAAGCTAATCTACTGTAAATAGTTACTTAAGTGTTGTGTTTTGTATGCTTGCTTTTATATTTATACTTTTTGAACTTATGCAGCATCTGATCCACGTCACTGTCTTTACACTTGTCTACTGAAGAATGAGAATAAACAATCCTGAATTTTGAATTGAATTGAGATTTGGTGGGGTTATTGATGGGTAAATAGGATGCCTGAAGCTCTTATTTAAGCCTTTTGGCCAAAGTGTAGAGAGAAGGAAAAGGAAACTACATTGCTTTGAATCGGTGGACTGGACTGTATTCAAGGATTCATCTTCCAATCTGGATGAGTTTCTGCAGTTTTATTGATTTCATTAAAACCTGTGTGGATGAGTGTGAGAAAAACCTGCTGTACATTCCCAAATTGAAAACTGTGGATGTAACAGGAGGTTCATCATCTGGTGAGGGCTAGACCTGTACCATTTAAGTCTGGTGTCCCAGCTTTGTAAAAGAAAACCAGGTATGACTTGTCAAGGGCTATTTCAAGAGCAAAGGAACAATTCTGAGTGAGGTTGGAGGCAACATTGGATGCAAGTCAACTCTGGCAGGATTTGCAAGGTACTATTTTCTACAAAGCAAAACCCAATAGCATGAATAGTAGCGATGCTTCACTATCAGATGAGCTCAACGCCTTCTAGCCCACTTTGAAAGGGAGAATATAACTAGCTGTGAAGATCCCTGATGCACCCAATGACCTTGTGGTCTCTGTCTTGGAGGCTGATGTTAGGCTGTCTTTCAGAAGGGTGAACTGTTACACGGTTACTGATGGAATATCTGGTAAGGGTCTGAAAACTTGCGCCAGCCAACTGGCAGGAGTATTCAAGGTCTTTTTCAACCTCTCATTGCTATGGTTGTAAGTTGCCCCCTGCTTCAAAAAGGCAACAATTATACCAGAAACCAAGAAGTGTAGTGTGGACTACCTTAATGACTAATACCCATTAGCATTCATATCTATGGTGATGAAATGGCTTGAGAGAATTGGGCATGGCTAGAATGAACTCTTGTCTCAGTTTGTTCACTATCGCTCAGTGTTTAACACCGTCATTCCCACAGTTCTGATCAATAAGCTACCTAGGCCTCTGCAATTAGATCCTTGACTTTCTAACCGGAAAACCACAATCTGTGCGGATTGGTGATAATTTCTCCTCCTCACCGACGATCTACACTGTGTTCTTAGCCCACTGCTCTACTCAAGACTGTGTGACTATGTAAAGCTCAATTACTATCTATAAATTTGCTGATGATACAATGATCGTTGGTAGAATTTTAGATGGAGATGAGAGGGTGTTCAGGGACGATATATACCATCTAGTTGAGTGGTGTTTCAGCAACAAGCTTGCACTCAATGTCAGTAAGATGAAAGAACTGATTGTGAACTTCAGGAAGGGTAAGACGAGGGACCACAAACTCATCCTCACAGATGGATCAAAAGTGGAGAGAGTGAGCAATTTCAAGTTCTTGGGTGCCAAGATCTCGGAGGATGTAACCTAGTTCCAATACATCGATGCAGCTATAAAGAAGGCATGACACCGGCTATATTTCATTAGGATTTGGTTCGTCACTTAAAACACTCAATAACTTCTATAGATGTACTGTGGAGAGCTTTCTGAAAGGCTGCATCACTGTCTGGTATGGGAGTGGAGGGGTTTACTGCACAGGACCAAAAGAAAATACACAAAGTTGTAAAATTAGTCAACTCTATCTTGGGTACTAGCCTGCATAATATCCAAGACATCTTCAAGGAATGATGCTTCAGAAAGGCATTGTCCGTTACTAAGGATCCCCATCACCCAGGGCATGCCTCTTCTCATTGTTACCATCAGGTAGGAGGTACAGAAGCCTGAAGGCACACACTTATTGATTCAGGAACAGCTTCTTCCCCTCTGCCATATGATTCCTAAATGGACATAGAAATCATGATCATTACCTCACTTTTTAAAGAAATATATTACTTCCTGTTTTGCACTGTTTTAAATCTATTTAATATACGTACATACTTACTGTAATTGATCTACTTATTTAATTTTTCTTTTTACATGATCACATATTGCACTGTACTGCTGCAAATTTCACAACACATGCCGGTGATAATAAACCTGATTCTGATTCTGAAATGCAGTGATTTGCAATGTACTGTCTATAGTGGGGGAGTCTAGGACCAGAGGTCACAGCCTCAGAATAGAAGGATGCCGCTTTAGAACAGTGATGAGGAGGAATTTCTTTAGCCAGAAAGTGGTGAATCTGTGAAATTCATTGCCATGGCAGCTGTGGAGGCCAAGCCATTGGGTATATTTAAAGAGGAGGTTGATAGGTTTTCGATTAGTGAGGGCGTCAAAGGTTAAGGGGAGAAGATAGGAGAATCAGGTTAAGAGGGAAAATAAATCAGCCAAGATGGAATGGTTGAGTAGACTCGATGGGCCATATGGCCTAATTCTGCTCCTATGTTTTATGGTCTGAGAAGGCAGTGGAAGCAACCCAAAATGTTATTTCAATGCTGAGCAGTACAAAAGTTTAAAATAGTTTTGATGGAACACAGCGAGTCTTTGCAAGTGGTTTTGAGCAAGTTAATTCATTACATTTACCAGCATCATTACCTTGATCACCCTCTGTTTGAAATAATCTGCCCGGATAGCAAAAAACAAAAGCTTTTCACTGTATTTCAGTATGCACGTGACACTAATAAACCAACAACTGCCATACAGAGTGTGGAATACAGGTTTGAGGATTGGAGTAGACTCTTTCAAATCTGGGATGCTCTAACTTGACTTCCTTTTATTTTTAAGATTAGCTTTCTGGCCCTTCTTTAATAATGTGTGTACCCAAAATGATTTAGGTCCCTTAACATTTTACCATTGAGGATATTGTTCCTCTCCTCATTCTGCTCCCTTCCAGACACCAACGCATCATCGCAAACACCTCACCCACACAGTTCCAACAAAGCTCACCAAAAGGAGAGGCATTGGAGCCCAGCATTTAGCATACTGCTGTTACATCGCCGGTGACCTGGGTCCAATTCTACTGCTGTCCGTAAGGAGTTTGTACTCTCTCCCACTGACCTTGTGGGTTCCTTCTGAGCACCCCCACATTCCAAAGACGTAGGTTAGGAGGTTAATTGGTTACACGTGTATAATTGGGTAGTACAGGCTTGCTGGGAAGGAAGGACCTGTTACCGTGTTGTATTTCCAAATAAAGTAAATTGAAAATTTAAAAAAAAAATGAAGGAACAGCACCTTATCCTCTGACTATGTACACTGTAACCTTCGAGGGTCAATTTTGCTGATAATTCCAGATAATGAATATTCCCATCATACATTTCACAATCATTGATATTTTTAATTTTCCTGCTTTTACATACCATCGAGATTTCTGTCATCTCATGTTACCACCCCTCTAGCTATTCAATCTCTCCTTCCTTCTACCCTATCAGGGTCCATTTTGCCTCGTCCCCACTACCATTCTGTATCTTGTAACAGGTTCTCAGATGAAAGATCATTTACCCCAGACATGCTCTCTTTCTCCACAAATACTGCCTGACCTGTTGAACATCTTCAACATTCTGAGCATCCATGGTAGTTTGCCCTTTGAACTGCACTGAATCTCAATCTGAACACTCACAGCAAATCACGGGCTTTATTATCTCTGTATTTTTTCTGGAGCTGGACCTTCACAGAGTCTTAGAAAAGTACAGGATAGAAACCTGCCTTTCAGCTCATCTAGTCCATGCCAAGCCATTTAAACAGCCTACTCCCATTGACCTGCAGCAGGACTATAGTCCTCCATACCCCTACCATCCATGTACCTATCCCAACTTCTCTTAAAGTCAGACAAAAAAAACACTAAGATCATTTTACTGCACAAGAATTAGCAACAACAAACAGTGCAGAACACTCCTACCACATTGAACACTTCAGCATAGTACAGGTCCTTCGGCCCACGATTTTTGCCAACCTATTAACCTAATCAAAGATCTAACTAACCCTTCTGCCTACATAGCCTTCCGTTTTTCTATCATCCATGCTCCTAATGTATTTGCCTCCACCCCAGGCATGGGGTTCCACACATCCACCACTCTGTGTAAAAAAAAAACCCTCTCTGAAATGCCTTCTATGCTTGCTCCAATCGCCTTGAAATTGTGCCCCCTCGTATTAGCTATTTCTGCCCTGGGGAAAAAGTCTGTGGCTGTCCACTCAATCTATGCCTGCAATTAGCAGAAATGTTACTGGATAAATACCTACACCCAAAACATAAGGACAGATTTACCATGGATATTTACCAATGAAGCTCTACAGGAGTTGATTTCTGACCTTGCAGAATTATCCACGTTATTGTTAAGTCCCTGGGACATCTTAGTAAATCAGATGCTCCATAGAAATGCAAACTTGCTAACACCACATCTTTTTTCGTAGATTACAATACACCTAAAACTGTGTAAAGCCTTCTGCAATTAGCTAATACAGGCTATTTTTTTTTTTCTTTGAATGTTCAGCATGGTCAATCTATGTCAGGGGTTCCCAACCTGGGTTCCACGGACCCCTCAGTTAATGGTAGGGGTCCATGGCATAAAAAAAGTTGGGAACCCCTGCCCCACGTGATCAAAAGTGGTCAGCAGTGCAAAGGGTGATCAGCTTGAAGAACCTATCCTGAGCCCAAAACGCTGATGCAGTTATGAAGGCAGCACATTGGTACCTATATTTCACTGGGAGTTTGAGAAAAATTGTTATGTCTCCTAAGACTCCAGCGAATTTCTAGAAATACCACGGAGAGCATTCTGACTGGTTACATCACCATCTGGTATGGAGGGGCTACTCTACAGGTTTGGAAAATACTGCAGCTATTTCCAAACTCAGCCAGCTCCATCACGACGCTGGCCTCTCCAGCTTCGAGGACATCTTCAAATGGTTGATGCCTCAAGGTGTTGGAGTCCATCATTACAGACCCCCCATCACCCAGAACAAGCCCCCTTGTCACTGCTATCACCAGGGTGGAAGTACAGGGGACTGAAGAGACACGCAATATTTTACAAACAGTTTTTCCCCACTCTGCCATCAGATTTTTGAATGGTCCATGAGTACTACCTCACTATTTTGCTCCCTTTTTGGACTACTTATTTTTATACATTTCTTATTGCAACTTATAGGATATTTTTGTTTTGCGCTGTACTGAACAAATTTTACAACACGTCAGTGACAATAAACATGATTCTGATGGAAAGAGGCCGTGAAACTCAACATGTCTATGCTGAGTAATAAGCATCTGTATTAATGTCATCTTCCAGTACATGGCATGTAGCCTTTTATTTTGCTTATTTGGAGATACTGCATGCTAACAGATCCTCGCTTATTTGGAGATACTGCATGCTAACAGATCCTTCTGGCCTATCTCCTTACAGACGGTGATGGGAATTGAACTGTGGTTACTAGCACTGTAATGGTTTACACCAACTGTTAATCGACCATATTGCCCCATGCCTTCTCTTCCTTGGCAATTTAAGTATTAATCTATACACTTCGTAAATTATAGAAAAGGCATGGCAGTACCTCTACTTTCTTTGAAGTTTGTGCAGATTCAGCATGCCATCTAAAACTTTGACAGGCTTCCATAGGTACACAGTGGAGAGTACCACTGTGTTTGCATCACAGCCTGGCATGGAAACACCAATGCCCAATAACTCAAAATCCTACAAAAAGCATTGAATTCAGCCCAGACCACAGGAAATCCTCCCACTATTCAGCGTATCAAGGACCCCCCCACCATTCAGGCTATGCTCTCTTCCTGCCTCTCCCATTGGGAAGGAGGCACCGGAGCCTCAAGTCCTACATCGCCAAGTTCAGAAACAGATATTACCCTTAAATGATCAGAATTTTGAACCAAGTGGACAACTTCACTCAGCTCAACTCTGAACCGATTCTACAACCTATAGGCTCACTTTCAAGGACCCTACAATTCATGTTATTTATTTACTATTTATTATTACAACATTTATTTGTGTTTGCTGTCTGATTGATTGTCAGTCTTTGGTTCATTGATTCTACTGTATTTCTTTGTTCTATTGTAAATGCCTGAAAGAAAAAGAATTGAGGATAGTATATAGTGACAACTACATACTTTGAAAATAACTTTACTTTGAATTGTTAGCCATTTTACTTCCAACCCTTTGTCCAGCCATGTGATCCAGGTACTTCCCACTCTCTGGGTAAAAGTCATCTTCCTCAAAACTCCCCTTATCCCCAGCTTTGGGGAATCAAGAGCTAGAGGGCAGAGGTTTAAGGTGAGAATGGAGGAATTTCACAGGACCCTGGGACACATTTTCACCCAGAGGGTGGTCGGTATATGGAACGAGCTGCCAAAGGAAGTAGCTGAAGCAGATACATTAACATTTAAGATATACCTGGGTAGATACAAGGATAGGTTTTGAGGCTTATAAAGTTAATTGGCCAAACCTTGGCAAATGGGTGCCTTGGAGGTGGATGGAACCCAGTCTATCACAGGCAAAACCATCCCACCACAGTACATTTACATGGAGCACTGCTATAAGACAACAGCATCCATCATCAAGGACCCCCACCATCCAGGCCATGTCCTCTTCCACTAAAGGAGGTACAGGAGCCTTAGGCCCCACACCACACCCAGCTCATAGTTATCTCCCAACAACCATCAGCATCCACTCTGAATGGATTCTATGACCTACAGACTCATTTCAAGGACTCCTTACAACTCTTCTCAATATTTTTATTATTTGCAGAGTTTGTTTTCTTTTGGACATAAGCTTTTTGTCCGTCTTTATGTACAGCTTTTTTGTGAAATTATATTGTATTTCTTCCTTTTCCTACAAATGCCTGTAAGTAAATGAATCTCAAGGCAGCGAATTATAACATACCCATTTTGATGATAAATTTACTTTGTACTTCTGGTCCGTTTCTGGTTTCCTGTCCTTTCCCCCAGTTTTATACACCTCCAACACAACTCTTAACCTCCTCCACTCCGGAGGAAAGAGACCTCGCTTCTCCAGTTTCTCTTCCTCACTGAAACATCCCATCTCCGGTAACATCCAATAATTTTCCTGTGCAAGTTTTCCAAGCAAGCAAACATACACACACAGTGAATTGTTAAGCAGCTAGTTTCATAATTACCTATGATGATGCCACAGCACAGTATGGCTCGGAGTGAAGTGGTTTGCTTCAGCATTGCATAGGACAAGAGGACGTTGAAGACGGTGGTCAAGGAACGTCCAACGTTGTAAAACGCCACCCCAACATACTTGAGGCAGAGATTATTAAAAGTGATCATCCCGATAAAGACCACGGAGAGCGGGAGAACTTCCCTAGAAACCTTGAGGTCCAAGGTAACGGACGGAAAATCCACCAGACTGGGACAGAATGTGGCCAATGTGTTCAGGACGAAGCAGAGCGCCACTGTCACCAGACACTGGAAACAAGTTACAAACAGGGGGGCGTCCAGTTGCAGAGCCGGGCTGGCCAATAGGTACTTGTTCAGAAAGATCATCGTGATCGATATGAACCAATACACGACCACCACACAAGTGATCTTCACTGCCTTCACTGCAAACGACTCGGAACTCCCCTGCTCCAAGTTAGACAACGCCATTTTGAGGATATGGGATCGTTTTAAATTCATGAATCCAGCAGCATATGTGATTAAAAACAGGTCATGCAACGATGTTATTTTCCTTAAATAAAAAGGACAATAAAACAGTAACAATTAAAATAACAAGACTAAATAAATTATATACAGGCTCAGGGCACCACTCGTACAGAGACCCACAGACCAAGCATATCCAGTCACAGCCGGCCTGGCGCGCCCTCCACTTCCGGGTAACGTATCAAATTCATGGTCGCCCAGCAACTAATGTTCGCATGGGGTTCTACGTTACAGCGTCACATCGGGAAGTTGGAGTCCCTGCGTCCCTCCGGTTGCCAATGATTTGGCTTTCTAGGTCTTGGGACGGGAGAGGCGATAAATGCAAGCCTCCCCCTCCTTCCATTCACCCTTCACGCCCCGGAGTCCAGAAGTGTGAAGTAAAACGGAAAATGTTGGAAGAGACAGAGTTGCAAAACCTTGACCCTTTCGCTTTGGAGATTACACTATGGATGTATGGACCACGAATTTTTGCACTATTTCTTCCTTTGTGTATGTATGTGTGTGTTATATATATCCAGTTCCAGATTCTTTTCCTCGCGGTTTACTTCCGAAGCCTTTCCGATAATTGGGTGGAGCGGAAGTTTGAGGGCAGTTTTCCTTCTGCAGGACGGGCTGGCAATTACAGCTGATGAACCCCACCTGCACAAAGCGACTGGTTTAAAGGTGCCAGTAAGCCGTCTTTGTCCGTTCTCCTGTCAGTAGAAACTGTTTACTGCACCTTATAGTATTTTTTGATACTGTATTTAGAAATTTTTCATTTAATTATCTTTGAGAGCATCCATCCTCGCAGATGTGCAAAAGTCTTAGGCACCCTAGATTTTGTACATTTTGTTTTTGTCTTCTGTATTAGTATGTCTGTAGAAAAGAGAAAAATTTAGATTTCCAAGCAATAATTTTCCAAAAAATTAAATAATACATTAAAAATTTTTTTGTTAAGGAACATAACACACAAAGTAAAATACCACTTTTCAAATCAAAAACTTTTATACTTTGTAGGTATGTAACATGATTAAAGAAAGATAACAAACAGGTGCTATTGATAAATGACAACAGGAGTTAAATGAACTAAACTGATCAACTGAAACAGAAACGGGTGCAGGAGGAATCATATGGGCGATGGACAACCAAGCTAACATGTGAGGGTGTAGCAGATGTGACAGCTTGACCTTGAAATAATCAATTCTTACACCATGACAAGGATGAGTATAGCAGTAAGACACAAAGTGGTTATCCTGCAACAGTAAGGTCTCTCAGAAGCAGAAATTTCATGACAGACCGGAGTTTCAAGATGTGCCATCCAAACTCTTCTGAAAGGCTGAGCACCAGAAACGTTGTGGTTAGCCATGGGAACTGAGTGCAGTAGACGAGAGATACATCAGACTGATGTCCCTTCTCAATCGGAAGAAATCTGGCTTTGAACTCCCAGAAATCACTGGAACCCAAATGCACGCCTCTACAGTCCGGAACAGTCTTGTCAGAAGTGGTCTTCGTGGAAGAATTGCTGCCAAAGAGTCATTTCTCCAAAGTGTAAACGAGGCCAAGAAACTGACCTACTTACAAAAGACAGACTGGGGTGTTGAACAATGCCAACAAAAGCTCCAGACTGACAAGTCAAATTGTGAAATTTTTGACTCAAATAGAGGTGGTTTGTTCATAGAAGAGCTGGAGAGTGCTACGTGGATGTGTGTCTGCACCCAACAGAGAAGATTCCCTGCAAGTTTGGGGCTGCACTTCTGCAAAAGGAGGTGGTGATCTGGTCAGGATTAGTCGAATCCTCAGAGCTGAGGAATACAAGCCGATTCTCATCCATGATGCAGTGCCAAACTGTAGGTGTCTGATCAGTCCCAACTTCATTCAGCAGCAGGAGAATGACACTAAACACTCAGACAAGGTGATAAACGAACTGTCTTCAGCAAAAAGAGAAATGGGGAGCTCTGCAACAAACGATATGGCCTCCAGACAGCCCTAATCTCAAAGCATTGAGGCTATGTGGAAAGAACTATGGCAAGTTCTGCAAGATGCTTGGAACAGCTTACCAGCCAATTTTCTTAAAAAAAACTACATGACAGCGTACCTAAGAGAATTGATGTAGTTTTAAAGGCAAGGGGTGATTTAGTTTATTTTTACTGCTTACTGCTTTTTATAGTAATTTCGATACTTAGAAACTTTAATTTTATTATTTTTAAAGTGATGATACTTCCACAGAATTTTTTCTACGTGTGTCTAAGACTTTTGCACAGTACTGTAATATGTATATATATCTATATCAGCGGGAGGATGGAAGTTTGGCGATGTTGTAAAGGGATAATGTCAAATGGCAGGCGTGGGTGGTGTTGCTTCGAGTAGGTTGTTTCTAGAGTTTTATTTTATGGCATTGGAGATGTTGTCTTTTCCTGAACAAAAGCTCTCTGGTTAATCCCTGCAAGCAATTACTTATTGAATTACTTCTGAATATCATTTTATTTATTTAGAGATACAGCATGGCGACGTGTCTTTCCAGTCTCACAAATCTGTACCACCTGCTTGATGGAACTAGTCAGACCTGTTGAAGCAATACATGTTTCTGTCCTGTTAAACAAATCCAACCAGTTATTTGTAATTACATTAGCAAGCTTGAGAGTACAAGGAAGACGTAACAGCCCACTGATGTATTTCCTTAAAAAATAAGAGGCCAGTAGGATTGTGTGAGTTTAAGAGTTGACCATGGATGTTGCGTCCTAGCTATCTAAGCCTGGGCAGTACAATATGAAGAGCAAGCTGTTGCCCATGTAGCAAGCTCCCCCTCTCCATGCAACCCAAAGGAACTGCAAAGACTGATACCGTACCAGCTGCGTCATAGGAGTTGTCAGTCAATGTTGACCTCAACAAAGAACTGACTGCCTTAGGGACTCCAGCTCTGGATTTATCCTTCGGCGTTTCCTCCCGAAGCCTTCTCCATGAGTCGGTGTAGCTGCAAGGCAGCGGAGGTTTGAAATCAGAGTTTTCCTTCTCCTAGATGAGCTTCCAAGAACGGCTGATGAGCCCCTTCTGCCCGAAGCGACTGGTTTTAAGATGCCAGTAACCTGCCTTCACCCCTTCTGTCAGTAGGAACCATTCGGCCAGTAGGAGTGTGTGAGTTTAAGAGTTGACCATGGATGTTGCGTCCTAGCTATCTAAGCCACTTGTGAAGGCCAGGAACTGGACTTGGTTGTCAGAGGCTGTTTGAGGCACATGCCATTGGGAGCGTTTAATAGTTAGTGGAAACTTGTCCCCATTAAAACCCCAGTTACAATGACCTGAAGGAACCAGCCAATAGGATTGATCCTAAAGCAATTGGTGGAATGGCAGGAATTCAAGGCCACCCAAATCCGACGATATCAAAACTTGAAACCTGCACCATCACCATACAGCTTCTACCTCACTGATAAAAGTTCATAAAGTAAATTTATTATCCAAGTATGTATATGTCATCATATACCACCCTGAGATTCATATTCTTGCAGGCATTCACTGAAATACCATAGAATCAATGAAATACCATAGAACAAAGAATTACCATAGAATCAATGGAAAAACTGCACATAAAGACTGACAAACAAACAATCTTGCAAAAGAAGACCATCTGAGCAAATACAAAAAACATATACTATAATAATAAATATTACTGAGAACGTGAGTGGTAAGAGTCCTTAAAAATGGCTTATAAAACAGTTAAATGGTCCATTTGTACATTAAAATGAAGTCTTGATCTCATAATCTCATGGTCTTGCACCCTATCTATTGTTCACCCTCATTGTCCTTTGCCTGTAACTTTATATTCTTCATTTGAGTTATTGCTTTTTCCTTGTACTGCCTGTTACAGTTGCAAGAAAAAGTTTGTGAACTTTTTGCAGTTACCTGGTTTTCTGCATTAATTACTCATAAAATGTGGTCTGATCTTCATTTAAGTCATAATAATAGACAAACACAATCTGCCTCAGCTAAAAACACCAAACAATTGTACTTCTTGTCAGTATAGAGTATATCATTTAAACATTCACAGTCTAGGTTCAAAAATAGTCTGGGGTGATGCCTTCTACAAAAGCTATTTGGAGTCAGGGGTTCCAATCAATGACAGGAGATTGGAAATGTGGGTTTTAGAGGTGCCCTGATCTATAAAAATGACACACAGTTAGGTTACTGACGGAGCCAGCTCTTCTCAAGAAGGATCTCTATGTGCATCATGTCTTGATCAAACCAACTTTCAGAGGACCTTATTAGAAGAATTGTACAGATGCATGAAGTTTGAAAAGGTTACAAAAGCATTTCTAAAGAGCTGAGTGTTCATCAGTCCACAATAAGATAAATTGTCTACAAATGGAGGAAACTCAGTGTTGTTGCTACTTTCCCTAGGAGTGGACATCCTACAAAGATCACATCAATGCTGCAGGAGATTTAAAAAAAAACCCCAAGGGTAACAACAAAAGACCTGCAGAAATTTCTAGAACTTGCTGAGGTCTCTGTTCTTGTGTTCATTATAAGAAAAACACTGTACAAGAATGGTGTTCATGGTAAGACACCACAGAGGAAACCAAAAATTTTTACTCTCCAAAAAAAATTGCTGCACGTCTCAAGTTTGCAAAAGACCTCCTGGATGTTCTACAATGCTTCTGGGACAATGTTATGTGGACACTTGAGACAAAAGTTGAACTTTTTGGGAGAAATACACACTGCTATGTTTGGAGGAAAAAGTACACTGCAAGCCAACACCAAAACCTCATCCCAACTGTGGAGCCTGGTGGAAGGAGTCATCATAGTTTGGGGCTGCTTTGCTGCCCCAGGGCCTGGACAGCTTGCAATCGTTGAGGGAACAATGAATTCAAAACTGTATCAAGACATTTTACAGGAGAATGTTGGGGTGGTGGTCTATCACCTGGAGCTTAATAGATGTTTGATTATGTAACATGACAATGATCCAAAACACAAGAGTAAATCAACAATACAATGGTTTAAAAAGGAGAAAATTTATGTTTTGTAATGGCCAGGTCAGAGTCCAGACCTTTATCCAATTGAGATACTGCAGCATGACCTGAAGAGGGCTGTCCATGCAAGGCATCCCAGAAATATTGATGAACTGAAACAGTTTTCTATGGAGGAATGGTCTAAAATTGCTCCTTGCCATTTTTGTGCAAGTCTGATCAACAGCTACAGGAAACATTTGGTGGAGGTTCTGCCAGTTATTAAATACAAGGGAATGCATACTTTTTCTAGCCTGGACTGTGAATGATTAAACAATGTGTTCAATAAAGACACGTAAAGTGTGTGTTATTAGTTTAGGCAGATTGTGTTTGTCTATTATTGTGACTTAGATGAAGATCAGACCACATTTTATGAGTAATTAATTGAATTTACTTTATTTCTTACATCCTTCATATACACGAGGAGTAAAAATCTTTTATGTTACGTCTTCATCTAAATGTGTAATTTATAATAAATAGTATGTACAACAGGACAGTCAGTATAATATAACATAGCTATACAATTGTATCAGCTTGAATTAATCAGTCTGATCGCCTGGTGGAAGAAGCTCTCCTGGAGCATGTTGATCGTGGCTTTTATGCTGCGGTATCGTTTCCCAGATGGTAGCAGCTGGAACAGTTTGTGGTTGGTGTGACTCGGGTCCCAATAATCCTTTGGGCCCTTTTTACACCTGTCTTTGTAAACATCCTGAATAGTGGGAAGATCATATCTACAAATGCCCTGGGCTGTCCGCACCACTCTCTGCAGAATTCTGCATTCAAAGGAAGTACGGTTCCCATACCAGGCAGTGATGCAACTAGTCAGGATGCTCTCAATTGTGCCCCTGTAGAAAGAGGATTTGGGGGCCCATGCCAAACTTCTTCAACCATCTGAGGTGTAAGAGGCACCGTTGTGCTTTTATCACCACATAGCCAGTATGTACAGACCACATGAGATCATCAGTGATGTTTATGCCGAGGAATTTAAAGCTGTTTACCCTCTCAACCCCAGATCCATTGATGTCTCTATTCCACCTGTAGTTCACAACCAGTTCCTTTGATTATGCAACAGTAAGGGAGAGGTTGTTTTCTTGACACCACTGTGTCAGGGTGATGACTTCTTCTCTGTAGGCTGCCTCATTATTATTTGAGATTTGGCTAATCAGTGTAGTGTCGTCAGTAAATTTAATTAACAGATTAAAATGCAGAAAGCCAGGTCATTGCAAAGGATTCACAAACTTTTTCTTGCAACTGTAGTACTTGTATTTTAAAATAATCTGTATGGATGGCATATAAAATTAAATTTTTCACAGTATCTCGGTAAATGTAACAATAATAGACCAATTACTAATTCTTTTGTTACAGCTGCGTCTGTAGTCTGTCTCTTGAATGGTTCTGTAGTATGATAAAATGGACCCTTGACCTCAAATCTATCTCAATCTTTGAATCAGAATTAGGTTGATTATCACAGACGTGTACCATGAAATTTGTTAAGTTAGCAGCAGCAGTACGATGCAATAAGGATCTTCCACCTTATTGTCTACTTGTGCTGCACTTTCTCTGTAGATGCTGATTAGTGGGGGTCAGTGCTGGGGCCACTATTTTTATGATATATTTTAATGGTCTGGATGATGGAATTGATGGTACGTGGCTAAAATTATACAAAGATAGGTGGAGGGACAGGTAGTGGTTGAGGAAGCAGTGATCCTGCAGAACTTGGACAGATTGGGAGAATGGGCAAAGTGGCAGATGGAATATAATGTAGGGAAGTGTATGGTCATGTACTTTGGTAGAAGAACTGAAAGGGTAGACTACTTTCTAAACGGGAGTGATATTTAGAAATTGAAAGTACAAAGGTACTTGGGAGTCCTTGGGCAGGATTGCTAAAGGTTAACTTGCAGATTAAGTCAGTGCTGAGGAAGGTAAATGTATTGATTTTGAGAGGACTGAAACATAAAGAAGCAAGGACGTATTCTTGAGGCTTTATAAAGCATTGTGTAGCAATTACTTTAAAACAAATGAAAACCACTGGAAGACCAAGCCCGGAGATCGACACTGTTATCACAATAATGCAGTTCCAAAGTCGGGAAAGGTACTTGCGATCTTTTATTATGAAACCAGCAAAGACAAATGATCTTGTAGAGTTAAAGAAAACTAACAAAACTAAATTAGCAAAGTAATGAAGAATGTGGGTAGGGGTGAATCTCATTGAAACCAGCCAATATTGAAAGACCAAGAAAGAGTGAACGTGAAGAGGATGTCGCCTGTCGTGGAGAAGCGTAGGACCAGAGGGCAGAAGCTCAGAATAGAGGGTGTTCATTTAGAACAGAGAAGAGAAGAAGTTCCTTTAGCCAGAGGGTGGCGAATCTATGGAAGTCATTGCCACAGGCAGCTGTGGGGCTCGTCGTTGGTGATATTTAATGTGGAGGTTGATGGGTTCTTGATCAGTAAGGGTGTCAAAGGTTACAGGGAGAAGGTGGGAAAATGGGGTTGGGGTGGAATAAATTATCCATGATTGAATGGTGTAGTAGATTCGTTGGGTTGAATGGCTGAAATATGTTCCTATGTTTTACACTTTTCTTTTGCATCGTCAGGAAATTTGGGTACAAAACATTTCAGGAAAGTGCATTAATGTAGATAGTATACAGTTGAGATTCCAGCTTGGGTTGCTGAGGCATTCCACTGGTTACAACTTTCCATGATTAGTTTCAAGTTTATGGGATCTTAGGGACCAGATGTATGGGTATTTGGATAGACGTGGACTGATTAAGGATAGTCAGCATGGCTTTGTATGAGGTAGGTCATGTCTAACCAATCTTATAGAGTTTTGAGGAAGTTCTGAGGAAAGAGGATGAAGACAAGGCAGTGGATGTTGTCTTGTGGACTTTAGAGAAACATTTGACAAGGTCCTGGACAGGAGATTGGTCGAGAAGGTCCAGTGGCTCAGCATTTAAAGATGAAGTAGTAAATTGGTGTAGACATTGGCTTTATGGAAGAAGCCAGAGAGTGGTGGAAGAGGGTTGCCCCTTTGACTTGGAGACCTGTGACTAGTGGTGTGCTGCAGGGATTGGTGCTGGGTCCTTTGTTGTTTGTCATCTGTATCAATAATCTGGGTGATCCAGTTAACTGGATCAGCAAATTTGCACATGACATCTGTATAGTCAGGAAGGCTATTATGTCTTGCAGAGGAATCTGCATCAGCTGGAAAAAATGGCAGATAGAAATTAGTGCAGACAAGTGCAAGGTTTTGCACTTTGGTAGACCAACCATAGCAGATCTTACGCAGTGAATGGCAGGGCACTGAGGAGTGTGGTAGAACAAAGAGATCTGGGAATACAGGTCCATAACTCATTGAAAGTGGCATCGCAGGCAGATGCTGTGGGAAAGAAATCTTTCGGCACATTGGCCTTCATAAATGAATGTACTGAGGACAGAAGACGGGTGAGGCCTAATTTCAAGTATTGAGTGCAATTTTGGTCACCTACCTACAGGAAAGATGTAAATAAGGTTGAATGAGTGCAGAGAAAATTTACAAGGATGTTGCCGAGTCTGGAAGACCTGAGTTATAAGGAAAGATTGAATAGGTTAGGACTGTATTCTTTGGAACGTAGAAGATTGACAGGAGATTTGATAGAGGTATGCAAAATTGAGGGGTATAGGCAGGGTAAATGCAAGCAGGCGTTTTGCACTGAGGTTGGGTGGGATTACAACCAGACGTTATGGGTTAAGGGTGAAAGGTGAGAAATTTTAGAGGAACATGAGGGGAAACTTCTTCACTCAGAGGGTCATGAGAGTGTGGAATGAGCTTCCAACACAAGTGGTGCATTCCAGCTCGATTTCAACATTTGAGAGAAAGTCTGGGTAGGTACATGGATACCGGGGGGTCTAGGAGGTGCTCGTCGATAGGAGTAGACAATTTAAATGGTTTTGACATGGACTAGATGGGTCGGAGGGCCTGTTTCTGTGCTGTACTTCTCTATGACTATAACCCATTGCAGTAAGGTCAAGGGGGAGATTGTAGACAACAAGTGATCCAACCAAGACCTCACCAATACAGCTGGTGGTGAAGGCAGAGGAAGGCTGCAGCAGTGACGAGTCCCCAGTCCTCTTGCTCTCTATGCCACTGGACCCTGACCCTGATCTGTCAAGAAATGTGTGGTGGCTCCCTGTGCATCAGCCTCCCTTCATTAAACAAAGCCACTCACAGCTGTTCTCCATTATGGGAATAATCCCTTGGAAGAACATCATTCTCTCCTTGAGAATGATGTACTTTTATTAGTACTACTACTAATAAAAGTGAATGAAGAATTGTCCATGTAAATAGTGGCTCAAATCTTTTACCCTGAACATTACACTTGTTTCATAAGAACATTGGTTTGTGTTGTATAATAACAATGTCGAACATATATACATTCTGAGTAGCACCTATTGGAAGCATTATTGAATTGTAAGAGAGATTGGGAGGATTTCATTTGTTTAACTGGTGTCAAAAGATGAAAACCAATAAAAAATATAAACTTAGGACCCTCTGTTGAAAGTCTAAATAACCATGATTAAGATAAGTTCACTAAGAAAGAGCAAGTGGGAAAGATAAAGAAATTAATTTTACTGTACCACGCTGTAATGTTTCATGCTAATGTAATGGTTTCTCTGCAGCAGCAGAGTTTGGGTTCTGACTAGAGATAATGGGGATTTTGGAATGTGTGCTGGCCAATGAGGGGTGTTGTTTTTCTTTCTTGTGCGGCCTGAGCAAAGGTTTCACGGTCTTTTGTTCGGCGGAAGATGCCAGAGCGGGGACGTTGTAGTCTGCAGGACAGAGTGGATTCGGAATGGGGTCGGGAGTCGACGCCTGAGGAGAAAATTGATGGAGAATGAACAGAAGGGAGCTCCCTTTTTCTTTTCTGTTTCTTTACTAACTTATTATAGTCAAATTAAGAATTATAAAGCTTAATCATTTAATTGCATATTGTGTACTGCTTGTTATTTCATGGTACTGATTTGTAACAGGGGAACACATCACGCAGCATCCACTTAAACAAGATTTCTCAAATTTGGCCAGGCCGGAGGCTGTCTTCTAGAGTAAGCCGTGAGCCGAACCTGAGGATTACATGACTTTTAAATAAATGATGATTTGAATGACAGAATTGATAGCTTTGTTGCAAAGTTTGCAGACAAAACAAAGTTAGGTGGCGGGGCAGATAGATTGAGGAAGTAGGGAGGTTACAGAAGGACTTGGGCAGATTAGGAAAATGGGCAAAAATATGGTAAATAGAATACAGTGTTGGGAAATGTATGGTCATGCACTTTGGGAGAAGAAATGGAAGGTTTGACTATTTTCTAAATGGAGAGAAAATACAAAATACTGAGGCAGAAAAGGACTTGTAAGCCCTTGTGCAGGATTTCCTAAAGGTTAATTTGCAGGTTGAATCTGTGGTGAGGAAGGCAAATGAAATGTTAGTATTCATTTCAAGAGGACTAGAATATAAAAGCAAGGATGTAATGTTGAGACTTTATAAAGCACTGGTGAGGCCTCACAGAGCATTGTGAGCAGTTTTAGCCCCTTATCTTAGAAAGAATATGCTGAAACTGGAGCAAGTTAAAATAAGGTTCACAAAGATGATTCCAGGATTGAAAGGCTTATCATATGAAGAACGTTTAATGGCTTAGAGCTTGTATTCACTAGAATTCAGAAGAATGAGGGGTGATCTCATTGAAGCCTATTGAATGGTGAAAGGCCTTGATAGAGTGGATGTGGAGCAACTGTTTCCTGTGGTGGGAGAGTCTAAGACCAGAGGACACAGTCTCAGAATAGAGGGGCGTCCTTTTAGAACAGAGATGTGGAGGCATTTCTGTAGCCAGAGATTGGAGTATCTGTGGAATTCCTTGCTACAGGCAGCTGTGGAGGCTAAGTCTGTGTGTATATTTAAGGCTTAGGTTGATAGATACTTGATTGTACAAGGCATGAAGGGATACAGGGAGAAAGCAGGAGATTGGGGCTAGGAGGAAAATTGGTTCAGCCACAATGAAATGGCGGAGCAGACTCGATGGGTCAAATGGCCTAATTCTGCTCCTATATTTGTGATAAATAACTAGATACTGTACATTGTACATTAGGTGTTAAACAGAGAAATCATTGTGAGGACGATGGCTAATTCCCTAATGAACATTGTAATCCAACAACAGGCACCATGGCTCGTGTGATATTATTATACCTTGGGGTGTTCATGAGCTTGAAGTTCATTTCCAGCGCTATTCTATAAGGGGTCCCTGCACGTCCTTCCCTCAGAATGAGTGGGTTTTCTCTGCATCCTCTGCTTTCCTCCCACAGTCCAAAGACATACCAGGTAGGTTAATTGTTCATTGTAAATTGTGCTGTGATTAGTTTAGGGTTAATCGGGCTTGTAGGAGTTTGCTGGCCTAGCTTGAAGGGCTGGAAGGGTCTACTCCAAACAGTATCGCTAAAATAAAATTGAAATGCGCTGTTGTGACTGAACCTTTTGGAGGGTAATTTATCAAAGAGCTTACCAAAGTCCATATAAATCATCAAACACAAGGAAATCTGCAGATGCTGGAAATTTGTCTCGGCCTGAAACATCGACAGTGCTTCTCCTATAGATGCTGCCTGGCCAGCTGTGTTCCACCATGCATTTTGTGTGTGTTGTTGTTCCATATAAATCATGTCTACTGCCCTGTCCTCTTCCATCTTGATTGAGCATCTCATCCAAAAAGCTTAGTCAAGTTCTTAAATCAGGAGTGAAGAAGGGTCCCGGCTGGAATTGTTGACTCTTTAATCTGTTCCACAGATGCTACTGGACCTGTTGAGTTCCTCTAGCATTTTGTGTGGATTACTCTGGACTGCCAGCATCTGCAGAATCTCTTGTATTTCTCATTTATGAGAGACGGGATACCAGAGAGTAATAATCCATTGACTTTTTAATGGAAGACCATAAAACAGGAGCAGGAGGAGATCATCAGACCCCTCAATCCTCCTCCATTCATTAATCCTCAGTCCTCAACTCTCGACAAATGTATGGTGGAAAACATTCTGGCTGGTTGCTTCAGCCCCTGTTATAGAAGTGTCAATGCACAGGATTGGAAAAAGCTGTAGACTTTGCCAGTACCATCATGGCCACAAGCCTTCCCACCATCAAGGACATCTTCAAGAAGGTAGCCTTTGACAAGGTGCCATACATGAGGCTGCTTAGCAAGGTAAGAGCCCATGGTATCACAAGAGAGATACTAGCTTGGATAGAAATTGGCTGACTGGCAGAAGCACAAGAGTAGGAATAAAGGGACGCTTTTCCAGTTGGCTGTTGGTGATCAGTGGCGTTCTGCAGAGTCAGTAATGGGAAAATCTTTTATCACATTATCTGTCAATGATTTGGATGATGGACTTGATGGCTTTGTGCTCAAGTTTGCGGATGATATGGAGATAAGTGGAGGGACAAGTAGGGTTGAGGAAGCAGGGAGTCTGCAGAAGGTCTTGGACAGATTGGGAGAATGAGCAAAAAGTAGCAGAGAGAATATAGTGTAGGGAGGTGTATAGTCATGCACTTTGGTAGAAGGAATAAAGCTGGAGACTATTTTCTAAACAGCAAGAAAATTCAAAAAATCTGAGGTGCAATATTGAAGACTTTGTGCAGGATTCCCTGCAGCCTAATTTTCAGGTTGAGTCAGTAGTGAGGAAGGCAAATGGAATGTTAGCATTGTTTTCAAGAGGACTAGAATACAAAAGCAAGGTTGTAAGGTTGGGGCATTACACACAATGTGGCGGAGGAGCTCAGTAGGCCAGGTAGCATCTACAGATGCATCTTTGAAAATGTCGACAGTTTATTCCCATCCATAGATGCTGCCTGACATACTCAATTCCTCTAGCACCTTGTGTGTATTGCTCTAGATTTCCAGAATCTTCAGTACCTCTTGTGTTTACAAGGCATTGATCAGACTGTACTTGGAGGATTGTGAGCAGTTTTGGGCTCCTTATCTATGAAAAGATGTGCTGGCATTGGAGAGGGTCAAGAGGAGGTTCATGAGAATGATTACAAGAATAAAAGGGTTAATGTATCAGGAGCGTTTGATGGCTCTGGGCCTGTACTCACTGGAGTTTAGAAGAATGAGGGGAGATCTCATTGAAACCTATTGAATATTGAAAGGCCTAGACAGAGTAGATGTGGAGAGGATGTTTCCTAAAATGGGCAAGTCTAGGACTAGAGGGCACAGCCTCTGATTGGAGGGCTGTCCATTTAGAAAAGAGATGAGGAGGAATTCCTTTAGCCAGAGGATGGTAAATCTATGGAATTCATTGGCATGGATGTCTGTGGAGGCCAAGTCAATGAGAATATTTAAAGTGGAGATTGAAAAATTCTTGATTAGTCAGGGTGTCAAAGGTTATGGAGAGAAGGCAGGAGAATTGGGTTGAGAGGGATAATAAATCAGCCTTGATGGAATGGCGTAACAGACTTGATGGGTTGAATGGCCTATTTCTGCTCCAATGTCTTATGGATTCCCCTTAAGGACCCTCAGCATCCAGCACACATATTCTTGTCATTGCAGGAGGCACAGAAGACTGAAGAAACAAACTTGACATTTTAGGAACAGTTTCTTCCCCTCTGCTATCAGATTTCTTCACAGTCCATGAACAGTAAAAATGAAATAAAATCAATATTTGGTATGTTATAGATGCTGTACAATTAAATACAGTATAATAGAAATATCCATTCACTCATTCTTTAGGTGCCATGTCATATGACATGGGCGATCATGGTCTTTCCATGACCATGATTGATCTTGGCAAATTTTTCCACAGAAGGATTTCGCCATTGCCTTCTTCTGGGTAGGGTCTTTACAGGAAGGGTGAGCCCAGCCATTATTGATACTCTTTAGAGATTGTCTGCCTGGCGTCAGTGGTCACATAACCAGGACTTGTGATATGCACCAGCTGCTCAAACGACCATCCACCACCTGCTCCCATGGCTTCACGTGACCCTGACTGGTGGGACTAAGCAGGATCTGCACCTTGCCCAAGGGTGTAGCATCTGCTTAGCTCCCCCCTCCCCCAGCAGGCAAGTGGGAGGGAAGGAGCACCTTACACCTCCTTTGGTAGTGTTTAGTCTCCACCCGGCCACCAGTATATTAATATAGAATATTAACACTATTAATGTGCATTCAGTTCTGTATCAGGCTTCTCAATGGAAATACTTTTAACTACAGAGCATTTCTCTGGTTCTGCACTGATCGAGTGCTTTGCCTTCTTGCCGACACTACAGAACTTCTACCCATGCTTGTAAGGAGTCTGTACGAAATCAAATTTATTTTGAACCTCCTTGCCATTAGACCAAGAACTTGCTTGAGCAAATTGGTGCAGCAGTTCTGACCAACAGCTGTGCCATGTTAAATAAAAGATGCAAAATCACTTACTTCTCACTGTAACAGAGGTACGTCGCCTTTGGTCTCAAGGAACTGCCTCGGCACAAACTCAAGAGATTCTGCAGATGCTGGAAATCCAGAATAACACAGGCAAAATGCTGGAGGAACTCAGCAGATCAGGCAACATCTATGGAGAGAAATAAAGTACCAATGTTTTGGGCAAACACCCGATGAAGGGTTCCCATGAAGGGTCTCCACCCGAAATATCAGCTCTTTAGATACTGCCTAGGCTGCTGAGTTCCTCCAGCATTTTGTGTTAGGTGAATGATCACAGCTGGCCACTTTCAAATAAGACCACTGGAGGGCACTCTGGGACCATCTTTTGTGTTCCTGATTCTATTAACCAATATTACCTATTAGACGCTAAGACCTTTAGAGTGCTTTCACTTGCTCGATTTACACTTCAAATGTATGAAATGTGTAAGATGTTACTGAGTGAATGTTTCAATTTGTTTTAAACATTCATTTGGCCTATACTGATTGCCACTTAGTCTAATTCTCTTCTCAACATCTCTTCTCAATATGGATAAACTTTGGCCACAAGGTATGGATATCTGAAGTGCTAAATAATTCACCCAAAAGGCTGTCTAGGAAACACTCTTCACAACATCTGTTCTTTTTATGTAAGTTAAATACAATATATTTAAAATCTCTTTTGTCTCTGTGCAAGTTAAGCCAACTTTGTCTTCGAATCTATTTGGACACACTTTTAATTATATTCTCTGTCCATAATGAAAATACAACATAAGTTCAGATTACTCAGGTGTTAAATGGTGACATTGAGTTCTATGTGCAGCAGTCATCTCTGCTCCTGAACAGTGGAGAGTATTCTGGCTGACACTGCTTGATATGGAGGTGCCAATGTGCAGGATGAAAAGAGGCTGCAGAGGCCATAAACTCAGCCAGCTCAATCACAGGCAAAACCCTCCCAGCCACTGAGGACATCTTCAAAAGGCTGTGCCTCAAGAAGGCAGCATCTCTCACTAAGGACTCTCAGCATCTGGGACATGCCCCTCCTCACTAATAACTTCAGAGAGGAGATTCAGAAGCCCAAAGGCACAAATTCAATGCTTCAAGAACAACTTCTTCCCCTCCACCATGAGATTTCTGAACAGTCCATGAATCCATAAACAGTATCTCACTATTGCATTTTTGCTCTGTCTATTGTTCATTGCATTCATTCATACATCTACCTATTTATTTGTTTACGTGTCTGTTATGTATGCTGCCACAAAACAACACATTTCATGACATATGTCAGTGATGGAAAAACCTGATTCTGATTCTGAACCAATGGTTCAATGGTAACACTTGATCCCCTCATATTCCAGGCAACGGGAGATCATCTGGTACTAATTAATCACCTGGTTAAGAGAAAAAAGGAGGTGCACAGCAGGTATAGACAAGTAGGAACAAATGAGGTGCTTATGGAGTACAAGAAACGCAAGAGAACACTTAAGAATGAAATCAGGAAGGCTAAAAGAAGGCATGAAGTTGCTCCATCAGACAAGGTGAAGGAGAATCCTAAGGGATTCTACAGATATTTTAAGAGCAAAAGAATTGCAAAGGACAAAATTGGTCCTCTGGAGGACCAGAATGGTAATCCATGTGTGAAGCCAAAACAGATGGGGGAGATCTTAAATTAATTCTTTGATTCTGTATTTACTCAGGAGATGGATACAGAGTCTATAGAAGTGAGGCAAAGTGGCATCAACTTCACGGACCCTGTACAGGTTACAGAGGAGGAGGTGTTTGTCACCCTGAGGCAAATCAGGGTGGATAAATCCCCAGGGCCTGACAAGGTGTTCCCTTGGACCTTGCAGGAGGCAACTGCAGAAATTGCTGGGGCCCTAGCAGAAATATTTAAAACATTCTTAGTGAAGGGGAGGTACCAGAGGATTGGAGGATAGCCAATGTTGTTCCGCTGTTTAAAAAAGGCTCTAAAGATAAACCAGAAAATAGTAGGTTGGTGAGTCTGACGTCACTTGTGGGAAAGTTATTGGAAGGTATTCCAAGGGACCGGATGTATAAATATTTGGATAAACATGGACTGATTAAGGATAGTCAACTTGGCTTTGTGCTTGGTAGATCATGTCTAACCAATCTTTTGACAAAATTACCAGGAAAGTGGATAAAGCCAAGGCAGTGCATGTTGCTTACATGGACATTAATAAGACATTTGACAAATTTCTGCATGTGAGGCTGGTCAAGAAGGTTCAGTTGCTTGGCATTCAGGATGAGGTAGTAAATTGGATTAGACATTGGATTTGTGGTCGTAGAGGGTTGCCTTTCTGACCGGAGGTCTGTGACTAGCGGTGTGACGCAGGGATCAATGCTGGATCCTTTGTTTGTCATCTATATCATTAATCTGGATGACAATGTGGTTAACTGGATCAGCAAATTTGCAGATAGCATGAAGTGGACAGTGAGGAAGTCTATTATGTCTTGCAGAGGGATCTGCATTGGCTGGAAAAATGGGCTGAAAAAATGGCACAGGGACTTTAATGTAGTAGACAAGTGTGAGGTTTTGAACTTCCAACCAGGGTAGGTCATACACAGTGAATGGTAGGGCACGGAGGAGTGCAGTAGAATAAAGGGATCTGGGAATACAGGTCCATAATTTGTTGAAAATAGTGTCACGGGTAGGTAAGGTGGTAAAGAAATCTTTTGGCACATTGGCCTTCATAAATCAAAATATTGAGTACGGGAGATGGGATATCATGTTAAAGTTGTATAAGATATTGGTGAGGTCTAATTTGGAGAATTGAGTGCAAGTTTGGTCACCTTCCTGCAGGAAAGATGTAAACAAGGTTGAAAGAATACTGAGAAAGTCTACAAGGATGCCACTGGGCCTGGAGGACCTGAGTTATAAAGGAAGATTGAATAGGTTAGGACTGTTTTCTTTCGAATGTAGAAAATTGAGAAGAGATCTGATAGAGGTATACAACATTATGGGTGGTATAGAATGCAAGCAGGCTTTTTCCACTGAGGTTGGGTGAGACTACAACCAGAGGTCATAGGTTAAGGGTGAAAATTAAGAAGTTTAAGGGGAACATAGGGGTAACTTCTTCACATAGAGGGTCATGAGAGCGTGGAATGATATTCCTGCGCAAGTGGTCTGCACGAGCTTGTTTTCAATGTTTAATAGAAGTTTGGATAGCTATATGGATAATAGGGGTATAGAGGGTAGGTCGATGGGAGTAGGCAATTTAAAAGGTTTTGGCAAGAACTAGATGGACCAAGTGGCCTGTTTCTGTGCTGTCCTTCTCTAAGCCTCTAATAAGTGAAACATGTTTTGTTAATACTACGATTATCATTCAGTTTCCCATGCTCACTTCCCATAAAACTTATTGTGCTGTAACCTCACCCTCCTGCCAGTGGGGGCATCTCTGCATCCTGCAGGTATGGAGAGATGTTACTCATGGGATTTTCCCATTTTTAATTGTAGAGAAGCAGTTTATAGTGGAAAATATAAAAATCCATCACTCTGGTACCTGAAAGAATTGGCTGGGGATTGAATTATGTTTCAGTCTTCTGGTCCAGCATTTAATTTACTTAGAACACACAACATGGAACACTCGGTCCTTCAGCACATGATGCCTGTGCCAATTTAGACTAATGCACATGGTCTATATTCCTCTGCTCTCTGCCTGTCTAAATGTCTCTTACTCATTGCGATCGCATCTGTTTCCAGCACTTCATTCCCCTGGCACCCACCACTCTATGTAATAAAACTTGCCAGGCAAATCTCCTTTAACATTTCCTGCTCTCACCTTAAAACCTTTAAAGCTATCACCTCTGCTATTTGATGCCTCCACCTTGGGGAGGAAAAGAGCTTGACTGTCTATACCCCTCACAATTTTATAAACTTCTGTCAAGTTTCCCCTCGCTAAATGTCAGTGACAAAAATCACTTTTTTTAAAACACAAAACACATACAACTGATGCTATTTTTAAAAAAGTTTGCTATAAGTACGGTGTCATGTCTAATGACCTTGTAAGTGCACTTGACTAATGCTCGTGACCCAAATAAATGAAAGGAATCCCAGCTATTTTCATGATTAGTTTTTGATTTCTGAGTGTTGTCCCAAATAAGTGGCTGCCCTGATTAACTGATGGTCCAATTAATACTGCACACTGATTCTAATCAGCCAATCCTGTGACAGCAACTCAATGAATAAGAGCATGCAGACATGGTCAGGAGGTTCAGACCAAACATCAGAATGGGGGAGGAAATGTGATCTAAGTGACTTTGACTGTGGAATGATTGTTGGTGCCAGACAGGGTGGTTTGAGTATCTCAGAAACTGCTGATCTCCTGGGATTTTCATGCACAACAGTCTCTTTAGCAGGGGTCTCAACCTGGTTCCACAGACCCCTTGGTTAATGGTTGGGGTCCATGGCATTAAAACGCTTGGGAACCCCTGCTCTAGAGTTTACAGAGAATGGTGTGAAAACAAAGAAAAACCCAGTGAACAGCAGTCCTGTGGGTGAAAATACCTCATTAAAGAGAGAGGTGAGAGGAGATTGGCCAGACTGGTTCAAGATGACAGGAAGGCAACAATAACCACGCATGGTGTGCAGAAGAGCATCCTGAACACACAACATATCGAACTCTCGAAGTGGATAGGCTACTGATGCAGAAGATCATGAACACACACTCAGTGGTCACTTTATTTGGTACAGCGGTACTAAATAAGTGACCAATGGGTGTAATTGCATTGCCACCTGTAGATAACTACAAACTTACTATCCAAGTTCAAGTTCAAGTTTATTGTTCTTCAATCATATAACTATACCGCCAAAAGAAACAATGATTCTCTGGACCAAGAGTTCCAACATAGTACATTGGAGCTCTGACCAGTGACCAATCAGGAGATCAGAAGCTTGAAAGGAGGGAATTTCACTTGGGTCCGCTGACTGAGTGTAAAAGGCAGTAACCTGTGGCATTTGTTTGGAGCTCTGATCAGCAACCAGCGGCAGCTTCTAACAATCCGCATTAAGCAACTGGAACTAGGTGAACTCTGGATCATTCAGGAGGCTGAAGGGGTGATAGTTAGGACATGTAGAGAGGTAGTTACACCCAAGGTGCAGGACACTGGACACTGGGTGACAGTCTGGAAGGAGAAAGGGGTTAAGGAGCCAGTGCAGAGTACCCCTGTACTCTGGCCATCTCCCTCAACAACACGTTAACACTTTGGATGTTGCTGGGGGGGGGGGGGGGATATCCCAGCAGAGGAAAGTCACAGTGGTCGTGTCTGGCTCTGTGACTTAGAAGGGAAGTGGGGGGTAGGAGGGGAAGAGGTGTGCTGTGGTGATAGGGTATTCTTCTTTAGGGGAACAGAATGGAGGTTCTGTGGGCGAGAACAAGATTCCCAGATAGTACTTTGCATACTGGGTGTCGGGGTTCAGAACATCGGGGTGTGATCTCAGGGTTGCTACCCATACCACACGCTAGTGAGGCTAGAACTAGGATTATACAGTTTAACACTGGCTAAGGAGTTGGTGTAGGAAGGAGGGCATAAGGTTTTTTGATCATTAGGTTCTCTTCCAGGGAGGTGGGACCTGTACAGAACAGATGGTTTGCACCTGAAATGGAGGGGGAACTAGTATCCTAGTGGGAATGTTTGCTAATGCTACACATTGAAATTTAAACTAGGGTTGCAGGGGGATGGGAACCAGGGTGCCAGGACAGTTGGTGGAGACAGATTTTGGGAAGACTTAAGACAAAGTCAAGAATCAGAAGGTTGAGCATGGTGCAACTAGCGTCCTGAGATGTGTATACTTCAATGCAAGAAGTATCATACGAAAGGAGAAATGAGCTCAGGGCATGGATCGACGCCTGGAATTATGACATTGTAGCCATCAGTCAGACTTGGTTGCAGAAGGGGCAAGACTGGCAGCTCAAAATTCTGATGTTGCGTTGTTTTAGTCGTGACTGAGTGGGAGGGATTAAGGAAGGAGGGGCGGCCTGACATTTTCCTGACTAGTAATGACAGTCCTCTGTCAGGACAGATGGGAGAACTTGTCCAGTGAGGGGTTGTGAGTGGAACTGAGAAATAAGAAAGATATGACCATGCTAACTGGGTCATATACAGCCCACCCATCAGTTGTAGGTATTTAGAGTTGAGGGAGAATCCTAATGAATTCTACATGGGTTCTCTTGGGGCACTATCTGGAGTAAGTTGCATTTTGGCTTTGCTCTGTTCATTTTTCAATTTTTTTACCACCCTTTCACTACCTATATTAAAGTGTTTATAACATTCTTATATGCCTGAACTTTGATTTTTAATCGCTGGAGTTGAATGCCAGAGGGCAAAAGGCATCAGCCGAAGGCAAGGAAGCCAGTAATGGAAGTGGAAGGAAAGAAGGAGATTCTAACAACCTAAACAGTCTCCACTCACTTTGGAAGCTATGTCGAAGCTCCAGGATGATAAATACAATAAAACATTTTCTACTTTGGAAGTATTGTTAAAGGAGATTGAAAGTCGACTGGGAGCTCTTAAGCTGGAGAGTGAAAAACAACAGCGGCAAATTTCTGAACTCGATGAAACTGGAAGACAGAGAGATTGCAGATTGGATGCATTGGAAAAGAAATTAACTTCAACTACTCAAACACTGGAACAGTAAAAACTCAAGATTATTGACCTGGAAACTCGCAGTTGTAGACAGAACCAGCGAAAAATAGGACTGTGAAGACGTTGAGAGTGGTAACCTTACTAAATTCTTTTCTCAATTTTTAATGGATGTGTTCAGGTCTGAAGCTCTCTCTACTACCCCTATACTTGATCGCGCCCACCAGGCTTTAAGAGCAAAACCTCCTAAAGAGTTGAAACTTCGACCTGTTATACTCCGATTCCACTATGTGCAAACCAAGGAGCATTTAATTCGAATTGCCCATCGGAAAGGGGTTATTGAACACGGAGACCTCAACTTTTGTCTGGTTGAAGACTACTGTCCTGAGGTAATGCAAGAAAGATCGCTTTTTAAACCGATGATGTCCGAGCTTTATCAATGAAAGTTTCAACCTGCTCTGCTATTTCCAGCTCGTTTAAGGGTTGTTCTGCCTGATAAATCATGTAAATGGTTTAAATCTGTGGAAGCTCATCAATTCCTTGAGGATCAACGTTTGATCCCAGCTGTCTAATAAATTTACTGTTTCTTTGTGTTTGTATTCATTTGGTTTATAAGTTAATAACCAGTTCATAGATCTAGACTTTAGAAGTTTAAAGATTTTTGTCCTTGGTTTGATAACACTAGTACTTTGTTTTGGAGTTTGGATATTTATCATGCTTCTAAGTTAAAGTTCCTTTTTTTACTTTGTTATTTTATTTTATTATTTTCAATTGTTCGTTTTTGAAAATAATTAAGAATTTGATTTGGTGACTGATTATTTTTCCCCCTGAAATATTAATAAGATTGTATTCTGTTTCACTTTTCAAGACCTTGCCTGTCAAAATGTTTTGCAAATGACTGATTTTTTTTGAACATTTATTTGATGTTTTTTATGGCATTCCTTTCTCAATGCTTTGACTATGGATGGCATTTCGCATTCTTCTAAATTTTTTTTGTGTCTGTATTCATTTAGTTTATAAGCTAATAACCAGTTTATAGATCTGGACTTTTAAAGTTTGAAGATTTTTGCCCTTGGTTTGATAACACTTGTACTTGTTTTGGAGTATGGATGTTTGTCATGCTTCTATGTTAAAGTTCTTTTTTTCTTTATTATCTTATTTTATTATTTTCAATTGTTCATTTTTGAAAATAATTAAGAATCTGATCTGGGGATTAATTAAGTATTTGATTTGGTGATTGATTGTTTTTTCCCCCTGAAATATTAATAAGATTGTGTTCTGTTTCACTTTTGAAGATCTCACTTTTCAAAATGTTTTGCAAATGGCTGATTCTTTTTAACATTTGTTTGGTGTTTTTTTATGGCATTCTTCTTTCAATGTTTTGACTATGAATGGTATTTGCTTTTTTTTCAATTTTGAAGATTTGCCTTCAAGAGAGTGGGGGTAGGGGAGTTTCTAGTTAGCTTTCTGGCTGTCTATTGGCCAGTTTTTGGGCTTTTGTGGGTGGGGATTGAGGCTATTTTTAGTTTAGTTTTTTTCATCTGGGCTGATCTGAAACTACAAATATGTCTGAATTGTCGTAACTTCTGGCTCACCTTTAAACCTTTTTCCCTCTTCCTGATTCATAAGTTTCCTATGCAGTAGGGTTAACCCCGTACATAACATATGGTTTATTCAAATAAAATGGATAATATTATTAACTTCGTCTCATGGAATATGAATGGTTTGAACCATTCAATTAAACGGAAGAAGATATTTAAAGTTTTTCATAGATTGAATCCTCAGGTTATCTTTGCCCAGGAAACTCATGTGAGGAAGGAGGATAATCAGCATTGTTTTAGGTTTTGGAAAAGACAAAAATTTCACTCTAACTCACAGGCTAAGGTGAAAGATGTATCTATTTTATAGACTCCTTGGTTTCATTTGTTCATTATGAAACAATTTCAGACCTGAATGGTAGATTTCTATTAATTACTGATTTACTTTATAACCAAAAAGTTGTTATGGTTAATATTTATGCACCAAATGCCGACTATCCTGAATTCTTTAAACATCTATTTGCATCTCTTCCTAATTTAAATGAATATATGTTGATAATGGGTGGAGAGTTTAACTGTTGCCTGAATCCCTCGATGGACAGGTCTGCGTCCAATCAGGTACTTACAAACAAATCTGCTCTTCTTATTAATTCCTTTTTAGTTGACCCCAGAATTTTAGAAATTTGGAGGTTTTTATATCCTAACAATAAAGAGTTCTCATTATTTTCTCATGTATATCATGATTACTCTAGAATTGATTACTTTTTTATTGGCTCTCGATTAGTTCTGTCTGTTACTGCCTGTGAGAATGATGCAATCGCTGTTTCTGATCATGTGCCCTTGAAACTATCAATAAAATTAACTGATGTAACTTTTAGCGCTAGACAATGGCAGTTCAATTCTACTCTACTTCAGGACTTAAACTTATTAAAGAACAGATTGCCTTTTTCTTTTCAAATAACTTTATGGAAGAAATTACCAGTGGGATATTATGGGATAGTTTTTAAGTATACATCCATGGGCAGATTATTTCATATTCTGTTGGATTGAAAAAATGAATTAATAATGTAATATGTACATTGGTTGACAAGATTAAAGAAATTGATAAAAAACTATTCTGCTGCTTCTAATATGGAGCTTTATAAAAAGAGAGTTGAACTTCAGATGCAACACAGTTTGTTATTAACATCCCCGATTGAAAATCAATTACTTAAAACTAAGAGTAAATTTTATAACATGGTGATAAATCGGGTAAATTACTGGCCAACCAATTGAAAGTTGCTTTGGCTAAATGTCAGATTATTAAAGTTCATAAACAGGATGGTATTTTGATGGTGGACCATGATGAAATTAATAAGCCTTTTCAAAAATTCTATACCTCTTTATAACAATCAGAATTTCCTGATGATTCTGCCACAATGCATGAATTTTTAAGGAAATTGAATATTCCAAAATTACCACTTAATGAATGTTTAGCATTAGATGCACCCATCATGGAAGAAGAAATAAAGGAATTTCTTTGATGAATTCTGGTAAAGCACCTTGTTTGGATGGGAATACAGTAGAATTTTAAATATCTTTTTCAAATCTACTTTCTCCTGGGTTATGTAGGATCTTTAAGGATGCCTTATTTGTAGGTAAATTATCACAATCCTTTTATGAAGCATCTATTTCTTTAATTCCTAAAAAAGATAAAGACCCCACTGAACGTGCATCATATAGACTTATATCCTGGTTGAATGTGGATTCCAAAATAATTTCCAAAATATTGGCAATTAGATTGGAAAATATTTTGCCACAAATTGTCTTTGACGACCAGACAGGATTTATTAAAAATCATTATTCGTATTTTAATGTTAGGAGGTTAATGAATATTGTATATACTTATTGATCTAAAACTCCAGAATGTCTTATTTCGCTTGATGCCAAGAAGGCATTTGATAGAGTTGAAAGGGAGTATTTATTTAACATGCTTGAGAAATTTAATTTTAGCCCAAAATTCATGTCTTGGATTAAATTGATATATCATACGCCTTTAGCTTCTGTACTTACCAATAGTCAGAGATCTCCCTTTTTCAGGCTTTTTCAAGGTACTAGACAGGGCTGTCCTTTAAGTCCCTTACTATTTGATATTGCCTTGGAGCCCTTGGCAATCGCTCTTCATGATTCACCCAATATATTTGGCATTATTCATGGGAATGGGACGCATAAGGTATCACTATATGCAGATGACCTGTTACTATATATCTCTAACCCAGAAAAATCCATCCCTGCAATAATATCACTACTTGTTCAGTTTAGTAGTTTTTCTGGTTATAAATTGAAGCTTAATAAGAGTGAGTTTTTCCTATTAAATATGCAAGTTCTAATCTATAGACAATCACCATTCAGTCTGGTTACTGATTATTTTACTTATTTGGGTGTTAAAATTACTAAGAAGCATAAGAATCTATTTAAAGTTAACTTTTTACCCTTAATTGATTATGTTAAACAACTGCTTACTAAATGGTCCCCATTGTCCTTATCATTGATTGGTAGAATTAATGCTATTAAGACAATTATTTTACCTAAATTTCTGTATCTATTTCAGGTGGTACTAATTTTCATTTCTAAATCCTTTTTTGATATTATTGATTCTAAAATTTCTTCATATATATGGCAGAATAAAAATCCTAGGTTAAGTAAGAAATCAAAAAAGTTACAGAAATCAAAAAAAGGATGGCGGTTTGGCAATGCCGAACTTAAGATTCTATTATTGGGCAATTAATATTCGATATTTAACATTCTGGACGCAAGATCTGGATGAAATTCAATGTCCACGATGGGTGAACCTCAAGTGCGAGTCTGTATGGGGGTTCTCAATGGCTTCTATTTTAGGGGCCTGGCTTCCATTTGCACTTACTAAACTGGATAAACAAATTACTAATCCAATAACTAAACATACAATACGAATATGGTTTCAATTTTGTAGAATTTTTGGATTGACTAAATTTATCCTATCAAGTCTTATTATATCTAATTTTTTTCTTCCAACCATCCAGAACTGATCAAGCTTTTCTTTTATGGAAAACGAAGGGAATAACATGTTTTTGTTATTTATTCATGGATAACTGTCTCATGTCATTTGAACAATTGTCCAAAAGATATAATTTGCCTAGATCACATTTTTTTCAGATATTTACAGATCAGAAACTTTTTGAATGCTATTTTACCTCCTTTTCCAATATCACATCAAACTGAAATTACAGAATTTTTTTTTTAGGTTTAAACCCCTATCAGCAACTATTTATGATCTAATTACAAAAATACATCTAGGTACATCTGATAAAATTAAGAATGAATGGGAAAGAGAACTTCAGTCATCTTTACCTATAGAGAAATGGGAGAAAGTTCTCCAACTAGTTAACATTTCTTCAATCTGTGCTAGACACGCTTTGATACAATTTAAGGTGGTTCATAGGGCCCATATGTCTAAGGATAAGTTAGCTCATTTTTATTACCATATAAATCCTGTCTGTGACAGATGTAAGTCTTAGGTAGCTTCCTTGAACACATATGTTCTGGTCTAGTCATCTTTTGGAAAAATATTGGAAAGACATTTTTGATATTATTTCAGTAGTTTTGTGTATTGATTTACAACCTCATCCTATTACTGCAATTTGTGGACTATCAGTGATGGACTCCAGTCATTTATCTCCTTCAGCTTGCCATTTGATTGCATTTGTTACGTTAATAGCCAGAAGATCCATTTTATTTAAATGGAAAGATTCTAATTCCCCTACTACATTTCAATGGTTTTCCCAAACTATAACATGTTTAAACTTAGAAAAAATTAGGAATGGTACTATTGACCCTTTGGTTAAATTTGAAGAAACCTGGTGGCCATTTATTCAGCATTTTCGTATGATGTAAACTGACCTTTTCTGAATCCCTCTCAATAACTCTTTGTTCTTTTATAGAGGAGCAGAGTTCATGACAAATAATGATTTTAACCGATGAAACATGGTAGCCCAGCTTTTGCTTTGTTTTTATTTTGGTTTTTTTAAGTTTAGGGGAACTTTTTTTCTCTGGAAAAAAACTTTTTTTGAATCTTTTTCATGTTTAGTTGCTAAGGGACTGGGAGGCTTAGATTACTCATGTTACTCGGAGTCTGTTTCTGTATACGTTAACTGTTATTAATGTAATCCCGATCTCTTTGTATCATTATCATTGTTACGTTTAATGACTCGAAACTTAATAAAAAGTTTGAGAAAGAAAGAGAAAGGATTCTACAGATACGTTAAGAGCAAAAGGATTGCAAGGGGCACAATGGGCTTCATAACTGAATGTATTGAGTACAGGAGATGGGATGTCATGTTGAAGTTGTATAGGACATTGCTGAGGCTTAATTTGGAGTATTGTGTGCAATTTTGGTCACCAATCTACTGGAAAGATGTAAACAAGGTTGAATGAGTACAGAGAAAATTTACAAGGATATTGCCAGGTCTGGGGGACCTGAGTTACAAGGAAAGGACTGTATTCTTTAATACTCAGAAGACTGAGAGGAGATTTGATAGAGGTATACAAAATTATGAGGGATATAGATAGGGTAAGTGCAAACAAGCTTTTTCCTCTGAGGTTGGTTAGGCTACTACTAGATATCATGGGTTAAACATGAAAGGTAAAACATTTAAGGGGAACATGAGGGGAAACTTCTTTACTCAGAGGACCGTGAGAGTGTGGAATGTGCTGCCTGCACCAGTGGTTGCATGCAACTTTGATTTCAACATTTAAGATAGGTTTGGATAGGTACATGAATGGGAGGGGTATGGAGAGCTGTGGTCCCTGTGCAGATCAATAGGAGTAGGCAGCTTAAATGTTTTTGGCATGGACTAGATGGGCCAAAAAACCTGTGCTCTGCTTCTCTATGACTCTATATAACACACACACATGGCACATAAGGTAATAATACCACAAATGAATTAACAAAATCTGTGCATCAATGCTCCTAAGGGTTCTACCACTTATCATTTACATTTGATCTTGTAAAGTGCAACACCTCACATTTCAGAATAAAACATCATCTACTATCAAAATGCCAGGTATAGATTTATTACAGCAATGTTAATGTAATATCACTAATGTGCCTTCCAGAAATTAGAGGCCATAAAATCATAAGATAAGGTAGAAGAATTAGGCCATTCAGCCCCTCGAGTCTGTTCCATCATGGCTGATTTTTTTTCTCTTTCCTCAACCTCATTCTCTTGCCTTCTCCCCATAACTCTTGATCCCCTCACCTATCACATCTATCAATCTCGATCATAAATGGCTGCACTGTGTGCCAACAACAACCTTGCGCTTAACACCCAGAAGACCAAGGAGATCATTGCGGACTTCAGGCATGCTAGGAGCCACATTCATGACCCATCTACATCAACAGAGCCTAATCTAATCTAATCTAATCTAATTTAAATAAAGATGCAGTAAAATAAGGCATAGGTGTGGAGGGATAGGGATAGGGATAGGTTATTGAAGGATCAGAATTTGAAATTTGAATGGTGTGGTAAGGGGTAGTTGTGGAGGGATAGGGGCAGGTATTGAAGGATCAGAATTTGAAATTCGAACAATGTGAAGTCTGTGTACTTGTTCAGCTGACACAAACATGAGACATTATCAGAGGCATGAACATTTACACCATCATTATTTCATTGGGGGTTGTCAAGCCCTTGTTTATCTTCCCATCATACTATATGTTCAGTGTCTCCTCCATCTGCATTTATGTATAATCCTCTTTGTCTCACTATCTGCCCATCCATCTATATGGACAACATAGCGGTTAGCGTAATGCTATCAGGGCTCTAGCGACTCAAGTTTAATTCCTGCTGCTGTTGGTAAGAAGTTTGTAAGCACTTTCCATGACCTTGTGGGTTTCCTCCAGGTGCTCTGGTTTCCTCCCACATTCCAAAGACTTGTGATTAGGCTTAGTAAATTGTGGTTGTGTTATGTTGATGCCAGAAGTGTGGCAACACTTAAGGGCTGCCCAGCACCTTCACTGTTTTGATTGATAAGGCACTTCACTGTATGTTTCTATATTTTGATGTACCATACTTTGCAAAGGTCTTGGGCACGTGTAAAAAAAGTCTGTAAAGCGAAGTTCCTTTCAAAATAATGAAATGAAGAGTTTTGCAGTATCAAAATATTACTATAAGGAGCAGTAAACTGTAAAAGACTAAATCAAATCAATATTTGGTGTGATCATCTTTAAAACAGCATCAATTCTCTTGGGTACACTGTCATGCAGTTTTATAAGAAAATCGGCTGGTAGGTTGTTCCAAATATCTTGGAGAACTTGCCACAGTTCTTCAGCAAACTTTGGCAGTCTTGCTTGCTTCTGTCTCTCCAGGTAATCCCAGACAGCTTGATGATTTCTTTATTTATGGAGATACAGTGTGGACCAGGCGCTTTGAGCCACACAGCCCAGCAGCCCCCGATTTAACCACGGGACAGCTGACAATGACCTATTGACCTATCAATCAGTATGCTTTTGGACTGCGGGAGGAAACCCAAGCAGTCATGGGGAGGACATACAAACCCCTTACAGGTAACGACAGGTTGAGCTCAGGGTTATATGGAGCCAATACCAACTGAAGCCATATAGAAAATCCAGGGTGTTCTAGGACTTCTCCACACTGCTGTACATGTGACAAGTAAAGCTAAAATTTTGTCTCTTCTCTTATATCTGTCTTAAGTAGCTGTCTCACCCTCTCTCCATTGCTATGGAAATAAAGGAATGGAAAACGATAGAGCCTGAATAATGTTTCCATTATTCATTTTGTAATTTTTAGAGAGCATATTTAGTGATATTGCATTATCATTACTGTAATAAATCTTTTCCTGGCATTTTTAATACTATTAGTGAAGCAGTAAGAGATTTTTCAGTAAGGTAATGTCAGAACTGAGTTATGGACAATCCAGGCTGGTGCAGAGTCCTCCGGACTGACTGCAGTCCAAGCTTAAAGGACAAAGGTACTGAAAACAAATTGTTTGCCGGGTACATTTTTTGGGAAGTGAGGTGGGATGAGAAGGAAGGAGGTAATGTTGTTTCTGCTGTGATACTGTGTGTCATTTGGGTGGTGGGGTGGAGATATGCCTCTACCAAAGGAGATGTGAGGAGCTCCTACCCTCTGCTAGCCTGCAGGTCACCCTTGAGAAAGGTGTAGCACCTGCATAACCCCCTCCCCCTCCGATCAGGGTCACACGAAGCCATTGGAACAGGTGGTGGATGGTCGTATGAGCAGCTGGTGCAGATCATGTCCCTGGTTTAGTGACAACTGATGCCAGGCAGACGATCCCTGAAAGGTATTGATAATGGCTGGGGTCACCCATCTTGTAAAGACGCTGCCCGGAATACAAGGGCAAACAAGTTCTGTAGGAAAATTTGCCAGGAACAATCATAGTCATGGGAAGACCATGATTGCCTACATCTCACGACACGGCACATAATGACAATGATAGGCAGAGTAGGTGGCCAGAATCAATATTGCCAAGGTGGAAATGTGAAATGATGGAAGGCACAGTTTTATGAGGGAAACGTTTGAGAGGGAACGTTTGAAGATAATGTACGAGGCCAGTCCTTTTACACAGAGAGTGGTAGATGGGTCACCTGCCTTGTAAAGACCAGAAGAAGGCGATGGAAAACCACTTCTGTAGAATAATTTGATCATGGAAAGACCATGATCACCAGCATGGCACTTAACAAGCTAATGAACTGTGTGCCATGCCGCTGGGAAAAGGTGTCATCCTTGCCCATTTCTGGGAAGCAGCTTGTGCTTCCTGAATATATTGGGATTGGAATTGGTTTATTATTGTTACATGTACCAAGATGCAGCAAAAAACTTGTCTTGTACTCTGCTCATGCAGATCAAGTTATCACACAGTGCGTTGAACTGGATTAAGGTACAACAGTAACAATGCAGAGTAAAGTGTAAAAGCTACAGGGAAAGTGCAGTGCAGGTAAACCATAAAGTGCAAGGTCATAATGAGGAAATATCTGTGGTCGGGTGAGTACAGTGTTGCTCTGGGAATCCTGCTGTTAAATAGGGTAATAGAGCAGTTAGGAGGGATAATACAGAGAAGTGTAATGCGTTCTAAATAGAAGGACAGTGAGACGTTCCCAGGAGGAGAAAGAAAATCTAATGTATTTTCCAGCGTTCTTGAGGTAGGAATGTTCGTCAGGTTTCTGGGTGACCACCCTCTTCAAAATTCCTCTGTGGTGTTGTTGCTTGTCATCTACACTCTGTGGCCACTTTATCAGGTACACCTGCACACCTAGTTAATGCAGATTTCTCATCAACCAATCATATGGCAGCAACGCAATGCATAAAAGAGGCTCAGTTGTTGTGCAGACCAAAATTCAGAATGGGGATGAAATGTGATTGAAATGTCTTTGACCTAGGAAAGTGGTCACTGAGTGTAAAAACGTGTATATCAAAATTTGGATAAGAATATACAAGGCATGGTTAGCAAGTTTGCAGCCACACTAAAATAAGCAGAATAGTGGGCTGCTTGTGTCAAAAGGTTGTTGTGATGCGTCTAGCGTGGTAGTGCCTGTCTTTTGGCTTCCACTGCTGACCAGTGATCTTCGTAAAGGAAAGCTGAATGTGTAGGTTCAAGAGCTGTGAGGTAACGTTACAGCTTTATAGGACTTTAGTTAGACCCCGTTTGGAATACTGTGTTCAGTTCTGGTCACCTCACTACAGGAAGGATGTGGATACGATAGAGAGAGTGCAGAGGAGATTTACAAGGATGTTACCTGGATTGGAGAGCATGCCTTATGAGAATAGGTTGAGTGAACTCGGCCTTTTCTCCTTGGAGCGATGGCAGATGAGAGGTGACCTGATAGAGGTGTATATAAGATGATGAGAGACATTGATCATGTGGAGAACCAGAGGCTTTTTCATAGGGCTGAAATGGCTAATATGAGGGGGCATAGTTTTAAGGTGCTTGGAAGTAGGTACAAGGGGGATGTCAGAAATAAGTTTTTCACAGAGGGTGCGTGGAATGCACTACCAGTGATGGTGGTAGAGGCAGATGCAATAGGGTCCTTACAGAGCCTCTTAGATAGCAGCATAGAGCTTAGAAAAATAGAGGGCTATGTGGCAGGGAAATTCTAGGCAGTTTCTAGAGTATGTTTTATGGTTAGCACAACATTGTGGGCTGAAGGGCCTGTAATGTGCTGTAGATTTCTATGTTTCTATGTAAGTGTCTTCCTGCCAGTACACAGCTCTCCAACAGCCTCTTCATTGGCGACACATGTAAACTGAACAACAGCATATGGGGAGGAGGTCTGGCCTCTGCACATATAGCATGCAGACCCTCTGGTGCGTGGACAAGCCCTGGTGCTCGTGAACCAGATCCCCAGCTGTGGGTAAATAGCCCCACTGCCTTGTGGGCAGCCTCGGGAGAGACGAAGGCTACGGGAGTAAACCCAGACAGCAAATCCAGAGTGGAGCCCCTAAGGCGGCTGGACGTCATTGAACATCCTTCCGGCAGCTCCTGCAGCCAAGCTGGTGCCAAACGTATTGCTTCATAAACTTTCCTTTGGATTACACTGGTGAGACTGAGAGGGGGATCTTGACGACTCGGGGTCTCCATACCATATGCCCAGGGTGACCCATAGCCAAGGGTCCTTTGAAACAGACAATGCCATCATCATCATCACTGGACAGTGAAGAGGTTTATCAAAATTACTGGGGGATCTTGATCCGAGTTTTATTTGGATAAGTGCAAAGTATTGGATTTTGGAAGTGAAATACCAGCGGGATTTTCTGAGTTTACGGTAGGACCCCGAGGAGTGTTGTAGAACAGAGGGACCTTGGAGTACAAGTACATGGTTGATTGAAAGTGGAGTCACAGGTAGGCAAGGTGGTGAAGAAGGCTTTGGCATGCTGGCCTTCATAAGTCAGGACATTGTGTATAAAATTTGTGAGGTCATGGTGCAGTTTAAACTGTTGATGAGGTACTTAGAATATTGTCCCTGCTATAGGTAAGATGCTTTTCAACTGGAAAGACAAGGATGTTCCCAAGACTTGAGGGACTGAGCTTCAGAGAGAGAGGTTGGGCAAGGTAGGATTTTATTCCTTCCAGAGTAGGAGACTGAGAGTTGATCTTGTCGAGATGTATCAAATTACGAAGGGGATAGACAGGGTGAATGCACTCAGTCTTTTTCCAGGATTGGGGAATCAAGAACTAGGGGGATAGGTTTAAGGTGAGAAGAGAGATGTTTACTAGGAACTTGAGGGGCAATGTTTTTTCTCCATGTTTTATTTTACTGTCTATGAGCAGCTAGAGGAAGTGGTTGAGGCAGATACAATACAAATTTAAAAGCTGGTTGGACAGACACATGGATTGGAAATGCTTAGAAGGTTGTAAATAGGCAGATAGGCCTAACTTGTTTGAGGCATCATGGTTGGCATTAACCAGCTGGCCTGGAGGGAATGTGTCTATGTTGAATACCTCTATACAAGAAGCTATGAAAGCCCTGCAGAGTTTAAAGATTTCCCTGAGCTGAACTGGTAGACAACTTTGGTTTAAAGTTTTGTCTCAGGTCTACAGTGAGGTGTGTGCCTATTGTGAAACACAACCTTCCTGATGTGGGGCAGAGACGGAGGCATGCATGGGATTTTTCTGCTATGGGGTTGGCGATGCAGCAATCCTGGATAGTAAATGAAGACTAGTTGCCTGGAGACATGGTGCAAACAACAACAGAAAGGTCACAGGGATGTTAAACTGTCCTGGTGAAAGCTCTGAGTTCACCATACATCTTGTGTGTGATGACAAAGACCTTAGTTTGAAAAGTCATGCATTGTTCAGAGTCCCTCTGCTTATCCCTTCATCGGTTTTACAATGCCGATTATTTAATTGTTGCCTTTCTGCTGTTTGAGATCCAGTTAACCACATTTTTACTGTTCCTTGTATTACAATAATGCACTATGATTAGTAACACACAAAATGCTGGAGAAACTCAGCAATCAGGTGACATCTATGGAGGGGAATAAACAGTTGATGGTTTGGAGTCAGGACCTTCTCAATGAAGGGTCTCACCCTGAAACATTGACTGTCTATTCTCCTCTGTAGATGCTGTCTGACTTGCTCAAAGTTCAAAGTCAATTTATTATCAAAGTACTGTACATATATGTTGTCTTTTATGCACTGGTTCACCGCCCTGTTGGTGCATTCTTTCATTGATTCTATTATGGATACTGGATTTATTGAATGAGCCCACAAGGAAATAAATCTCAGGATTGTGTATATGGTGACGTATATGTACTTTGATAAGAAATTTATCTTGAACTTTGAAAAATCCTTGAAAGTGAGTCTGTAGGTATGGGAACAGTTCAGTGACGGAATGAGGGAAGTTATCCCCTCTGGTTCAAGACCCTGATGGTTGAGCGGTATTAACTGTTACTTAACTTGGTGGTGTGAGCCTTGAGGCTCCTGTACCACCTTCCCGATGACAGCAGTGAGAAGGGAGTATAACCTGGGCGGTGGGGGTCCCTGATGGTGGCTACTGCTTTCCTGCAACAACATATCATGTAAATGTGTGCAGTGATAGGGAGGGCCTTATCAGTGATGGTCTAGGCCATGGACAAAACTTTCTGAAGGATTTCCATTGATGGCTATTGGTGTTTCCATACCAGGCTGTGATGCAAACAGTCAATATAATCTCCAACACGTATCTATAGAAATTAGTCAAAGTTTTGGGTGTAAGGACAAATCTTTGCAAACTTCCAAGGAAGTCGAGGTGCCCCCATTCCAATAGCAATGTGTGTGTTGCTGAAGAGTCTGTGGAATCTCTTATGTTTCCTAAATAGATCCACTTTTTTCATTTGTTAACCACATTCATTTACTGCTTAAAGTAATTACAGATAGGATTAAGAAAAGGCTTTTTAGTTAAAAATCAAGATTAATCCAATTTGGGTAACACAGAATTAGTTCTGTTCCAATTGGGTAACAGAGAATTAGCTTCCATTCTAATTGGCCAGAGGATTACCATGATCCTGGAGTGAACCAATCATGTGCTTTTGGGCACAAGATCATGTGATCAAATGTGCAGAGTTCTTCCTCTCAGAATTGACAGCCCCGAAGTCTGGATACCGGTACAGTTAGCCAACAACTAGCTGTCTTAGTTCAAGACTACTTTGAACACAAGATGATTCCAACACAGTGGAATAAATAAACATCCCTTGCTGTACTTCGCTGATTCCAGGGATACTTGGGTCCAGATTGAAAAGTTTAAAGTTCAAAGTAAAAATTATTATCAGAGTACATACATGTCACCACATACAACCCTGATATTATTTTTGCTGTAGGCATACTTAGCAAATCTATAGGCAGTAACTGTTAACAGGATCAATGAACAACAAACTATGCAAATACAAATATAAATCAAAAGTCCTTAAAGTGAGACCATTGGTTGTGGGAACACCAGAAATAGAATGAGTGCAGTTATCTCCTTTTGTTCAAGAGCCTGATGGCTGAGGGGTAGTGACTGTTCCCGAACCTGATGGTGTGAGTCCTGAGGCACCTGTACCTTCTACCTGATGGCAGCAGTGAGAAAAAAGCATGGCCTGGGTGATGAGGATCTTTGATGATGGATGCTACTTTTCTACGGCGATGTTTCATGTAGATGAGCTCAATGGTTTGGAGACTTTTACCTGTGATGTACTTGGCCACACTCAAAGACATTGGTGTTCCCATACCAGGCCGTAATGCAGCCAGGCAGCATACTCTCCACCCCACCACACATCTACAGAAGTTTGTCAAGGATTCTGATGCCATGCTGAATCTCTGCAGACTCCTGAGGAAGTCTGTAGGGCTTTCTTTGCCATAATATTTATATGATGGTTCCAGGACAGGTCCTCTGAGATAGTGACACCCAGGAATTTAAGGTTACTAACGCTCTCCACCTGTGATTCTCCAATGAGCACTGGCTCATGGACATCTGGTTTCCCTCTCAGTTTCTTGGTTTTGTTGACATTGAGTGAGAGGTTGTTGTTATTACACCACTCAGCCAAGTTTTCAATCTCTTTCGGTATGTTGATTCATCACCACCTTTGATATGGCCCACAACAGTGATGTCAGTAGCAAGCTTGTATATGGTGTTGGAGCTGTACTTAGCCACATAGTCATAGGTGTAAAGTGAGAACAGAAGGCTAAATAGACATCCCTGTGGTACTTCTGTGCTGATGGAGATTGTGGAGGAGGTTTTTTTTTGCCACTCTGAACTGTCTGGGGTCTGCAAGTGAGGAAATCCAGGATCCAATTCCTCTAGGAGGTATTGAGGCCCAGGGCTTGGAGTTTACTGATTAGTATTGAGGGGATGATGGTGTTAAATGCTGAGCTCCCAGATTCCAGGTGATCAATAAAAGGAGATACTGTTACTCACTGAGTTGCTGCAATGTTGTGCTGTGGTTGAAGCACTGAGAGATGATTGGAAAATACTTGAAGTAAAGTCATATACTGTATTTATAGAGATAAAGAGGCACTACAGCAATGAAGTAGGAGTTGCAGCACATGTAGTCCATACTGGGCTGATATTCTACCTTGTCTATTCCACTTGCACCTGGACTGTATCCCTCCATACCCCTTCCATCCATGTACTCATCCAAACTTCTCTTACATGTTCCAAATGAATCTGCATCCCCCCCACTTCCAATGCAGCTCATTCCACACTTGCACCACCCTCTGAAGACCTTCTCCTCCACATTCCCTTCTTAAATGTTTCAGGTTTTACCCTAAATCAAGGATATCTAGTTCTAGTTTTACCCTACCTGAGCGGGAAAAGCTTGCATCTTTTCTACATGGCTCATAATTTTGTATAGCTTTGTAAGATAGTTCCTCATTCTCCTATGCTCTAAAGGAAACATGTCCTAACCTACTTAACCTGTCCCTGTAACTCAGGTTCTCAACATCTGTGTGAATTATCTCTGTACTCTTTCAAGCTTAATATCTTTCCTGTAGGTAGGTGACCAGAACAACACACAATACTCTATATTTGGCCTCACTAACATCCCAACTCCCATACTCAATGTCCTAATTTATGAAAGCCAATGTGCCAAAAACTCTCTTTCTGACGGTATCTACTGATGATGCCACTATCAGGGAATTATGGATCTCTATTCCCAGGTCTCTATGTTCTACCACACTCCTCAGTGCCCTATTGTTCACTGTGTAAGTTCTACCCTGCTTTGTCCTGCCAAAGTGAAACACCTCACACTTGTCTGCATTAAATCCCATCTGCCATCTTTTTAGTCTGTTTTCCCAGCTGGTCCAAATCACTTCACAAGCTTCTGATTGTGAAAGTGCCTGGAGTAAGACTAGAGCAGGGGTTCCCAACCTGGGGCCCATGGACCTCATAAGAACATAAGAAATAGGAGCAGGAGTAGGCCATCTGGCCCATCGAGCCTGCTCCGCCATTCAATAATTTCATGGCTGATCTGGCAATGGACTCATCTTCACTTACCTGCCTTTTACCAAAAACCTTCAATTCCCCTACTATGCAAAAACCTATCCAACTTTGTCTTAAAGATATTTACTGAGTTAACATCCTCGGTTAACAGTAGGGGTCCACGACATAAAAAATAATGGGCACCCATGGAGTAGAGTGACAAAGGCTGCAGGAAATCGGGCATCATTGGCAGACTTCCCTCCGACTCTTTTCCCATCACAATCTGAAAATGTACCTCCTTACTTCATCATTACAGAGTTCTGAATGCTGGGAATCTCTCCCCAAGCAGCCCTTTCACTATGGTCTCAAGGACACTTAGGAATAGGCATTAAAACCTGGTCAGCTCTCTTCAATGAATAAAAAAACACATATACTCAGTGGCCACTTCATTAGGTACACCTGTACACCTGCTTGTTAATGCAAATATCTAATCAGCCAATCCTGTTGTATCAACTCAGTACACGTAGACATGGTCAAGAGGTTCATCTGTTGTTCAGACCAAACATCAGAATGGGGGAGAAATGTGATCTAATGACTTGGACCCTGGAATGATTGTTGGTGCTTTGACTATCTCAGAAACTGCTGATCTCCTGGAATTTTCACACACAACCGTGTCTGGAGTTCACAAAGAATGCTGTGAGAAACAAAAGACACCCAGTGCGTGGCAGCTTTGTGGGCCAAACCGCCTTGTTTATGAGAGAGGTCAGAGGAGAACGGCCAGACTAGTTCAAGCTGACAGGAAGGCGACAGTAACTCAAGTAACCACGTGTTACACAGTGCAGAACGCACACCACGCTGTGCCTTGAAGTGGATGGGCTACAGCAGCAGAAAACTATGAACATGCACTCAGTGGCCACTTTATTAGGTACAGGAGGTATTTGATAAAGTAGCCACTGGGTGTAGATAACTCTACCAAAGTTCTAGGACAAGGATAAAGTTCTGAATAGTTTCATGCACCATATTAGTCACTGATCCAACCCTACTGTGAACTGTTACATTGTGTAACTCTCATATAATGTGGTTTAGTTGGCATACATAATATTAACACTCTTTATGTTGTGTCATCATGTCTTCCAGTGCCTTTTGTTGCTTCAGAACTTAGTTCCCATTCGCTGCTCTATATAATTTTGTCCACTTGTTATCTTATTGGCTTTTCAGTCTCCTTGCAACCGTCCTCTCCTGCCCTGGTCTACAAGCTCCGATTTTCCAATAGATTAAAATGTAGCATTTAATTTATTTAATAAGGTGTGAATTTATTTTCTTACTGCAGGTTGGTATCGATTTTCCATTTTGTGCAAGAAAATAACATGTCATGTCATCACAACTCCAAGTTTAATTTCCAAAGGAATTTTGTTGGAATGAGAAATTTGGGGGAAGTCATGATAGTGTAATGGTTTAGCATAACACTGTTACAGCATCAACTACCTGGGTTCCATTTCCACCACTGTCGGTAAGGAGTTTCTACATTCTCCCTGTGATCACGTGGGTTCCTCCCAATTTCTTTAAAAAAAGATGTGCGTGTTAGTAGGTTAATTGGTCACACGGGTGTGATTGAGAGGCATGGGCTCATCAGTCAGGGACGGAATGTTACCGAGCTGTATCTCTAAATTAAAACAAAAAAAAAGCAACATGGATTTCAGAACAGATTAGGAAAGGTTTGGACATGTAAGATGGTTTTATTAAGGGATAAATTTCAGACTTGTAAGTGTCTGGAATGCTTCACATGGCCCCATTGTGCAGCTGCAGCAACATGAAGGAATCTTGGAATGGGTCCTGTTCTGGTGACATAGACACTATAGCCAAGAAAGTGCAACAGAGCCTCTACCTTCAGTCTATCCATTTATTTATTTATTTGTCACATGTACATCAAAACTCAATGAAATGAGTTGTTTTGCATCAAATCAAATCAGCGAAGGTTGGGCTGGGGGTAGTCCCTAAGTGTTGCCATGCTTCTGGTGTCAACAAACATGCCCACTAAACCTAACTGTCCGTCACCTGGAACGCGGGAGAAAACACTTTCAAGGACTCTACAACTCATGTTCTCAGTATCCTCTATCTATCTTTTTAAAAATCTATTTATTTATCTATCTCCCTGTCTACTTATTTATCTGCACATCTATTTACTTATTCTTTATTTGTTAACTTTATTTATTTTATTTGCACAGTTCATCTTGTTTTGAACGTTGGTTGTTTGCCTGTCTTTGTGTGTAGCTTTTCATTGATTCTATTCTATTTCTCTGTTCTACTGTAAATGTCTGCAAGAAGATGAATTTCAGGGTAGTATGTGGTGGCGTACATGTACTTCGATTACAAATTTACTTTGAAACTGGAGCACCTGGAGGAACCCACGAGGTCATGGGGCAAAGGTGCAAGCTCCTTCCAGAGAGTGGTAGGAATTGAACCCCGATCTTACAGCCAGTACTGTAAAGTGTTGTGCTGTCCACTATGCTACAGTGTCGCCCTTTCTTGCACCATGAGTAGTGAGGGCCTGAAATGCTCTACCACAGCTGGTAGAGACCAGAAGTGTTTGAGAGACCCTTAGGTAGGCAGATGAATGTGCAGAGGAGCGAAGGATATGGTCATTGTCTGGGAAGAGGGTGGAGATTAATGAGTCTTTGGTTTAATTAGCTTGGTACGACTTCATGGGTTGAAGGGACTGTCCTGTTACGTACTGCTCCACGTTCTTCATAGGGCACAAGTTCCTTGGGTTCAGTTCCTCTGAACTGATTATATAACATACAGACTCACTTTCAGCTATTCTTTGCAACTCATGCTTTCTCTGTTAGTATTTTTATTTTCAGTTTGTCTTCCTTTATGCATTGGTCTGTCACTCTTTGTTATGTATAATTTTTTGTAAATTCTATTGTATTTCTTTATTTTTCTGTAAATGCCCACAAGAATAAGAATCTCAAGGTAGTATATGGTAACACATAGATACTTGGAAACCAAATTTTACTTTGATTTTGACTTTCCTGCCTTTCTTGAACTGAATGCCCCATGAAGCCGTTCTAGAGGGCTGTTGTGACAGGAATCACATAGGGACCAGGCAGGGTAAGTACATTTCCTTCCTTTGGGACATTAGACAACCAGTTGTATTTAAAAAATATTTAACAGCTTGATGTTAATTTCCCCACTTGCTGGGCTTTAAACTTGTACCTGCTGCTCATTAATCTGAATGTTAGTCCCTGATGTCACTGCACCACAACCATATGGGAACTTCAGACAGACTGTAAAGATAAAGAAATGAAGATTAGAGTCTTAGAACTCTATAGCACGGAAACAAGACCATTCAGTCCATCTAGTCTGTGCCGAACTATTAAATGCCTAGTCCCATAGCCCTCCATAACCGCCCCCCCCCCCATCCATGTACCTTTCCAAATTTCTCTTAAATGTTGAAATTGAACCCACATTCACCACTTCTGCTGGAAGCTCGTTCCACTCTCTCACCACCCTGTGAGTGAAGATGCTGAAGCCTCAGGTACCCCTTGAACATTTCACCTTTCATCCTTAACCCATGACCTCATTGGAAAAAGCCTGCTTGATTTTTCTCTGTTTGTACCCCTTGTAATGTAAAATACATGATTTTTGTATTAGTTCTATTTGTCACGTGTACAAAATTCAAAGTAACTATATTATCAAAGTATATATTTGTCAACATATATAGCTCTGACATTCATTATCTTGCAGGCATATTCAGTAAATCCAAGAACCATGATGGAATCAAGACCGCACCAAACAACCGATGTGCAAAAGACAACAAACTGTGCAAATACAAAAGAAAAGAAATAATAAGTATGCATTAAACACTGAGGACATGAGATGAAGAGTCCATGAAAGTGAGTCCATAGGTTGTGGGAACAGCTCAGTGATGGGGTGAGTGAAGTTATCCCCTTTGGTTCAAGAGCCTGATGAATGAGGGCTGATAACTATTCCAGTACCTGGTGGTGTGAGTCCTGAGGCTCCAGTACCTACAGGAAACATGGAGTGAAATGCGTCATTTGTGTCAAATCAAATCAGTGGGGATTGCGCTGGGCAGCGTCAAAGTGTTCCCACGCTTCTGGCATCAGCGTAGCATGCTCACACCTCACTAACCCTAACCTGTACATGTTTGGAATGTGGCAGGAAACCGAGCATCTAGAGGCATAAACCCGAGATTCTGCAGATGCTGGAGATCCAGAGCAACACACACAAAATGCTGGAGGAACTCAGCAAGGCAGGCAGCATCTATGGAGGGGATGTTTAGAGCTGTGACCTTCATCAGGACCAGAAAAGGAGGAGGAAGAAGTATGTGTGACAATGAAATGTTCTGCTGCCTTATTTAACAAATGTAGGGCAGCATCCTGGTCAGCATTTAATCCCCATCAGCTGCTCTTTGTGGGATCTTCCTGTGTGCATTGGTACACTATTTCCCACAATACACCAGTAAGCATACAGCTAAGATATGTCATTGGCTACAACTGACCTGGGATTGTGAAAAGTGTTATAGAAATGGTTTTAACCAAACAAGTATAAGATATTACTTCAAGCCCAAGCCGGGCTCCTATCAGCCAATCTATGGAGTGGGATAAACAGTTGACATTTCAGGCCGAGACTATTCAACAGGACTCGGCTGAAACATTGATGATTTATTCCTCTTCCTTAAATGCTGCCTGACCTACCGAGTTTCTCAGGGTGTGTGTGTGTGTGTGTGTGTGTGTGTGTGTGTGTGTGTGTGTGTGTGTGTGTGTGTGTGTCTGTGTGTGTCTGTGTGTGTGTGTGTGTGTGTGTGTGTGTGTGTGTGTGTGTGTGTGTGTGTGTGGGTGGGTGTGTGTGTGTGTGTGTGTGTGTGTGTGTGTGTTCTGGATTTCCTGCATCTGCAGAATCTATCAGACAATTATACACACTCAAATCTTTCACCTTACTGCTACCAATTACCAAACGTTTAGCAGGTGAATGTTTGTGTATGTAGCACTGGACTGGAAAGACTCTCTCCTGCTCCCTGTGACCAAGACAGCGAAGAGTCTCTTTGTTTGTTCAAATTTTCATTCCAGACACGTCAGCAGGTTGGTGATAAGATTGCAGAGAGTAAAATAATGGTAAGTTCTCTCATGTTACAATTTGCAGATCATTTGAAATGGAACAATGCTATATTCACTTTGAAAATCAGGGTGATAAAAAGAGCAAAGACTGGAAATCTAAAGTAAAACAGAAAATTATAAAGATGCAATTCTACTGGAAATCCAGAGTAAGACACACAAAATGCTGGATGAACTCAGTAGGCCTGGCAGCATCTATGGAGAGGAGTAAAGAGTCGCCATTTCAGGCTGGAAAGGGAAAAAGCCAGAATAAGCTGGTGTGGGGACAGGAAGGAGTACAAGGTGGCAGGTGATGGGTGGGAAAAAAGTAGGTGGCTGGGGAGGGGAGTTGATAGCTGGAGAAGGTAAAGGGCTGAAGAAGAAGGAATGAAATGGAAGAGTAGAGTAGACCATGGCGAAAGGGAAGGAGGAGGGGCACCAGACAGGGGGTGATTGGCAGGTGAGGAGGAGAAGGGGTAAGAGAGGGACCAAAGTGGGGAATGGAAAAAGAGAGAAAGGGGAGGGGTGAGTGATTACCCGATCTTCTGAGTTCCTCCAGCATTTTGTGTTGCAAAACAGAAAATGCAAGAAACATCAACCCTGTTTCTCTCTGCACAGACCACACCTGACCTGCTGAGTCTTCCCACAGTTCTATTTCCTTCACTTTGCTCAGTTCTTCATCTATAGAGTTAAATAAATTCTCCACAATTCTATAGTGAATCTATAAGGTTAGTAAACATCCAAATAATAATTCCTGAATACAGTATTTAAGTTGATCAATTAACATGATCAAAGTTTAATGAAATGATTTTCGTACTAAGTTTGAATGTTGTTGCTTGACATGCTATTGGCTGAACTCTGCACATCTTGCCAAACATCCACCCGTGACTCGTGGGGGATGTTTGTAGATGGATGGCAGTGTGATGCTAGGTGTGAAGTATAGGAAAAGTATGGCCATTCAGCCCATCATGTCTGCCTACTAGATCGTAGCATCATAGTTGATCTACCCCAGATCTTATTTCCACTTGCCTGTTCCCAATAGCACTCAATTCTCTGATATTTTAAAAACTTGCCTTTAAATATCCATAATATACTCACAATATATGAAATTATGATGGGTATAGATAGAATAAATGCAAACAATCTTTTTCCACTGAGGTTGGGTGAGACTAGAACTAGAGGTCACAGGTTAAGGGTGAAAGGTGAACTGTTTAAGGGGAACATGAGGGGGAACTTCACTCAGAGGGTGGTGAGAGTGTGGAACGAGCTTTCAGTGAGAGTGGCGGATGTGGGTTCGATCTCAACATTTAAGAGAAATTTGGATAGGTACATGGATAGGAGAGATATGAAGTGACATGGTCCAGGTGGAACTATGCAGAATAATAGTTTGGCATGGACTAGACAGGTCAAGGAGCCTGTTTTCTGTGCTGTTGTGCTCTATGACTCCAATGGTGTAGTCTCCACAATTCTCTGGACTCGAAGCCTGGGGACTCTGAGTAGAAGTTGCCATGCTCCTCATTTTTAAGTGATTGTCCCCTCAACATTCAACCACGTCTCCCCATTTACCACATGCCCACTAGGTGGAAACATCTCAGCATCTCCCCTGTCCTGCCCCCTCAGGATCTTGAATGTGTCAGGGTCCAGGAGATGTTGAGCGATACAATGCAAAGATATCAGACACCCACTGCTCCAGTACAATCCCAGTAATTTAAAACAAAATGCCTGTTCCAACCATGGCTAAGAGATCGCACCAGACCTTTATTTCTTCACAAGGCCAAGGAAACTGATGCCCCTCAGCAATTTATTTATAGAGGTACTTTATGTTATGTTTTGTATCTTCAAAACATTAAACTAATTCAAAGAAGATAAAGGGTTTTAAATGCAGACAAAACATAATCAGAAAGGATCCTATCCAGATCATGGTATTGCATTTGCTCTGCATGAGACTGTAAGAACCCGACAAAGATGCTGCTTTCCTGTGACTATGTTCCTGAAACATTAATTCAGCTCCTCTATTTTCATTTTCATGTTTTCAACACGATTATGACTTTACTTTTATTGCAGAAAGAAAGAATCTCCGTCCATTTTGCTAACACAGCAAGAACCAATTATGCTGATTTAGCATGTTCACACAATACCAAATCTCTTCCCTCTTAAAAGTTAACTTTTAAAACATTTCCAATCTCAGGAATGATAGAATTAATTTAATAAAACTCCCCATTGTTTGATTAGTACACTGTGAGCAGCAGCACTGGTTTGTTCATTTAATATATAATTTTGTTCAAACTAAATCTCTAGTCCCTCTGTTAATGAATATCGAGACGACGATGCTCTACTTCTTCATTTAGACTTAATTTATAGCTTCACGCTGCCTGTCTTAAATAGCTGATGCAGTTATTGGATTAATAAATTGGTTTAAGTATCCTGCATTAAATGCCCAATCATTTCATCACAAATTTTCTTTTATTTAAGCCTTTTCTCACCAAATCTATTTCATTAAATTGCCATTCCTGCTCCCAATCAGTTTTGAAGTTTAGTTGAACACTCTCCTGGTGCTAACTGCATTATTAGAACATAAGATATAGGAGCAGGAGTAGGCTAATGTCCCCCCTGAGTCTGCTCTGCATTCAACAAAATCCTGCCTGATCCAATTAATTTCCTGAATGATCAATTTTCAAACGTTACTTTAATTTCTCCAGCTTCTTTTGGAACAATGCAGTATGAAGGCTCTAAACGAACCTGACTACATTACCACCCACTCATCTTGAATCTGATGTTACAGAATACTTGTCTTTAGTGTTTTTAAAAAGTATTTAGAGAGTTAGAATATGTAGTTGAGTGGCAGGGTGGAGTTGTGGGGCGCTCCTTCCCTCCGCTAGCCTGCAGGTCACCACTGGGCAAGGTGTAGCTTCCCCCCCCACCCCCCCCACTCCCCACCAATCGGGGTCATGTGAAGCCATGAGAGAATTGTGCTGGCTGGTCGTATGAGAAATTGGTGCATATCACAAGTCCCGGTTATGCGACCACTGATGCCAGGCAGACAATCTCTGAGGAGTATTGATAATAGATGGGGCCACCCGTCTTGTAAAGACACTGCCTGGAAGAAGGCAATGACAAGTCAATCCTGTAGAAAAACATTGCCAAAAACAGTCATGGTCATGGACCATGATTGCCCATGTTATACAACATGGCACATGATGGTGATGAGACTGAGTAGTGCAGGGTTTTAAATGTTTCCTGTGAACATGGTAGTACATATACTAACACCAGCATTCTGGAGGGTTCAAGGTACATTTATTGTCAAAGTATGTATGTAATACATAGCCCTGAGATTCATCTTCCCACAGTCTCCTTGGCCTCGATGCCACACACTTTGCTCAACCTCACCGAACACCCTCAGAGAGAGCAAAGTGCCAGATCGTCCAGTTGGCCAGAGAACACATTGCCAAAATGTAGATCGCAGGCTCTATCATTTCAGTGAAGTAGACGATGTAAAAGGAGTGAAAGATGTAATTTTGTGCACAACCTGAAGGATGTTACCCTCTGTCGTACTGTTCACTTGTGCCATCTTCTTCTGGAAAGAAGCCAACGTGAAGAGCATCTCCACCATGATAAAGCAACACCAACGCCCTCGGATTGGTCACGTCATTCGGATGCCTCAGTCACGTCTCCTCAAACAGATCCGATGAAGGGAGGTCAGCAAGCCTCTGGTGGGCAAAGGAAACACTTCACAGATAACATCAGAATCAGCCTGAAGAAATTCAACTTTACATCTGAAAACTGGGAAGACATTTCTCTCAATGTGGAAATCTGTTCAAGAGGGACCTGTGCTACATGAGAATGACTTCAAATGTGCCTCGGAGAACAAGCAGCAGCTAGAAAGGAGAGACTGAACAACCAAAGCAATACACACAAAATTCTGAAGGAACTCAGGTCAGGCAGCATCTATGTAAAAGAGTAAAAAGTCGATGCTTTGGGCAAAGACCCTTCTTCAGGACTGTGAAGGGTCTCAACCCAGAACATCGACTGTTTACTCTTTTCCATAGATGCTTCCTGACCTGCTGAGCTCCTCGTCAGCCAAGGCTCATGATCTTGCTGATGTTATCGTACTTCCTTACAAGGGCATGTTGGTCTTGAACTCTGACCAGTCTGTCTTTAAGTGCCCCCCACATTTTGGATGTGGACTTGCCCATTTACAGCTGCTTGCAGTGTAGGATGGTGTTTCTCTGAGTGTCTTCATGAAATTGAGGAATTTCTGAAAGCAATGTTAGGGAAAAGTTAGGGAAAGTTAGTGTAAATTTCAATGCTATTGTGTTGACCCAGTAATATTCCATCATTATTGATCTGACTCAGTTTCAAAGTCGCTATATGGATTTTTCAGCTGCAAATCAGAAACAGCTTTAATATGACTGGCATATATCATGAAATGTATTGTTTTGTGGTGGCAGCATATAGCAATGCACAATAATAAAAAAACTATGAATTACCATAAGAAATATATGCACAACATTAAATTAAAGAAGTAGTGCCAAAAGAGAGTAAAATAAAATACCAAGGTAGTGTTCCTGGGTTCATTGTCCATTCAGAAATCTGGTGGTGGAGGGGAAGAACCTGATCCTGGAACACTGAGTGTGTGTCTTCAGGCATCTGTACCTCCTCCCTGATGGTAGCAATGAGAAGAGGGCATGTGTTGGGTAATGGGGGTCCTTAACATTGGATGCTGTCTATTTGAAGCATTGCCTTTTGAAGGTGTCCTGGATGCTGGCCCATGATGGAGCTGGCAGAGTTTACAACTTTCTGCAGCTTTTTCCAGTCTGAGCAGTGGCCCCTCCATACCAGACAGTGATGCAAGCAGTTAGAATGCTCTCTAAGGTATATCTTTAGAAACTTGCAAGAGTCTTTGGTGACATTCCAATTCAATATTAATTGTAATTGCATCAGTATGTTCACCTTAGGATAGATCTTCAGACACGTTGGCACCCAGGAGCCTGAAACTGCTGATCCCTTGATGAGGACTGATGTGTGTTTTCTTGACATCACCCATCCTGAAGTCCACAAACAATTCCTTGCTCTTACTGACGTTGAGTGCAAGATTATTATTGTGACACCATTCAACCAGCTGATTTACCTCACTTTTGTACACTATCTGAAATTCTGTAGTTGTATCTTCAGCAACTTTATTGATAGTGTTAGAGCTGTGCCTAGCCACACAGTTGTGAGTGAAGAGAGAGTCGAGCACTATCATCCTTGAGGTACGCTAGTGTAGATTGTCAGTGACAAGGAGTACAATTTCCGATCTGCAGTGACTGTGGTCTCCCGTGGAGGAAGTCAAGGTTCCAGTTGCAGAGGGAGGTACAGAGACCCAGGTTTTGGAGCTTGTTGATTAGTACTGAGGGTTTGATTGTGTTGAATGCTGAGCTGTAATCAATAAAGTACAGCCTGATGTAGGTATTTCTATTGTCCAGGTGATCCAAGGCTGAGTGGAGAGCCAGTGAGATGGCATCTGCTGTAGATGTATTGTGGCGATAGGCAAATTGCCTATCCAATTTGGATACAGCTGGCAAACAAGTCAATAAATAAAACTATTTAGTATTTTCCAAACTTGTTGGCATGGTGATTTGAATTTAGCCAATAAACGTTAGTCACATTGGTTAATTGTATGGCCGGATCACCACATTCCCAGTGTTCAAAATGTAGTCTTGATAAAGTGGGAGAAAAGTTCTTCACAAGCCATTTGATGCCACCTATGCAAGTGATTACAAGCCAGGACAAATGGAAGCTGAAACACAGGGCTTTGTCAGCTGGAAGGTGTAAAGTGCCTCCTTTTAGTGGCAGTGTTTACTTCAATAATGATCACAATGTAAAGAAACAATGTGGAAAGGTGCCCAATAGTGAATGTTCCACTCTAGCAGAATCCTGCACAAAATCTCCAGGACTTCAAAACTCTAGGTTTAAAATACATTTGTTATCGAAGTATGTATACCATATACAACCTTGAGATTCATCGTCCTGCAGGCAGCCACAAAGCAAAGAACCACAAGAGTCCACAAAAACCCCACCCCGCAAAGACTGTCAAATGCCCAATGTATGAAAAGGACAAATCATAATAGAAGTAAAGAAAAATCACACAGAATGTGAATTGCAGAGACGCTGAAAGTGAATCCACAGCCATGGAGCCAGTTCAGCCGTCTAGGAGCCACAGTCACAGAACCATGTTCAATGCTGAGGTGAGTGCTGATGGCTGCAGAGTTGTTTCTGTGCTGAGGTGAGAAGAAAGCTAAGCACCATAAGTCCATAAGATATAGGAGCAGAAGTAGGCCATTTGGCCCATCAATTCTGCTCCGCCATTCATTCATGGGCTGATCCAATTCTTCCAGTCATCCCCACTCCCCTGCCTTCTCCCCATACCCTTTGATGCCCTGGCTAATCTGCTTTAAATGCACCCAATGACTTGCCCTCCATAGCTACTCGTGGCAACAAATTCCATAAATTTACCACAGCCTGACTAAAGCAATTTCTCTGCATCGCTGTTCTAAATCAACGTCCTTCAATCCTGAAGTCATGCCTTCTTGTCCAAGACTCCCCCAACATGGGAAATAACTTGGCCATATCTAATCTGTTCAGGTCTTTTAACATTCAGAATGTTTCTATGAGATCCCCCCTTCATTCTCCTGAACTCCAGGGAATACAGCCCAAGAGCTTCCAGACATTCCTCATATGGTAACTCTTTCATTCCTGGAATAATTCTGGTTTGTCCTTTGTCCCTGGCTTCTTTTTAATCTGATTCAGTGCTTAAGCTGGCTTTTTTCTTGTTCCCAGGCCTGGGCCAAGCCATTTCAATCCAGCCTGAAGTTTCAATTCAACCCCAAGTCGGCTCCAGGAAGGGTCATCGTGGCCATACCTGCCTTCTTGAGAGCCTAGTTTGCTGAATCCTTCAGGATACAGCAAAATGCCAGATCATTCAGCTGATTCAGAAGCGCATTTCCCAACAGGAAATTACGGGCTGAAGATTGCTGTGATTGTAGCCCAGAAAAGGTATGTGTAATAGAATAGTTTGCTGCCTGCAAGACGTTGCCATGTCTCGCCAGAGCCATCTTGCAGGTGGAGTTTCCATCTCCATCTGGAACTCCATTCCATGTATTGACTTCTTCCCTTTGCGAGGTACAGCTTGGTTACTGCAGTCCTTCAATTGCCTTTCAATGGTTTGAACTGGTAACAGGGAGAATCAGAAGGCCATAGCACATTTAGTCCAAGTAGAGTCCACTACCGAGACTCTTCACTTTCCTCTTCTCAGCCTTCTTTTCTTTTCCCATATTCTTGTCCGGACTTCCATTTGATACACTCTTGACAAGAAAAGAAAAAATCAAATGTCACTACTCAGACCATTTCTTGAAACATTCCAAATGTCAGTATACATTCATGTACTGTGTTAATTGGGTATTCAGGCTTCTGTACCTCCTCCCTGATGGTAGTAATGAGAAGACAGCATTGTTCTGGGTGGTGGGAGTATTTAATCACACTCAGCATCAATGTGGCATTTTCCAAGCAGAAATGGGGGTGGATTCAGATCAGTATAATCAAGAGGGCTGGCCCAGCTGTTGGTTACACACATTAGTTTCAAGGAGGCAAATCTGTGTGGGTGCCAACCTGAAATTATTAACCTGCTCAGTTGAGGAAAAACACCAGAGACATGAAATTACCTCTGAAATGGATCTTATTCAGAGAGGAGTTTGCAGCCCCACGCACTTCGGGCGTAAGGTAGCCAACTCCCAATTTGTCGGTTTACAAAGGTCATACTTATACCCAAAAGCAGAGTACTACATTCGCAAATATGGTTACCGATTCAAATCCATCAATTGATTGGCTATTGCATAGCTAAGCACGCAAAATACTCGGAATAAGCATAGACGCAAGCGTAATACTTGGAATGGGTATGGACGCAAGCAAAACACTCGAAATCGGTATATAGCTCAAAATACTGCCAAACACATTGTCTTGTGGTCGCAAGGTTCCCTTTTCTTTGTGGTTGCCACATGCTGTCTGGAATCTTATTTTAGCTACTTCCCCAATAACGTATCCTCTCCCTGGTCCTGTCTACATATTTTGCTACACTTACCCCTCGCCCACCCCTTCTACACGTACCCCTTACCCTCTTCACATTCTCATGGGGACAAGCTTAGTGGAGAGAGGTGTCTCTTCACAGTGGTTCTGCAGATGTATGTTTGCTCAGTCTCTCCTTCACTCTGGAGGGTGGATGCTAGACAATGGAAGTATTGAACTAATTAAAAATATATCGCGCTAATTATGAGAAATCTCAAGGTGTGTTTGAATAGCTATAATAGATTTTTGGAATAACTTGAAAAGGCAAATATTGATAGATCTAGTCTTTGATGGTGTCCTTTAATTAGCCAGCCTGTTCTTAGCAAATCCGTGAGGGATGAAAAGGGATCGAGATTGGGAGGTTTCTCTGAGTGGTGTCAAGGTGCTCTGTGGCCTCTAGTTACAGCCCTGAGGCTGCTTGGCCTGTTTTTTGAAAGGAGATGTTCAAATTGACCTCCTTTTTCCATGTTGGGTTGTGGAAATGCCACGTTGGCATGGTGACTCTCGCGGGCTGCCTCCAGTGCAATCCTCAATGATTCGATTTGACTCAAGCGATGTAGTTCACTAAATGTTTCAATGTTTATGTTTACAACAGCAGGTTCAGGAACATCCACTTTCCAATAGCCATCAGGCTTAGCACAACCCAAACTCTACCTCAGCAATGGAGCACTATGAACCACTTCTTGCACTACAATGGGCTCGGCTCTGATTATGTCCTTCTTACAATAATGCCTTGTTTAGCACATTTTATTTCATTTTGTGTATAATTCATGTATATTTATGTTCAAAGTAAGATTACTATCAAAGCACATATATGTCACCATATACAATCCTGAGATTCATTTTCTTGCAGGCATACTCAATGAGTCCATAACAAACTGATAACTACAATAGATTCAATGGAAGACTGCACCAACTTGGGTGTTCAACTAGTGTGCAAACAACAACAAATAAAATAAAAAGAAAGAATAATAATAAATAAATGAACATGAGGTGAAGAGTCCTTGAAGGTGATTCCATAGGTTGGGGGAACTTTTCAATGATGTGTTATCTGAACCTATGTGCCTCACTAATCTGTCACCACCATTGAGCACATCTAAAGGAGAACATAAGAACATAATAGGAGCAGGAGTAGGCCATCTGGCCTGTCAAGCCTGCTCCGCCATTCAATAAGTTCAAGGCTGATCTGGCCACGGACTCATCTCCGCCTACCTGCCTTTTCCCCTTAACCCTCAATTCCCCTTAAGAAAGGGGAATTCTCAAAAGAAAACAGAATTCATCATCAAGGACCCCCACCATCCAGGCCATGCTCTCTTCATGCTGCTGCCATCAGGCAGGTGATAACACCACCTGGTTCAGGAACAGTTATTACCCTTTAACCATCAGGGTCCTGAACCAGCGTGGATAATTTCACTCACCTCAACACTGATCTGATTCCACCACCTATGGACTCACTTTTCAAAGACTCAACAACTCATGTTCACAGTATTATTTATTACCTTACTCTTTTTTTGTATTTGCTCTGTTTTTCTTCTTTTGTACATTGGTTGTTTGTCAGTCTTCACGCGTGTTGTTTTTCATTGATTTTATTGCATTTCTTTGTTCTACTGTGAATTCTTGCAAGAAAATGAATCTCTGGGTTGTATATGGTGATATATATGTACTTTGATAGTAAATTTACTTTAAACTATGGACCGTGTTTTCTCATCGACCTGTACCTCACCATACTTATGCATGTGACAATAAGCTTCATGTGACTGGTTGCCTCCTATGTTACTGCTTCTTGGCTCTCTCCTTCAGATTAGCACCACTCAAATTGACCCAGCATGGCTGTTACTATGTTACTGATTGTAGAAATTTGCTGTGTACAAGTTGGCTGTCATGTTGGCTTAATAAACTGTGAAATACTGAGAGACTCATAGAGAGGATGTGGAAGGGCTGTTTCCTGTAGTGGGGTTGTCTAGGACTGGAGGGCACAGCCTCACAATATAGAATGTCACTTTAGAAGAGAGATGAGAAGAAATTTCTTTAGCCAGGGGGTGGCTAATCTGTGGAATTCTTTGTGGAGGATGATAAGTTTTCGATTAGTAAGGGTGAAAAGGTTATGGGGAGAAGGCAAGAGAATGGGATTGAAAGATGATGGAATGACAGAGCAGAGTCGATGGGCTGAATGGCCTAATTCTGCTATGTCTTATGGACTCTTGATTTTAATGCAATATTTTTCCATGTGCAAGTTTTACTCAAAAGGGATGTCCAGTTCTGGAGAAATTTCCATGAAAAAATAGAGATTATATGGAATTTTAGAAAATGTAATTTTAATGAAATTCCCCCCACCACGAAAGTGCATGAAAATCATCATTAAGGTTGGACTGGAACAAGAAGAGGGAGAGCTTCAGGTTTTGTTAGATACTTGGCTCAACTCTCCAATCCCAACACAAGCTCTTCGTTAACAATATGAGCCTCTTGCCTACCCTTTAATGAGCACTTAAACTATACAAGTTCTGCAGACTAAACTTACTTGGCAAAGCTAAGTATTCCCACCTAATTGGGTTCCCCACACAGTGCAGAATGGCATGGGAACGGTAGATACACTTCTCGGTTTGTCACGCTGCTCACTAATGAAGAGCAGGAAATATTAGGAGTGATCCCAAAGGTGCTCATTTCTAGTCTCCAAAGTGAACATTATTCATTTTTAATAACCTTCTTCCTTCCATTTCCAAAACCAATTTTCTATTCAAATTCCCAGACCGCCTTCCCTTCACAAGGGTCCATTGTTTCTTTAACTGGTTGTCTGTGAAGAATCTCATCAAACACACAGAAATCCGAGTAAATGCTCCACACTCTGGATTATTCGGCCTTCACTCCAATCATTTTCGTCACATACCAGTGATCACTCTTGCTGAATTGCAGGGTGTCCCTGGGTAATGAATGGGTTCTGTTGTTACAGATGTCTATAAGTCCTTGGAAAACACACAAAAACCATTCTATTTATTTATTTAGAGACACAGCATGGTAATAGACCCTTCTTTCCCAATGTGTATCCACTGAGCAATCTACTAACTGGTACATCTTTGGACTGTGGGAGTAAACCAGAGCACCTGGAGGAAACCCACATGATTATGGGGAGAACGTAAAAACTCCTTATAGACAGTGATGGAATTGAACTGGCGCTGAAATAGCATTGCGCTAACCGCTACATTACCACCACCCCCGACCTGTAGGGGAAGGTGGGGGATGATGGAACCTATGACTTGGTGGCTTGTATTCCTTCCCCTTCCTCCAACATCTTATTCTGGCTCCTTCCCTTTCCTGGTGAAGTGTCTCAGCCCAAAAGGTCTACTGTTTATTCCCCTCCAGAGATGCTGCTTGACCTGCCAAGTTCCTCCAACATTTTGTGCGTTGCTCTGGATTTCCAGCATCTGCAGAATCTCTTGTGTTTATAAACATGAGAAAATTTGCAGATTCTGGAAATACAAAGCAATACACAAGAAAGGAACTCAGCAGGTCGGGCAGCAACAAAGGAAATGAATTACCAGTCGATATTTTGGGCCGCGACCCTTCTTTAGGACTCTTGTGGTTTTGGTATATTGGCACCAGAAGCACGGTAACACTTGCAGCCCGGTCATTGACGCAAACGATGCAGTTCACTGTATGCTTTGATGTACATGTACCAAAAAAAGCGAATCTTTCTTCTTTTATCTTTCACTTTTTAAGGATCAGACAACTTCCTGGTCTCACTGATCACTTCAAGTAGGATGGGTTCTGCACAGCTGCTGAAATAACCATTATGACAGAAGCCCACTGTTCGTCCAGTTTCAAATTCCTCTGAGTACGTCATGTATAAACTTCAAAAGCACAACACTGAGCGACTCTGCTTGAAACGGGAGGCAGAATACACAGTGAGTGAGAAAGGGGCTCAGAGAAGAGGTAATGTAAAACACATAAGACATAGGAAGTGAATTAGTCCATTCAGCCCATCAAATCTGCTCTGCCATTCTATCACGGCTGATTTGTTTTCCCTCTCAAACCCATTCTCCTGCTTTCTCCCCATAACCTTTGACATTCTTACTAATTAAGACCAATCAACCTCCACTTTAAAGGGCAGATGATGCATATCAATGAGCACAAATTAATGGATTTCCTGTTGCTGTGCTTGGATTTGAGTGTAAAATTGTTACTTTTCTCATAGTTTAAATTTTTCTAGGCTTGCTCAATTTTTTTTAATAATGTAATCACCTATATGTGTAAGTGTTCAGTGAAACTTTCAGTGATTGTGGTGTAGCTGATTCTGTATTTTCTAGAAGCTTCTTATTTATTCAGTCATGATGAAGCTTCTCAGCCTCTCCATAGATGCTGTCGAACCTGCTGAGTCCCTTCAGCATTTTGTGTGTGTTGATCAATATTTCCAGCATCTGCAGAACCTCTTGTTTATTCAATTTGTTTTATTGACATACAGCGTGGAGTAGGCCCCTCTGGTCCTTAAAGCTGTGCTGCTCCACAGTCCCCAGTTTAATCATGGGGAGAACATACGAACTTCTTACAGACAGTGGCAGGAATTGACCCAGGTCAAATTGAAATATCACATCACTTGAAACTGGCCATTTCATAATTTATTTGTTCTCATGGAAGCCTTGTTCTCTTCGAGTCTCATTGACCATTGTCCCTCTGTTGTCTCTTTAGCATGACCAAGGTTCACAGCTTTGGAATCTGTGGGCTTGTAAAATCAGGAAATTTCTCTGGAAATTTCGCGGAGAATGGTAGCCCTTGCAGCTCAGGTTGTTCGAAAGCAGATGGATTCTGCTGATTGCAAAATTATCTCAGCTCAGCTAATTATCCCTAAAGGACATGCCAATAAGACAACAGAACCACACAAGTGGAGAATTTCAAAATATGACAATTAATGTTACTTTATTCACTTGGCCATGATAAGTTGCAACTCTATACACTCACTGGCCACTTTACATGCTCGCGGCCTTCTGCTGCAGTAGCCCAACCACTTCAAGGTTTGATAATCTTCTGCACACTACTGTGTAACGTGTAGTTATCTGCGTTATTGTCACTTTCCTGTCACCTTGAACCAGTCTGACAATTCTCCTCTGACCTCTCTCATTAACAAGGCATTCTCGTCCACAGAAATGCTGCTCACTGGATTTTTTTTTCTTGTTTATTGCACCATTCTTTGTAAACTCTAGAGACTGTTGTGTGTGAGAACACCAGGAGATCAGCAGCTTTTGAGATACTTAAACTACCCCATCTGGCACCAACAATCATTTCATGGTCAACATCGCTTAAATCTCATTCTGATGTTTGAACCTTCTTTTTATGGATTTTGTTCTTAGTTCTTTGTTCTACCAGGAATGGCTGCAAGAAAACTAATCAAATATATGTATTTTGATAATAAATTTACTTTGAACTTTGAAATAAAAGGTCCTTGAAGACCCAGAAATTTGTCTTTGGAATTGAAACTGCATTGGCATGTTGGTCCATGGCTTCCTCTTCTGTCACAATGGAGGAGCAACACCTCTTATTCCATCTAGGTTGCCCGCAGCCTGATGGCATGAACATTGATTTCTCCTTCTGGTAACCTTTTTTAAAAAGCTTTCTTTTTTTTCTTTCTCCTTCTCCTTCCCTCTTCTATTCCCCACTTGGGCCTCTTACTTCTTCTCCTCATCTGCCTATCACTTCCCCCTGGTGCCAACCCTTCTTTCCTTTCCCCCTTGACCTATCACCTCCCACAGCTTTCCCTTCCCGTTTCCCTTTCTCCCATGGCCTATCACCTGCCCCTGGCACCCCTCCTGCTTTCTCCCTTCAGATTTTTTCCTCTCCAGGCCTGTGGTGAACTACATATACCTGTCTGGACACGCCCCCTGCTGACTGCTCCTGTGGCTCCTCCCACAAACCCCTGTATAAAGGCGATCAGAGCCTGGGGCCGGCCCTCAGTCTCCAGGATGTAGTGTGGTGGTCAATTGCTGCTTGTTCTTTCTTCCAGCCAGTAAAAGCCTAATCTCGCCTCACGTCTCGGAGAGTTATTGATGGTGCATCAAAGCCTTTACCTTTCCCACCTACCGGGCTTCACCTATCACATTCTAGCTCATTCTCTTTAACCTCCCCCCACCTTTTTATTCTGGCACCTCCTCTTTCCAGTACTGAAGAAGGGGCTTGGCCCGAAACATCGACTGTTCATTAATTTTCATGAAGGCTGCCTGACCAGCTGAGTTCCTTCAGCATTTTGTATGTGTTGGTTTGGTTATTTTCTTCTTTGTTTAAAATGCTCCTGGTTGAGGTCAGGAGTGTGCATCAGAGCATAACGCTTCACAGGTGGTCGGTCTGCTGTGATTCTTTGGAGGCCCTGTCAGTTGCCACTGACAGCTGTTCAGACAGTGAGACATGACACAGACTCTGTCCACTGCCCTGAAATGGCACTTGCTGATGCTTGTGTTGACGGGACTCGCATTTCACTCATATATGTGAGCATGGAAGATGTAATAGTGAGGCTTTATAAAGCATCGGTCAGAATGCACTCGGATTATTTGAGTGCAGTTTCGGACCCCTTATCTAAAAACATATTGGAGAGGGTCTGGAGGAGGTTCAGGAGAATGATCCAGGGAAAGAAAAGGTTAATACCTGAGGAGTTTTTGCAAGCTCTGGGCCTGTAGTAACTGGAATTTAGAAGAATGAAGGAGGATCACATTGAAACCTAGCAACATATTGAAAGGCCTTGATTGAGTGGATGTGGAGAGGATGTTTCTTACAGTGGGGAGTCTAGGACCAGAGGTTACAGCCTCAGAATAGAAAGACATTGCTTCTGGGCTTTCTCCTTCAAAGTAGCACCACTCAAACTGACCCGGGATAGATTGAGCAAACACAGACCAATCTGCATAGAGGGGTCAGAAGTGGAGAGAATAAACAATTTCAAGTTCCTGGCTGTCAAAATCTCTGAGGACCTAACCTGGTCCCAACATATCGACGCAGGCAAGACAGTGGCTATATTTCATTAGGAATTTGAGATTTAGTTTGTCACCTAAGATACTTGAGAACTTTCACAGATGTATACCGCAGAAAGCATTCTAACAAGCTTGGGCAGTATGGGCAGGAGGGGGGTGGTAGGTATGCTTCTGCAGAGGATTGAAAGAAACTCCAGAAAGTTGTGAAAGTAGTCAGCTCCACCTTGGGTTCGAGCCCCTGTAGAATCCAAGATGTCTTCAAGAAGTGGTGCCTCAGAAAGGTAGTATCTATCATTCAGGATCCCCAGCACCGAGGACATGCCCTCTTCTCATTGTTACACTGCTACAGCCCTCCCTTTAGAGCAGAAATGAGGATGAATTTCTTTAGCCAGAGGGTGGTGAATCTCTGAAATTCATTGTTGTGGAGACAAGTCATTGGGTATATTTAAAGCAGAGATTGATATATTCTTGATTAGCCAGGACACGAAGAGATACGAGGGGAGGCAGAAGATTGGGGCAGAGAGGGAAAATGGATCAGCCAGTAGGAAATGGTGGAGCAGACTCGATGGGCCAAATGGCCTTATACAAAGGTGTATATTAAGTTCTTGATATCTCAAAGATGATGGTGAGAAGATAGGAGAATGGGGTTGAGAGGGAAAATAAATTAACCATGATGGAATGGAGGAACTGATTGATGGGTCGAATGGCCTAATTCTGCTCCTATGTCTTTTGGTCTTGTATATACAGAAAGGAGGAGGGATGAAGTATTCTGCTGAAGAGGGTGTGTGGAAACAGAATGTTAGGATGACCTTGTAGGGAACATACAACAGCACAGATCAGGTACTCTGCAGTGCTGATTGAATCCAATGAGTTTTCAATGCTAAAAAAAGATTAAGGATTGGCTATAAAGATTAGCTTTTATTTTTTCACACGTACATTGAAACACACAGTGAAACATGCCATTTGCGTCAATGACCAACACGGTCGAGGATGTGCTGGGGGCAGCCGGCAAGGGTCACCATGCTTTGGGCGCCAACATAACACGCCCACAGCTCACTAACGCTAACCCATAGTAGTTTTGGAATGTGGGAGGAAACCAGATCATCTGGAGGAAACCCACACGGACACAGGGAGAAAGTCCAAACTGCTTGTACAGAGTGGTGGGAATCGAATCCTGGTCGCTGATTGCTGGTCCTGTACAGCAATTGCACTAATCGCTATGTTACTGTGCCAGTGCTCGAACCTCGAATTGCCTCCACCCAGAAATCTGTGCAGGTTGGTGCAAGGGTAGGAGAGGGGTAGACTGCAGCAACAAGTTTTGTTAAGCAAGATATCGGTGGGATTTTGAGGTAAAATTAGGCAAATGAGGTAAGGATCAGGCAAGATCTAACTGTACCAGGAAACTAACTTGAGCATAAACACAAGAGATTCCGCAGACAGTGGAAATCCAGAATAAATCTAGAACACTCAAAATGGTGAAGGAACTCAGCAGGTTAAGCAGCATCTATTGAGAAGAATAAAGAGATGTTGTTTCAGACTGAGACCCTTCATCAGGACTGGTAGGATAAGGATGTGGAGGGAGAGGAAGGAGTACACGCTAGAAGATGATAGGTGAAGCCAGGTGAGGGGAAAGGTCAGTGGGTGGGCTGATTCACTTAATCTTGTTCCTCTGTGCAAAGGAAGGCAGATCACTTCTACATATTGTCAAAGCCTTGAATTTGTCGGGCTTTCAGTACCATTAACTGTGGTGTTAACTGTTCTGGCTAACAAAATAGCTTCTCTGTATTGTTATAATGAAATATCTTCTCTGTAATGTTACTTAATGCTGTAATGGGTTTCTGTATCTGGAATGTTTGGGTTATGACTGCAGATAAGGGGGGAACTAACCTATGGAGAATTGTTATGCTATCTTGTATGTGTGAGCTGAGTAGGAGTTTGCGGTCTTTTTCGGGAGGCGAGTGAGGAGGGCGAAAATGTGAGGAGTGGCCTGCAGTTCCAGAGTGATGGATACTGGACGTTGATGGTTCAGACGGTGGCCGAAGACTCGGAAGGTCATTGTGTATGGAACCGGAGGCGTGAGCTCCAACGTATTAAAATATTATGTGCACAAACTGATAAACTTACTGATTTGATGCCTTTAGGTTATCTGTTTCTACTAACCCATCACTAAGAAATAACTATAGAGTTACAATTATTTACTCACCTTTGGTGTACTGTCTGATATTTGTGTTGCGAGCTTGTACTGGGGGGGCATTACACCGTATTTACACCAAAGTATTGCATTATTGGTGGGGCGACGGTGGTTCACCCTAGGCGAATGTGGGTAAATTGGGGGCACGGATGCTACAAGGCAGATGTATGAGGGTGAAATGGGGAAAATGCGTGGAAACCTTGGGATTCTCCACCCATGGACCTGAGGCAGATGAGTTATCGACTACATTCAGCACTAAAACAGATTGTTCTTTACATTCTGGGAGAACCAAGGATTATGGGGACCAGACAGGATACTAAAGATAAGAACACAAGATGCTCAAAGTCCAGAGCATCACACACAAAATGCTGGCAGATCAGGCAGCATCTACGGAGAGGAATGAACAGTTGATATTTTGGGCTGAGTCCCTTCATCAGGACTGGAAAGGAAGAGGGAAGACAGCAGAATAAAAAGATGGGAGGACGTTAAATGTTAAATCACGTGACGACTGCTGAGAGGATCATCGGGGTCTCTCTTCCACCCATCTGAAATATTTATCAGGATCACTGGGTTTGCAGGGCCCTTAGCATTGTCAATGATCCCTCCCATCCGTTCCACACATGATGGACCCTCTACCATCAGGCAGGAGGTACTGTATCATTAGAATGAGGACTGTTAGGATGGGAAACAGCTTTTTCCCCCAGACCGTGAAACTACTGAACTCCCTGCCACTACCCAGGTCTCATCACATTTGAAGCACCAGTAACATTATACTGTTGCCCTTTTAACTTATGTTGTAAATGCACCTTATTATTTGTGGCAATATTACTTTGTGTTGTACCTGTTATATGTACTGTGTTGTGCACCTTGGTCTGGAGGAACCTCGTTTCATTTGGTGGGATACAATAAGCTTCTACCTGAAATTGAAGGTGGTATAGCAAGCAGAGCCTGTGATGACACACTGACAATACCATTGTGTCAACACTAAATGCACATGTCAGATTTCTGCCTAGGATTTTAATGATAAATTCACTGTGTTTATTTTCACACCTCCTTTAGAAGGGGAAAAACTTCTATATGTTTACTGTTCAGGGAGTATTGCTGCTGACAGTTGTCCTGACTGTGGCATTTTCATTTTGTGGACCCGAGTGCTCGAGGAACAATTTAAGAAAAAGTGACCCAGCCAGGAAAAAAATGGAAAGCCATTAGTGTGACTGAAAGCCAGGGGTCAGACTGAAGAATAGAGACTTTGCTAACCTGTCAACCTACCACTCTGGTGTTCTTTGCCAGCCCTGGAAATAAAGTTGTAAGCCCGACTGTCCAATACCTTATTTTCACTGACGGATGACTCTAGTGGAAGTGTTGTGGCTGGGGATGGTGTTAGTAATGACTTTGTGGTGTCTGGAGTGACACAGTGGCACAGCGGCACAGCAGCTACACTGCCAAAGCAGAACTAAACGCATATGTGCCAATTCTGTGACATGAATTTTATTGCGTCCAAAAGTGCTACAGGGCTAATAAACCAAAACAATTCACGCCATCTTAAAAATTTCTTCCCTCAGGCAGTTAATCTGATCAACCATTCTAGTTAGCCACCCACGTCCTCCATCTGTTATCCTGTCACTGCAGTGCACAGTAAACACTATAGACCACCTTTTATGATGCGGTCTGCATTGAAAATTACATTGAAAACCATGGGGCGGGGATCTTATTGAAACCTATCGAATGGTGAAGGGTCTTGATAGAGTGGATGTGGAGAGGATACTTCCTATGGTGAGAGAGTCGAAGAGCAGAGGACACAGCCTCAGGATAGAGGGGTGTCCTTTTAGAACAGAGATGAAGAGGAATTTCTTTAGCTAGAGACTGGTGAATCTATGGAATTTGTTGCCACAGGTGGCTGTGGAGACCAAGTCATTGGGTATATTTATGGCAGAGTTTGATAGGTTCTTGATTGGTCAGGGCATGAAGGGACACGAGGAGAAGGCAGGAGATTGGGGCTGAGTAGGAAAGTGGATCAGCCATAAAGAAATGGCAGAGCAGACTAGATGGGCCAAATAGCCTAATTCTGCTCCTATATATGGTTTTATGATCTAATTACTGTACATGCTGGTATATATGTATTTACGCACATTTTATTCCATATCCGTACTTCTAACTTTATATAATTCTTTATTCTTTATAATTGTTGAAAGTTGTTGTTTTTGCTGCATTTTGCACCAACACACCGCGGTAAATTCCCAGTACATGTCAGTGTGTGTGGTGAACAAAGAGGACCCTTGATCTGCCATGAGGTTTCAATGTGTTTAGCGCAAGGCTTTCTGTGGCGTTTGACAGTAAAGTGCTATTTATTCATCGATCGTGGATGTTGTAGGAAGGACGGTATTTATTGAACCCCCCCCCCCCCAATCGGAGTATTTCACTCTGCCTTTTCAAAGAGTAACCAAGAGGCCATCACATTGATCCCAGTCAAATGCACAGACCTCAGTGAGACAGAGAGGATTTTAATGAAGAATCAGCGGTTCCACATTCACCAGTGCATGCATGGAATTTGGTATGTGGAGTTGCAGCATGGTAACAGGCCCATCTGGGCCAATGAGCTCAGTCAAACCCACATGACCACATGACTTACTGACCTATTCATCACACAAAATGTTGGAGGAACTCAGCAGGTCATGCAGCATCAACAAAGGGAAATAAGCAGTCAGTGTGTGTGTGTGTATGTACAGAATTTAATCCATACAAACTTGTGCCAGTTATCTCCAGAGCTTCTCATTACTCATACCCTCCATGTTGGACTCGGGGTATTTATTTATTTATTTTTTGAGGTCCAGCGTGCAGTGGAGTAGGTCCTTCTGGCCCTTTGAGCTGTGATGCCCAGCAACCTCGATTTAACCCTAGCCTAATTACAGGACAATTTGCAATGACCATTTCACCTGCTAACTGGTATGCCTTTGGACTAGGCAAGGAAACTGAAGCACCGGATGAAACCCATGCGGTTATTGGGAGATTGTACAAACTCCTTACAGACAGCAGGAACAGAGCCCGGGTCACTGGCACTGTAATAGCTTTGTGCTAACTGCTGCACTTCCATGATGTCCCAAATGTCAAATTTTTATTTTATTTATCTGAATTTAAATTCCCAAGCTCTCTTGGTGGGATTCAAACTGCCATCTCACAACTAATAGTCCAGGCCTCTGGGTCAATTCAAATACTCCTCTCAACCTTATTCTATTGTTTTTGTTTTTTGGTGGATTGAAATTTTTTGTATCATTTTAATAGATATTAATTTTACTTGTCACCTGTAATTAATTATGGATAATATGTAAAAGTACATAAATTACATACATTGTCACACTACCACATGATGCGTGCATGTTTCACTTAAATTAAACTCGAAGGTAGACTCAAATTTCAGACTCCTTCGGTTTCCTATGAATTAGTTTAAAGTTTTTTTTCCAATATTTTTATTAGTTTCTACATAGAAAAATACAGAGTACAAGAAAGTATACGTAAAAGGTTAGAAAAGATTAAAAAACTACCAATTACATTATATCTGTTCATAGTAACAATTATGTTACCCCGTATTCATATGTTAGTCAATAGTTATATTGAACTATACTAATTTACTACAAAAGAAAAAAGTGTCTAACCCCTACCAAGACCAAAGCTGTTCATTAAGGAGAAAAGAAGGTAAATACCTTCTCATATAATAAAAATTAATAATAGTCAGCATCTGGGTTCAAATAACTAATTGGTTTTGAAAATAATTCAGAAAAGTTCCCCACAATGTTTGAAAGTCTTGACGAGATTTAGAAATTGAACAATGAATCTTCTCTAAATCTAACCATGACATAGCGTCACATAACCATTGAGCATGAGTAGGAGGAAGTACATCTTTCCATTTAAACAAAAGTGTCCTCCTACCTATAAGAGAGCTAAAGGCCAAAATATGTAAATCAGATGCCTTCAGCTTAATATCTTGTCCTGCAACAATACCAAATAGGGCCGTCAGAGGGTTAGGCAGTTTAAAGTTTTGAAGTTATAAGACATTGCAGGTCCAGTGACGTGCATCGTCTGCAGAAATTTAAATCAGCGAGGATTACGCTGGGCAGCAGCAAGAGTCACCATGCTGTTGGCGCCACATAGCATGCCCTCAACTCACCAACCCTAACCCCTATGTGGTTGGAGTGTGGGAGGAAGCTCATGCGGCCACGGGGAGAATGTAATGTACTAACCCCTTCCAGACAGCAGCGGGAATCGAACAGCAATCTTACAGCCAGTGCTGTAAAGCGTGGCACTATCTTCTATGCTACCATGGGGAAAGAAAAGCAGCATCGATATAACACCTCTTCCTGCCATAAAGGAGTGCATCAAAACACATCTGAGTGAACTACCTTGACCACGCTATGTTGGCATGGAATGTGTGATGACGCATTCAGGCTGTCACCAGCACATCATTAGGCTGGTTGTTAACAACAGCAATGCATTTCACTGTATGTTTGGATATACAAGTGATAAATAAATCTGAATTTGAATCTGGATAATTTAGTTTGTAACTCATTCTTTAGAAGCAGACTTGAGGGGTCCTCCGTTGGTCAGACTCGATCATTGATCTTGCGTGATAACTGTCTACGTGATACGCAAGCCAGGGCAGTATGATATGGAGAGTTGCTATTGCCCATGCAGCAGGGTCCCCCTCTCCATGCAGCTGATGAGTGCAAAGGAATGGCAGAGACTAATACAGTTTGGCACCAACATGCAGCAGTCTGCGTTGAGCTCAATGTAGGACTGCCTTAGGACTCCAACCCTGGATTTTTCCAGGCAACACACACAAAATGCTGGAGGAACTCAGCAGGCCAGGCAGCATCTATGGAATAGAGTACAGTCGCCGTTTCGCACCGAGAATCTTTGTTTTTAAAAATCTTCCGATCCATGCTGGATGTGACAGCATGGATCTGGTGGAGGATAAAGTAGTGGGCAGGTCCATTACAGGCGGCAGAGAGAGAATCCCAGAGTTTTGGAAGTAACTAGGATAGGGACGCCAGCTACGTCCTCAAGACGGAAAGTGTGGCATGTAGAATGGGGTGGGAGAACCAGTGGGAGAAACTGTGAGTTCATGGGGTTCTCAAAGGGTCCAAGTCGAGAAGCTTGAAAACAAATCTGGAAGCCACGTGGTACGAACTGGCGGCGAAGACATGTTCCTAGGGTTGGGGTGGGGGGGGGGTGGCTAGAAGGAAAAAAAGACATTCCCAGGAAGGATGCATGTCTGTAGTAGTGGGTCTGGATAGGCACGTGGTCAAAGATTCTATCTTGTCTGGATTTTTCCTCAAGGGTTTGCTCCTGAAGCCTTTCTCATGAGTGGGTATAATCACAAGGCAGTGGAGACTTGAGATCAGAGTTTTCCTTCTCCTATCTGAGCTGCCAACTATGGTCAATAAGCCCTGTCTGCTGGAAGAAGATTGAATAGAAACAAAATCAGCCTCATCCACTGGTACAGCTACTTAGCAGACTGAACCACGTGAAGAGAGTTGTGGTAAGAATCAAATGAAAAGCCCTTGTGAACAGTTAGAAGCAAGGGGTGAAAACACAGTTGAAAGTAAAGAAGAACTCTTTAGCCAGAGGGTGGTGAATCTGTGGTGAATCGATGCCTAGTCATTGAGCAAATTTAAAATAAAGGTTGACAGATTTTTGATTAATGAGGGAGGGGTCAAAGGTTATGGGAGGAATAGGGTTGTGAGGGATAATAAATCAGCTATTTTGGAATGGCAGTGCAAACCTGTTTGGCCAAATGACCTAATTCTGCTCCTATGGTCTTATATTAACGAACACATGGGACTGGATAAAGCAAAGCCTAAAGTCAGCTTGTAATGGATGCTCAGAAAGCCTGGAGGTATGATGGAGAAATTCAAACAGAATTTTGAATGGATTAGAGAGTTCATGAGAAAATCCTCACAGGTCAAAGAGACCCTTCGGACCCTCCATAAATACTGAATGTGAAGGGAAGGATGAACTTAAGGGAAAAAGGTTGGTCCATTGGATACCATAACTGCATCCTGGATGTGAGAGGGTAGATATAGAAAGTTCTGAAAGAATTTTATATCTCCTTCTCTGCTCATTTTTGGATGAAACTGATATTGATGTTCAGAATGAACAATGCGAGATATTAGAGGACATATTATGCAATCCAGTGGTTTGAAATATGTTGGCAGGTAGGGATACTTGGAGGAGATGAGTGCATGTTGTGAGTGTGATTTTTCAGTCCTGACACTGGTTGATGTTATGTTACTATTTATTGAGGCAGTGGGCGTAGACTGAGTTACCCTGATGTTGGTGTTGGGCACATTGTTGGAAAGAGTTCTCAGACAGTTCTACCTCTTGGTTCTAAGAAAGCAGCGCTGAGTGTATGTTTGCGGTCTTCACTCTTGTAGCCCATCCGCTTCAAGGTTCGATGAGTTGCGCATACAGAGATGTTCTTCTGCACACCACTGCTGTAAGGTGTGGTTACCTGAGTTACTATCGCCTTCCTGTCAGCTTGAACCAATTTGGCCATTCTCAAAGTTCAAAGTAAATTTATTACCAAAGTACATTCTACATCACCATAAACTGTTTGTACAACCCCAAGATTCATTTTCTTGTGGGCATACTCAATAAATCCAATAACCATAATAGAATTAACAAGACGGACAACCAGTATACAAAAGACAACAAACTGAGCAAATACAAAAAGATGGAATAATAATAATAAATAAATAAGCAATAAATATTGAGAACATGAGATGAAGAGTCCTTGAATGTGAGTTCATAGGTTGTGGGAACAATTCAATGATGGGGCAGTGAAGTTATTCCCTCTGATTTCAGAGCTTGAGGGATAATAACTGTTCATATAACTGGTGATGTAAGTCCTGAGGTTCCTGTACCTTCTTCCTGATGGTAGCTGCAAGAAGGTCTCTGATGATGGAAGCTGCTTTCCTTCACACCATGTAAATGTGCTCAATAGTTGGGAAGGCTTTACCCGTGATGGACTGAGCAGTATCCACCTTTTTTTTTGTAGGATTTTCCATTTAGGGGCATTAGTGTTTCCATACCAGGCTGTGATGCAGCCAGTCAATATACTCTCCACCACACATCTGTAGAAGTTTCTCTAAGTTTCAGATCCATGCTGAATCTTTGCAAATTTCTAAGGAAGTAGAGGCATGCCATGCTTTCATCTTAATTGCCTGGGACAGATTCACTGAAATGATAACACTGAGGAATTTAAAGTTGCTGACCCTCTCCACCTCAGGTCACCCGATGAGGACTGACTCATGGTCCTCCGGTTTCCTTCTTCTAATCAGCTCCTTGGTCTTGCTGATGTTGATTAAAAGGTTGTTCTTGTGGCACCACTCAGTCAGATTTTCAATCTCCCTCCTATATGCTGATTCATCACCACCTTTGATTTGGCCTTGTGGTGCAACTGTACTAACGGAGATTGTGCAGGAGATGTTGCTGCCAATCCAAACTGACTGGGGTCTGCAAGTAAGGAAATCGAGGAACCAACTGCTTAAGGAGGTATTGAGGCCAAGGATTTGAAGCTTATTGATTGGTTCTGAGAGGATGATAGTGTCGAACGGCAAGCTGTATCAGTAAAGAGCCTTCTGATGTACACATCTTCACTCTCCAGATGGTCCAATGTTCCAGGGATAGATGAACAGCTAATGAAATGGCATCTGCTGTGGACTTGTTGTGCTGGTAGGCAAATTGGAGTGGATCCAAGTTGCTTCTCAGGCAGGAGTTCATATGTTTCAACATCAGTCTCTCAATACACTTCATCACTGTGGATCTAAGTATTACCGGACAATAATCATTATTTGTCTGACCTCTTTTTTTAGCAAGGCATTTTCATCCACAGAACCAATGCTCACTGGATGTGTTTTGCTTTTTGCACCATTCTTTGTAAACTCTGGAGAGTGTTGTTCATGAAAATCTCAAATCAGCAGTTTCTGAGATACTCAAACCATCCCGCCTGGCACCAACAATCATTCCACAGTCAAAGTCACTTTGATCACATTTCTTCCCCATTCTTATGATTGGTCAGAACAACAACTGAACCTCTTGTCCATATCTGCATACTCTTATGCGTTGAGGTGCTGCCGCATTTGGTGAAACGTGGGTTAATCAAGGGCCGACAGTGTGGACTCACTTGGGAAAGTCATAACTACAATGAATTTTCGGGGAGGAACAAAGAAGATAGAGCATTAGACGCTGATAAAAATTATTGGCAATGTCCCACTGATGCACCATCAATAACTCACTCTGAGACGTAAGGCTTTTATTGACTGGAAGAAGGAACCAGGAGTGAGTGTCCATCATACTATGTCCTGGAGACTGAGGCCGAGCGTCAGGCCTCAGATCTCCTTTATACAGGGGCCTGTGGGAGGAGCCACAGGAGCAGTCAGCAGGGGCTGTGTCCAGACAGGCACACGTAGTTCACCACACCCACATGGTAGATTGATTAAGCAAATAAAGGAACCAATGGGTGTGGCAGGAGGAGAAGGCAGCCTTTTTTGGAATTGGATGGTTTATTATTGTCACATGTCCCAACGTACAGTGAAAACTTGTCCTGCATACTGTTCATACAGATCAAATCACTACAAAATGCATTGAGGTAGAACAAACTAAAATAATAACAATCATTGGTAGTGTAGTGGTTAATATTGTGCTATTACAACACTGGTTCCTCAAGGTTGTTATAGCTGGGGGTGGGAGTGGGGATAAGCTGCCACTAAGAGCTCATGCTGCCAAGCATCTCATATCTGATAACCAAGTCCAGCTTCTGGCCTTCACCTGTGGCTTAGCCACTACACCTGGCTGAGCCATTTTTACTGACAGGGAAGTCCATAAGACCATAAGATATAGGAACAGAATTAGGCCATTTGGCCCATTGAGACTGCTCCACCGTTTCATCATGGCTGATCCAATTTTCCTCTCAGCCCCAACCTCCTGACTTTTTCCCTTTTCCTTCATGTTCTGACCAAGCAAAAATCTATCAACCTCTGCCTTATATATACATAAAGATTGGGTCTCCACAGCTGCCTGTGGCAGAAAATTCCACAGATTCTCCACTCTCTTGCTAAAGAAATTCCTCCTCATTTCTATTCTAAAAGGAAACCCCTCTAGTTTGAGACTTATACTCTGGACTTATACTCTCCATATCCACTCTGTCAAGGCCTTTCACCATTTGATCAGTTTCAATGAGGTTACCTCTCATTCTTCTGAATTCCAGTGAATACAGGCACAGAATCATCAAATGCTCTTCAAGTGACAAGCCATTCAACTCTAGAATCATTTTCATGAACCTCCTTTGAACCCTCTCCAGTTTCAGCACATCCTTTCTAAAATTCATTGTTCAAAACTGCTCACAATACTCCAAATGAGGCCTCACCAGTGTTTTATAAAGTCTCAACATTACATCCTTGCTTTTATATTCTAGACCTCTTGAAATGAATGCTAACTTTGCATTTGCCTTCCTCACCACAGACTCAACCTCCAAATTAACCTTTAGGGAAACCTGCTCAAGGGCTTTCAAGTCCTTTTCTGCCTCAGTTTTTTTGTATTTTCTCCCCATTTAGAAAGCTGTCAAACCCTTCATTTCTTCTACCAAAGTACTTGACCATACACTTTCTAACACTATATTCCATCTGCCACTTCTTTTCCCATTCTCCTAACCTGTCTGTCCTCAAAACAACTTGCCCCTCCACCTATCTTCATATTGTCTGCAAACATTATAACAAAGGCATCAATTCCATCATCCAAATCATTGGCATATAACATAAAAAGAATCAGTCCCAACACAGACCTTTGTGGAACACCACTAGTCACTGGCAGGCAGCCAGAAAAGGCTCCCTTTATTCCAACTCTTTGTCTCCTGCCAATCAGCCACTGCTTTATCCATGCTAGAATCTTCCTGTCATACCATGGGCTCATTTCTTGATAAGATATATAAGATATATTTGAAAATACAAGTACATAACATCAACCAAATTTCCTTTGTCTATCCTGCTTGTTATTTTTTTCAAAAAATCTCAACATATTAGTCTAACATGAGTTTTCCTTGAGGAAACCATGCCGACTATGGCCTATTTTATCATGCTCCTCTTAGTACCCTGAGACCTCATCCTTAATAATCAACTCTAACGTTTTCCCAACCACAGAGGTCAGGCAAACTGGCCTACAGTTTCCTTTTTTCTGCCTCTCTCCCTTCTTGAAGAGTGGAGTGACATTTGCAATTTTCCAGTCTCCAGAACCATTCCAGAATCTACTGATTCTTGAAAGATCATTACTAGTGCCTCCACAATTTCTTCAGCCACCTCTTTTGGAACCCTTGGGTGCACACCATTTGGTCTGGGTGACTTATCTACTTTCAGACATTACAGTTTCCCAAGAACCTTCTCTCTATTGATGGAAACTTCACACACATCATGACCCTAGACGGCTGGGACTTCCACCATACTGCTAGTGTCTTCTACAGTGAAGACTGATGCAAAGTACTCAATCAGTTTGTCTGCCATTTCCTTGCCCCCATTACTACCTCTCCAGCATAATTTTCCAGCAGTCTGATATCTACTCTCACCTCTCTTTTACAGTTAATGCATCTAAAGACATTTCTGATATCCTCTTTAATACTATTGGCTAGCTTAATTTTTGTATTCCATCTTTACTTCTTAATGACTTTTTAGTTGCCTTCTGTTGGTTTTTAAAAGCTTCCCAATCCTCTAACTTCCCATTAATTTTTGCTCTATTATATGTCCCCTCACTTTGGCTTTTATGTTGAGTTTGACTTCTCTTGTTAGCCACGGTTGTATCATGTTGCTTTTAGATTACTTCTTCCTGTGCCTCTGAATTGCTTCCAGAAGTTCCAGCCATTGCTGCTCTGCAGTCATCCCTGCCAGTGTTCTTTACCAATCAATTGTGGGCAACTCCTCTCTCATGCCTCTGTAATTCCCTTTACTCCACTGTAATACTGATACATCTGACTTTAGCTTCTCATTCTCAAATTTCAGGGTGAATTCGATCATATCATGATCAATTGCCCCGAAGGATTCTTTTACCTTACTGGCACCTTAAAATCAATTGTTTCAGGCAGGTGGGGTTTGTCAGCCATGTTTGGCAATTCATCTATAACAAGGGAAACTCTGATCTCAAACCTCTGTTGCCTTGCAGCTATACCCACTCATGGCGAAGGTTTCGGAAGTAAACCCGATGTAAAATTTGGAGCTGGAGTCCCCAAGGCAGTCGTATATTAAGTTCAACGCTGACTAGCAACTCCTGATGCTGTGGGTGCCAAACTGTATCAGTCTCTGCCATTCCTTTGGATTCATCAACTGCATGGAAGGTGGGAGCCTGCTGAATGGGCAACAGCTTGCTCTCCACATCGTACTACCCTGTCTTGTGTATCATGTAGACAGCTGGGCTGCAACATCCACAGCCAAACCCAAGCAATGGAGGGCCTCAAGATTTACAACGCTTGTGACATGGGTTCAATTCTGCTGCTGTCTATAAGGAGTTTGTATGTTCTCCCTGTGACTGCATGTATTTCCTCTGGTTGCTGCAGTTTTCTCCTATATCCCAAAGACGCACAGGTTAGTAGGTTAATTGCTGACTTGCATAATTGGGCGGGACTGCCTTGTCAGCCTGTTACTCTTATGAATCTCTAAATAATATAAAAATAAAGTGTAACAGCTGCAGAGAAAGAGCAGATAAACAATGAGGAGTAAGACTATAAGGAGGTCAATTTGTTCCAAGAGTCCAATTTATCATAGTAGGGAACTGTTTAATAGTCTTATGACAGTGGGGTAGAAGCTGTCTTTGAGCCTGGTGGTACGTACTTTCAGGTTTTTGTATCTTCGGCCTGATGGGAGAGGGAGAAGAGAGTACGCCCTGGGCGTTTGAGGTCTTTCATTATGCTGGATGCTTGTAATCCATCTATAGATTCCTCCTTACTTTTATAAGTTATTATGTGCTATGTACTGTATATTACAGTGCTCTACACCCTGGTTTGGAGAAACACCGTCTCATTGACTTGACTGAGGCAGCAGAAGTGTAGACAGCATCTATGGAGGAGGAGACCGGTTTCCATAATGTGTTGACCTGTGTTGCACAACTCTCTGTAGTTTCTTGTGGTCACACACAGAAGCAGTTCAAATCAAATCAAGTGAAGTTTATTGTCATTTAACTACGTACATGTATATAATGTATATAGATACAAGACAACATTTCTCAGCAACAGTGTTCTGAGCACATTACACACATAACACATGCTAACCTATGAAGGTAAGGATAAAGTCTACAGATGAATCATGCATAAATAACAAACTGAAGTGCATAAATTAAATATTGTAAGTATGGAACAGATGACACTTTGAACACAATGCAGCAGGGAGTTCAGAAGCCTAATGGTCCAAGGGAGTTGCCATACATCTAGGCAGGATGCTTTTTATTGTAGAAGGCATGGAATAAACAAGCAATTAGATCATATCGGAAGTTCCTAAACTTAATCCGATGTTACAGTTCTGTCACTACAGAATGATCACATTAGAATAGTAACTCATTTGTTATTGTCACCCGTACTGAGACACAGTGGAACTATTCTGTTTTTGTATGCCATCCTTACAGATCATTTCTAAACATAAATGCGTTCGGGTAGTACAAAGGGAAAAGACGTACAGAATGTAGAGTTATGGTTACAGTTGCAGAAAAGGTGCAGTGCAGGGAGATTTTTCTAATGTCAGGGATCTGAAGGGCCTTGGGCCCGAAACATCTACTGTTTATTCCCTTCCATGGGCGTTGCTGACCTGCCGAGCTCCTCTGGTATCTTGTGTGAGCGCACAAGGGCCATGACAGGGTAGATTGTGAGCTCAAGAGTCTATCTTTATCATACAAGAGGTTTGTTTATGATTTTTATAACAGCAGGTTAGAAGGTGTCCTTGACCCTACTGGGTCACACTTTCAAGCTTTTGTATCTTCTCTCCAAAGGAAAGGGGGTTGGGGTGGGGGAAGAAGAGAGAATTCCTGGGGTGGGTAGGATCTTGAATTATGCCGGCTGCTTTCCCAAGGCAGTGGGAAGTGTAGACTGAGTCAATGGAGGAGAGGGTGGTTTTCATTATGCACTTTGAAGATGTTGTGAGGAAAGATTGTCTAGCTTGGAGTAGGTTACTGTGGAACACTGGAGACTAGGGGACACTTAATTAAAATCAGAAGCAAAATAAGAATCGGGCGTACTATCACTGATGTACAGTATGTTGTGGAATTTGCAGGAATACAGTGCAAACCATAAAAAATTGTTAGAAACATAGAAAACCTACAGCACAATATAGGTTCTTTGGCCCACAAAGTTGTGCCAAACATGTCCCTACCTTAGAAATTACTAGGCTTACCTATAGCCCTCTATTTTTCTAAGCTCCATGTACCTATCCAAAAGTCTCTTAAAAGACCCTGTCATATCCGCCTCCTCCACCATTGCTGGCAGCCAATTCCACGCTCTCACCACTCTCTGAGTAAAAAACTTACCCCGACATCTCCTCTGTACATACTCCCCAGCACCTTAAAACTGTGTCCTCTTGTGGTGACCATTTCAGCCCTGGGAAAAAGCCTCTGACTATCCACACGATTAATGCCTCTCATCATCTTATACACCTCTATCAGGTCACCTCTGATCCTCTGTCGCCCCAAGGAGAAAAGGCTGAGTTCACTCAACCTATTCTCATAAGGCATGCTCCTCAAACCAGGCAACATCCTTGGAAAAGAAATATTAAAAAAGTGCAAAAATGGAACAAAAAGTGAAGTAGTGTTCACTGTCCATCATCCATTCAGAAATCTAATGATAGAGGGGAAGCTGTTTTTAAAATATTGAGTGTGTCTCTTTAGGCTCCTGTACCTCTTCCCAGATGGCAGCAATGGGAAGAAAGCATGTCCTGGGTGACGAGTCTCCTTAATGACAGAAGCCAGCTTCTTGAGGCATCACCTGTTGAAGATGTCCTCGAAGGTGGTCAGGCTCGAGTCCATGATGGAGGTGTCTGAATTTACAACCCTCAGCAGCTTTTTCTGATCCTGTGCAGTAGCCCCACCCTGCCCCCTCCCAGTGATGCAGCCAGTCAGAACGCTCTCCACAGTACATCTATTGAAATTTGCTGGAGTCTTTGATGACTCACCGAACCTCCTCAAATTCCAAATAGACCAAGCCATATAAATTATAGGAGGCCCATAAAGAAGTAGTGGCAAAGACCCATCTCCTTAACTCAGTGATGAGTGGGCCTTGGTTCAATTTGACTGGTTGGAGGGTTTAAAGGGGAGTTGAGGAGAAAGGTAATTTAAGTGGTGGGGTCTGGAACCTATGTCCTAAAAGGGGGTGAGGGCGGCAACTGTCACCATAGAGTCCCAGGGCGACAACTAGAATGACTGTGAAGCTGAAAGTCTCGGGTAAGACCAAGTTTATACTTTGCTAGCAGGGGTACAAAGGCCCAAGTGGCCTACTTCTGCACTGTCACTGTTTATGAGTAGATCATTCGAGGATATGTCTGCATCCTGTTTAAAAGTCAATATTCGTAAAGGACTGAGATGTTGAGTTTATTGCCACCTGCACAAGTCCACGTTTGCACAGGTGTAATGAAAAACTAATTGCAGCAGCTTAACAGGCACAGAGCAGCGGGTAAGTAGCATTCAGAAGGAAAAAGATTACATATAAATGACCCAAAATTATATAGGAAAGAACACAATTAGGAAAAAAGTCATGAGAGGGAGAGAGAGAGAGAGGGAGCGAGAGAGAGGGAGAAGGGGAAGTAGGCAGTAGGTGTTGGCTGCTGCTTGCATGGTGGTGGGGTGAGGGGTCAATGCTTCTGCTGGTGTGGGTGGGGGTGAAGTGGGAGTCGATGCTTTTGCTGTTGCTCATGTTGTGGGAGGGGGGAACGGGAGGCTTTGGGCCGTCAATGTTTCTATTGTTCTATGGAGTTTCTTCGTTTCATGGATGTCTGTGAAGAGGGTGAAATTCAAGTTGTGTACTAGATACATACTCTGATATTAAACATACTTTGAAATTTTGAATAAACAGTCTATTGTAGTGCAAGTGGCCCAAGTGGTGATATTGTTGAGGTCGTAATTAGATTGGTTCAAGATCCAAATGGCTGAAGGGAAGCAATTGTTCTTGAACATAGAGGTGTGGGGACTCCTGCTCTGTACCTTCTGCCCAGTGGTAGCTGTGAGGAGACGGCGTGACACGGGAGGTGGGGGACCTTGGATAATAGGTGTCGCCTTCTTGCGGCAACTTATCATGTAGATGCTTTTGATAGCGGGGTGTGGGATATGCCCATGATGTAATGGGTCTTAAAGAACAATTTTCTCTGGAGAATTTTCTAACCGAACTTATGAGGTCAGTGTGTAAAGAATCGGCTAAAGGGCCTGCTTCTGCATTGTGTAACTCTAGCCAGGACAAATGATCTCATCAGGCGGCTGGCTGAAAAGAGTTAATGAGTCCAGCAGAAGCAGGGAGATGAATTAACACAGACAATTGCAGCGACACGATCACTGAATCACTCCAAGCCAGCGGCAAGCTCTGTTATTGTTGAAGAAACTAATATTAGTTCAGCCCGCTAACCCAGTTAAATACAATAACTCCTCCCAGCTCATTTCTGCAAAAGGATCAAAGGTGTCCATTAGTTGAAAGCAACTTTAGAAAAGTAAATACATCAAACCTCGATTCTGCTTTGAACTTTTGGACAGTATTTTTCACTCTAACAATCCCCTCAGCCACCAGGATTTTGAACTGAGATAAAACACCTTAACACTCTTGGATTATTTTTATTCCTATCTCTGTCTAGTACGAATGATGTTTATTTTGCACATATGTAAATTATGCACTGTATAATCTGGTTTAAATTCAGGTTCAGTAAGACTGTCTAACACTGGTGTCCTGTATGCTGGAGCGCATGCTTGGCGATGGTTTCTTCAACAAGAACACAGATTGCCTCTTCATCCATTAGCTCCTCTTGTGCCACCCTCAGGGTAGAGGAGAACTGCCTTATATTCTGTCTGGGTGGACTCCAACCTGATGGCATGAATATCAGTTTCTCATTCCGGTAAAGTAAAATTCCACTCCTCCCCTCTATTCCCCACTCTGAACTTTTACCTCTTCTCACCCACCTACCACTTCCCCTGGGTCCCCTCCTCCTTCTCTTTCTCCTACGGTCCACTCTCCTCCCCTATCAAATTCCTTCTTCTCCAGCCCTTGACCTTTCCCACCCACCTGGCTTCACCTGTCACCTTCCAGCTGCCCTCCTTTCAATTCTCCCATCCTTTTATTTTGATATCTTTCTCAGCCCTGAAGACGAGTCTTGACACAAAGCATTGACTGGTGTGAGAAGCAAGAAACATCCACTGAGCAGCAGTTCAGTGGGCAAAAATACCTTCTTAAAGAGAGAGGTCAGAGGAGAATGGCCAGACTGGTTCAAGCTGACAGGAAGGCAATGGTAACTCAAATAACCACTTGTTACAGTTGTGGTGTGCATCTCTGAACACACAACACATCAAACCTTGAAGTGGATGGGCTATAGCAGCAGAAGACCATGAACATACACTCAGTGGCCACTTTATTAAGCACGGGAGGTACCCAGTAAAGAGCCACTGAGTGTACAATTATAATGTTTGAAAGGTATTCAGACGGATACTTGGACATGCAAGAAGAAGGGGGATACAAGCCCAGTGTGGAAAAGTGAAATTAGTATAGATAGAGTCAAAGGAGGCAAATATAATGTTAGCATCATCTCGAGAGAGGAACACAGCATTGAACATAAAACGGGGTAGGCCCTTCAGCCAATGAAGTTGTACTGAGCTAGTAAGTTCAAGTTTATTGTCATCGGACTGAACATATATACAACGAAATGAAACAACATTCCTCCAGAGCACGGTTCACACACAAAACACACATCACACTTAAAACAAAATATTGCAGAGAGCATTTGGTCTATAATGACAGATGTGGAAGCTTGTTAAATTCAACTGTTAAATTCACCAACTGTTTTATTGTGATAAGCACAAAAACAGCCCAGGTGCTATGATCTGGGGAGAGAACCCGCTCAGTTACATACAGAGGTGATTGTCACACACCCCAGTTACAGTCAGGGTAACCCACAAATACACAAGCGAATAAATATATAGCCCAAGCCAAAATGTAACAATAAGTGATGGTGAACTTCCCGCCATAATCCCAAGAAAGCACTTTAACACAAGAACAAGAAAACAGTGCTGGTTGTTAGAAATGCTGGGGTGGACTGTTGACCATGCCTCCCCCCACACCCCCCCCCCACCAGAGTGTCATAATATTTAAAAGCTAATAAAATAAATAAATAATACAAAACATAATTCAAAATGCATGCAGTAAAGTGTAGCACTGGTAAACAGTAAACAGCAACAGCTTGCTCTGCCTAGTGACAAGACCTCGGTGGGGGCAGGGTATTCATTAGTCTCACAGCCTGAGGGAAGAAGCTGTGACCCAATCTGACAGTCCCAGTCTTGATTCTCCTGCGCCTCCTTCCTGACGGTAGTGGCTCAAAGAGATTGTGGCATGGGTGGTGAGGATTCTCAACAGTGCTTCAGGCCCTTTGGCTGACAATGCTTCCGGTAAATGTCAGCGGCTATATTTCATTAGGAGCTTGAGAAGATTTGGAATGTCACCTAAAACACTCGAAAATTTCTACAGGTGGACCATGGAGATCATTCTGACTGGCTGCATGACTGTCTGGTATGGGGGAGAGGCTATCATTAAGGACCTCCCCACCCACAATATGCCCTCTTCTCACAGTTACCATCCAGAAGGAGGTACAGAAGACTGAAGGCACACACTCAGAGATTCAGGGACTGCTTTTTTCCTTCTGCCATTTCTGAACACTACCTCACTGCTGTTTTATGTCTGTTTTTGCACTACTTATTTAACTATTTGATATACGTATATATACTTACTCTAATTCACAGGTTTTTTTCTATAATATTATGTATTACATTGTACTGCTGCCGCCAAGTTAACAAATTTCATGACATATGCCGGTGATGTCAAACCTGATTCTGAAATAGGTGGGAGAGAGACCCCAGTGATCCTCTCAGCAGTCTTCACTGTCCTCCGTAGGGTCTTGCAGCTTCTGTACCACACAATGATGCAGCCGGGCAGGACACTTGACGGTGCTCCTGTAGAAAAGCTGTTAGAATTAATTACCTAACTAAACAAAAGCCTTCTGCCTACATAATATGCATATGCATCCATTCATTGTACATTTGTGTGCCTCTCTAAGAGCCTCCTGAAAGTTTCTGCCATGTTTGCCTTACTGCCATCTCTGGTAGCACATTCCATCACTCTGCGCAAAACAAGAACTTGCCCTACACATCTCCTTTGAACGTATCCACTTCACCTTCGGTGCGTGCCCTCTAGCATTAGACATATTAACTTTGGGAAAAGGATACCGACTGCGTGCCTATACCTCTCTGAATTTCATAATCTTTAAACCTCTGTCAGGTTTCCCCTCACAGTCTCTGGCACCACAGAGAACATAAACTTGTCCAGCCTCTCCTCACAGCACACGCTCGCTCATCCTGGTAAACCTCTTCTGCACACCCTTGAAAGCCTGCACCCCTTTCCTGTGATGGATGACTAGAATTGAATGCAATAATCCATATTTTTATAAATATGCAACATAACTTTTATATAGGGCATTGGTCAGGTCGTATTTGAAAAAGGTAAGATGTGCTGGCCCTAGAGAGGGTTCAGAGGAGGTTTACAAAAATAATTCTGGTAATGAAACATATGAGGAGCATTTTGTGTCTCTGGGCCTGTGCTAGATGGAGTTCTGAAGGATGAGGGGGTGTGGGATCACATTGAAACATATTGGATACTGAAAGGCCTGGATGTTGGGGATGTGGAGAGGATGTTTCTATTGTTAGGTTCTGAGGGTACTGTCTCTAAATAAAGGAGCATCTCTTTAAAACAGAGAAGAGAAATTTCTTCACCTCATCTCTGAGGAATCTATTGCCACAGAGGGCTGTGGAGATCATGTCATTAAGGCAGATTATTGATAAGACATAATCTATGTAATTAAATGCATTTTATATTTGTTGTGGTATTTTTAATTGTCGTGTTCTTCATTTTGCCAATCGGAAATGGAAGTGGATTGGCCACACCTTTAAGAAAACCAGCCAACAACATCCCCAGGCAGGCACTAAGATGAAATCACAAAGAGATGAGGGGGATACTCCTGATCCACCCTCGAGAAACTGGCTCAGAACAGAGGACATTGGGGCTAGTAGCTCATCCATCGCCTCTGCTCCACTGGAAGCTATGGGACCCAGAAGAAGAAAAAGTTCTTTATCTTATTGTGGTTTTCTTTACACTGTATAAACTATTTCATTTTCCTTTATATTTGTGCACTGGAAATGACATTAAACAAGTGACATGAAACATCTTGAGAAAGTGGGAGGATGGGGTTTAAAGAATAATCAGGCATGATTGACAGGCAGGGCAAAATCGATGGACTGAATAGCCTAACTTTGCTCCTACATCGTCTGGTGGCTTTGTTCTGTTTTCAATGCGGGCAATATCAAGTGTTTCACAATGGGTCTATGTTTACTGATTGAGATCCGTAACTCATCCCAACCTCAATGGCCTGCTTTATAATCGCTTTTCTAGACTTAGTGCAATAAAACTGCAGTTACATGAATGTCCATCATGAGCCAAAAAACTTACCATCACCATCTCCTGCAGGGCTCACACTGTGAAATACATTAAACCTTTAGAAAATCTTGCCGACTGCAGCTGACAGGAGCATGTAATTACTTGCAGCTAGCTTAAAAATCAGTGGTGTTAATAGAGGGATTGAACACACTGCTTCACCCATGCTGCATTCAATGTAATGAATAAAGAATATCAGTTTGAGGCTTATCTCCATCGCACAGCACTGGGGATATTTAATTTATTCCCCACTCATTCAGACTTTGAGCTTATGATCAGGGCACCTAGTCCAATCCATATCTATATTTGGACATAATGGGCTCATGTGACCTCTCGCTCCAACAAACAATGCCTTTTGTATTGTCTCCTTAGATTGAACAATGAGTATTATTATGGGAACCTGAACAAATTTGGAATGTAATTGGAACTTTAGATGTAACTATAACCGTCATTTACTGACACAAGAGATTCTGCAGATCTTGGAAATCCACACATCAAATGCTGGAGGGACTCAGCAGGCCAGGCAGCATCTGTGGAAAAGAGTCAACTGCCCATGTCTCAGGCCAAGGCTCTCTGTCAGGACTGTTAACTCTTTTTCCATAGATGCTGCCTGGCCTGCTGAGTTCCCCAAGCAGTTTGTGAAACTTTTTACTGCTATGTTCAGAAGATGTACAGGTTGGTAAGTTAGTTGGTCACAAGGGTGTGATTAAGCGGCGTGGGTTCATTGGGCTGGAAGGGCCTGTTACAATGCAGCATTTATATAAAAAAAATAAAAAAAATAAGAATGAGGCTAAGGGAATATTTGAATATGTTGGATATCAGACTGATGGGTTTGCTCTACAGGAGCAGGTCTGGACTTGATGGGCCAAAAGGCCTCCAGTGTCATGGAAATCTAATGATTGAGTGATTGAGAGGACATTGATTGATCCAAGTGCTTCAAACCTTTAAGCAGCCACTCAGAGCTCTGAGTAATTACCATCAACATGGGGAGCAGCTGGAGGTGCGGTGGCGGGGTGATCACCTTAAAGAAGAGGCTCAGCCTCTGGTCGTCAGGTTGACACCGGATGGGGATGAGGTTCTGAGGGGCTCCTCTCATCGTCAGGTTGAGTCCGGATGGGGATGAGGTTCTGAGGGGCTCCTCTCATCGTCAGGTTGAGTCCGGATGGGGATGAGGTTCTGAGGGGCTCCTCTCGTCGCCAGGTTGAGTCCGGATGGGGATAAGGTTCTGAGGGTCTCCTCTCGTCGTCAGGTTGAGTCCGGATGGGGATGAGGTTCTGACGGGCTCTTTTCATCATCAGGATATGTCCGGATGGGGATGAGGTTCTGAGGGGCTCCTCTCGTCGTCAGGTTGAGTCCGGATGGGGATGAGGTTCTGACGGGCTCTTTTCATCATCAGGATATGTCCGGATGGGGATGAGGTTCTGAGGGGCTCCTCTCGTCGTCAGGTTGAGTCCGGATGGGGATGAGGTTCTGACGGGCTCTTTTCGTCATCAGGATATGTCCGGATGGGGATGAGGTTCTGAGGGGCTCCTCTCGTCGTCAGGTTGAGTCCGGATGGGGATGAGGTTCTGACGGGCTCTTTTCATCATCAGGATATGTCCGGATGGGGATGAGGTTCTGAGGGGCTCCTCTCGTCGTCAGGTTGAGTCCGGATGGGGATGAGGTTCTGACGGGCTCTTTTCGTCATCAGGATATGTCCGGATGGGGATGAGGTTCTGAGGGGCTCCTCTCGTCGTCAGGTTGAGTCCGGATGGGGATGAGGTTCTGAGGGGCTCCTCTCGTCATCAGGTTGAGTCCGGATGGGGATGAGGTTCTGACGGGCTCCTATTGATTCAAAGGCAGACGAGATGAAAGGGAGCACTGAAGAAAGCAGTGTTGGCGGGACAATGATAATAGGCTTACCAACAACGTCAAAGATAAAGGAGTCTACAAGGGACTTCAACATTGTGACAAGTTCAGCTGCACCTGTGCAATTAAAAGAGGCAGGCATTATGAAAAATAAGGCTGCTGCTAATAAATGAGGGAGTGGGAGGGGGAGAGAGAGAGATATGGGGAAGAGAGATATAAAACAGGGGGTTACAGGTTAGTGTAGCAGTTAGCGTAACACTATTCACTATTACCAGGAACTCAGGTTCAATTAACCTGGACCCTCCCTGTCACTGAGCACATCTACATGAAACACTGTTGCAGGAAAGCAGCATCCATCATCAGGGACCCCCACCACCCGGCCTTGCTTTATTCTAGCTGCTGCCATCAGACAGAAGGTATAGGAGACTCAAGGGTCACATGACCAGGTTCAGGAACAGTTACTACCCCTCAACCATCAGGCTCTTGGACCAGAGGGGATATTTTCATCAACTTCACTTGCCCCGTCATCAAAATGTTTCCACAACCAATGGACCGAATTTCAAGGACTTTTCATCTCATGTTCTCAATATTTTATCGCTTGCTCGCCTATTTATTTATTTATTTATCTATCTATCTATCTATCTATCTATTTATTTATTTATCTATTTATCTATTTATTTATCTGTTTATCTATTTATTTATCTGTTTATCTATTTATTTATCTATCTATTTATTTATTTATTTATCTATTTATTTATCTATTTATTTATTTATTTATCTATCTATCTATCTATCTATCTATTTATTTATTTATTTATCTGTTTATCTATTTATTTATTTATCTATTTATTTATTTATTTATTTATCTATTTATTTATCTATTTATCTATTTATCTATCTATTTATTTATTTATCTATTTATTTATTTATTTATCTATATTTATTTATCTGCCTGCCTATCTATCTATCTATTAATTAATTATTTCTTTTTGCATTTGCGTGGTTATTTGCCTTCTGCACTCTGGTTGAACGCCCCAGTTGGTGCGAACTTCCACTGACTTTGTTATGGATTGACTGAGTACGCCAGCACGAAAATGAACCTCAGGGTTGTAAATGTACTTTGAAATTTGAATTGTGAATTCTGCCACAGTGTGTACATTTCCCCGTGACCATGTGAGTTTTCTCCGGGTGCTCCAGAAGAAGTTCATGAGAGTGATTCTGGGAAAGAGTGAAAGGTGAAATATGGATGTAATTGGGGAGCGTGGCCTCATAATAAATAAAACAAGGTAGAGGTGCGGGCTTGTCAGGGTATGTGGTGGCGCACACACTTAGGGGAAGAGCAGTTCTTCACGTTGATGTGATCATGGCGTATTGGCCTTGTACAGGTAGGGGTAACGTGGTACTGTAGCGGTTTGTGTAACGCTTTCCAGTGCCAGCGATCGAGGCCCAATTCCCACTGCTGTCTGTAGGAAGATTGAACGCTCTCCCTGAGATCACGTGGGCTTTCCCTGGTGCTCGGGTTTCCTCCCACACTTCAAACACATATGGGTTAGTGAGCTGTGGGCATACTACATTGGCGCTGGAAACATGGCGACACTTGCAGGCTGCCCCCAGTCCATCCTCGGACTGTGTTGGTTGTTGACACAAATGGCGCAGTTCACTGTATGTTTCGATGTACATGTGACAAATAAAACTAATCTCTTTAAAATTCAAAGTTCAAATTTATTGTTGATAGGCACAAACAATTAGAATGCCACAGTGATTAGCCTTTTTCAGCAACTCCACTCTGCACTACATGATGAAGTCAAATATATGTTAACATAAACTTAACGCCGGTGGGAGGGACAGTGTTTGATTTCCATTCCCGCTCCTCTGAACTAGAATATAAAGGCTAGGATGTAATTCTGGAGCTTTATAAGGCATTGGTCGGACCACATTTGATGAACTGGGCCCCATCTCTAAAAAAGGATGTGCTGGCAACAGAGCGGGCCCAGAGGAAGTTCATGAGAACAGGAGGGAAATGATTTATTTATGGTGTGTGTGTGTAGGCCTCCGTTAGTCTGAATAGACCATGGATTTGCGCCATGGAAAGTTTCCAGGGTGTAAGCCTGGTCAGTGTTTTTTTTAATGTGTATTTATGGTGCACATTAGGGAGAACATCTCTGGTTGAGGGTGGTGTGAGTGTGGAACAAGTCGCCAGTGGAAGTGGTGGATGAGAGTTTGATTTCAGCATTTAAGAGAAGTTTGGATAAGTGCATGGATGGGAAAGGTATGGAGGACAGGTTGATGGGACTAGGCAGAATAATAGTTTGGCACAGACAAGATGGGCCAAAGGGCCTGATGCTGTACTGCGGTTCTCTAGACTCTACGGCTCTTCAGAACTGCTTCATAGGTTTTAGGCAGTCCTCGGGTTCTGTGAGGCATTATGGAATGAGACGCCTATGATAATTATTGACAAAGACACTGGACTGCCAGATAGGCTTCATTTCCTGCTGTGCCAGTGACCTCATTCAGGAGACCAATCAGATGTCAGACAGATATTATAATGAGCTACAATAAACTTGCAACAACAAAGCACCAGGTATCCAAGGAAACAGGAGTGCAGACTGTGGGGTCTCCGCTGGTACTTAAACACAAAGAGTCACAAATCAAGTCCACCATCCCTACATGTCTAAACATGTTGCAGCCCCCTCCTTGCAGTGGAACCTCATGCACCCTGGCTAATTATAAAACAAAAATGCTGTTGTGCTGACAGATATTCATTGATAATGTCACCAATTCTCAGTCTGCCATCTGTTCAGACTTTGTTTCGGAAATGGCAGCAGCAGTGAAGTGCTGCTCATCCCGTCCTTTCCTTAAGCTTGTCGTTGATGTAATATAATCAATACCAGGGCAAAAGAGTTCCTGGCCAGTCCAGCATCACAGTAACTTCCTTCTATACAAGCAGTTAATGCTAATTTAAGTTATTTCTGCAATTGTTTTTTTTATGGAAGCCACGTTTTATTGAGTTTTCCAACAAGGGTCATAGGCGAACAACAGATAAATTATTGGGCATGTGTACAGAAACCGGCATCAAATCCCACCAGAGAATTTAAAAACAATGGAACGTAGAACAATGAACGGCTCAGCAGCCTCTGCTATTTTTGTTCATTTTTTAGGATGGGGTAGGACCAGCATTTATTGCCCTCAAGCACATGGTGGTTCCTGGGTTCAGCCCAGTCCATGATGGGTAAAGTGCTCCCCATCACTGAGCACATCTACATGGAGCGGGAAAGCAGCATCCTTCACCAGGACTCCCACCATCCTGTCTTCTCATTGCTACCATCAGGAAGGAGGTTCAGAAGCCTGAAGACACACACTCAGTGATTCAAAAAAGCTTCTTCTTCCCTGCCATCTGATTTCTGAATGGACATCAAACTCATGAACACTACCACATGACCCTTTTTATTCCTAATTTTTTTGCACTACTTATTTATTAAAAAAGGAAGCTCTCCAAGTACACAGGACTAGTCAGCGAGCGTCAGCGGGCTGGATGGAGAGCGAGGTGTCTCCCAGCGGAGGTTGGTTGTAGGGGATTCGCAGCCCGTAACTTAGCCAGAGCCTGCAGCAATTTGGGCATCGAGGGAGAGAGGAAGAGGAGAGCCATCCGCAGTACCACCGATGTGGCAGAGAGGGCCTCAAGATGGCTGTGGCTCAAGAGAGGGGAGCCACGGAGTCATGTGTAGCTAGCCTTCTGGACACAAGCTGGGGTCTGATCAGCCCCTGCTGGGTCACCTGGAGGAGGGTGTATGATGCTGAAACACCCGATGATTCCACAAACATCACTGAAGATGTGTCCAGAGGCATCAGTAGATGTATGTACACAGAAATTTAACTCATATATATATATATAAATATTTACCATAATTCACAGTTTTTCCCTATATTATTATGTATTGCACTGTACAGCTGTGGCAAAGTTAACAAATTTCACGACATATGCCGGTGATATTAGACCTGATTCAGATTCTAATCCTGAACCATGATCAAATAGTGGAGCTGACTCGATGAGCCAAATGGTCTAATTATGTTCTTGTGTTTTCTGAGCTAAAGAGAACTCTCAACCAATATTTGCTAGTGTTGGGTAATTGAACCTCTATTTTAAGTTGTTTTGTGCAGACAATAGATTGTACTAGAGAGCCTATCACATTCATTGCATTTGATGTCTCTATAATCTTTGCAATGCATTAATTGGAGCAATTTTCCACAGCTTAGTGGGTTGCATTAATCCGTTCTGGCCCGGATCTGGGCCCATTCATAATTTAGATACAATTCCAACCTCATACTGTGATACTTCTAGAAGCATTCAATACAAAGCACCACTTCGCACTGGTTTTACTTAAACTCGCAATTGCTAATTGGCATTGCCGCAACATCAACACAGCTCGGCAGGTTTCACTGTGATGAAAACTGTCGATAGGAGTAATCAGATATGTAAGCAGGTCAAACTCTGTGAAATTGGATTGCAATTAATTATCTGAGGGAAACATACTTTATTTGAAGAAAGGCTGGAGAGAATCACTGTTACCTTCTTTTGAAAAATGATTGTAACTACAAGTTTTATAGGGCAGCTGGCTCTTTACAAAACCGTCTCCAAATATTTCTACACAAGCTGCTTCTTTTCAAGCGGGTACAGCATGTAACTGATCAAGATCACAGCAAAGGGCCTGTTTCTGTAATCTATGATTCTATCCTGATGTCATAGGGTCATAGGACATAGAAACAGGCTCTTCAGCCCACAAAGTCTGTGCCTACCATCAACCGACAGTCCTGTACACCCAGTGGCCACTTTATTAGGTACATTTGCTTGTTATTGCAAAGATCTAATCAGCCTATCATATGGCAGCAACTCAATACATATTAGCATGCAGACTGGGTCAAGAGGTTCAGTTGTTGTTCAGACCAAACATCAGAATGACAGACAGACAGACAGACATACTTTATTGATCCCGAGGGAAATTGGGTTTTGTTACAGCCGCACCAACCAAGAATAGTGAAGAAATACAGCAATATAAAACCATAAATAATTAAATAAAAATAAGTTAATCATGCTAAGTGGAAATAAGTCCAGGACCAGCCTATTGGCTCAGGGTGTCTGACACTCTGAGGGAGGAGTTGTAAAGTTTGATGGCCACAGGCAGGAATGACTTCCTATGATGCTCAGTGTTACATCTCGGTGGAATGAGTCTCTGGCTGAATGAACTCCTGTGTATAACCAGTACATTATGGAGTGGATGTGAGACATTGTCCAAGATGGCATGCAACTTGGACAGCATCCTCTTTTCAGACACCACCGTCAGAGAGTCCAGTTCCATCCCCACAACATCACTGGCCTTACGAATGAGTTTGTTGATTCTGCTGGTGTCTGCTACCCTCAGCCTGCTGCCCCAGCACACAACAGCAAACATGATAGCACTGGCCACCACAGACTCATGGAACATCCTCAGCATTGTCCGGCAGATGTTAAAGAACCTCAGTCTCCTCAGGAAATAGAGATGGCTCTGACTGTCTCTGAATGTGGGAGAAACGTGATCTAAGTGACTTTGACTATGAAGATAGCAGAGTCAAGGGATATGGAGAGAAGGCAGGGACAGGGTATTGATTGTGGATGATTAGCCATGATCACATTGAATGGCAGTGCTGGTTCGAAGGACCGAATGGTCTACTCCTGCACCTATTGTCTACTGTCTATTGTCTATAAATGATTGTTGGTGCCAGACAGGGTGGTTTGAGTGTCTCAGAGACTGGTGATCTCCTGACATCACAACTGTCACTAGTCGCCATACTTCCAGCGCCAATGCAGCATGCCTGCAGCTTATTAACCCTAACCAGGACATCTTTGGAAAGTGGGAGGAAATTGCACCACAAACAGCCATGGGGAGAATGTACAAAGAGGGTGGTGAGAAGTGAAGCCTATTGCTGGTGTTGTAAAGTATTACGCTAATCGCTACATTATCGTACTGCCTGTATTGCTACCATGTCGTATGTGAGTGGTCCGAGGATTCTAGTCTGGAGGCTATGATGAAAACTAGGATGGCAATCAGAAAAAAATCCATTTTACTCTAATCTGGATGGTACTGTGTCAGTTCTTAATCTGCTGATTGCCTTTGTATCTCATCAGTAAACAATATTCCAATCTGTTTGTGTTGGTGATAATCAGAATCAAATTAATCTGTGATTGCTTGCTGGGTCACTGACAGCATCAATGCATGTTTCTGGTTGGGAAGGATGTGGTACCAATAGAGAGCACACAGAAGAGATTCAGAATCAGGTTTAACATCACTTGTGAAATCTGTTATCTTTGTGGCAGCAGCACAATAAGATATAATCATAGAGATTTTACAGCAAATATATAGAAAGTAGTTCCAAGGTTGTCAAGCTGAGGGGTGGTAGTGGGGACAAGCTCCCACTACCTAAAAGTGCTCCTCATGACATGCGCCTCAAATAGCCTCTGTCAACCAAGTCCAACTCCTGGCCTTCTCGTGTGGCCTCTAAGCCCGGCGGAACTGTTTCTACTGACAGGAGAAGGGGCGAAGGCAGGTCCTGACTCCTTACAATCTGTGCTTTGGGTAGATGGAGCTCGTCAGCCTGGGAAGGCAGTCCATCTAAGAGAGGGAAAACTCTGATTTCAAACCTCTGCTGCCTTGCGGCCATACCCACTCATGGGAAAGGCTTTGGGAGTAAACCCTGAGGACAAATCCAGAGCTGGAGTCCCTAAGGCGGTCTGACGTTGCCTTCAACCTCGTTCTGGCAACTCCTGTGCTGACACTGGTGCCAAGTTGTATTGGCCCTTGCCCTTCCCTTGGACAACATCGGTGGCATGAAGAGGGGAGACTTGCTACCTGGGCAACTGCTGGTCTTCCATACAACCTTGCCCAGGCCTGTGCCCTGGAGAGGATACTCCAGTAGACTTTCCAGGAGCAGATCCATGGTTTCGTGGGACTAACGGATGCTACCATAGTAAATAGTGCCTATAAAAATTATTCATACCCCTTGGAAGTATTATTGTTTTGCAACATTGAATCACAATGGATTTAATTTGGCTTTCTTGACACTGATTAACAGAGAAAGGCTCTGTGTCAAAGTGAAAACAGATCTCTAGAAAGTGATCTAAGTTAATTACAAATATAAAACAGAAAATAATTGATTGCATACGTATTCATCCCCTTTAATATGACACATTAAATCATCACTGGTGCAGTCAATTGGTTTTAGAAGTCACATAATTAGATTATTAGAGATCACTTGTGTGCAGTCAAGGTGTTTCAATTGATTGTAGTAAAAATACCCCTGAATCTGGAAGGTCCAGCTACTGGTGAGTCAGTATCCTGGCAAAAACTACACCATGAAGACAAAATAACACTCCAAGCAACTCAGTGAAAAGGTTATTGAAAAGCACAAGTCAGGAGATGGATACAAGAAAATTTCCAAGTCACTGAATATCCTCTGCATGCAGTTATTTCAATCATCAAGAAATGGAAAGAATATGACACAACTGTAAATCTGCCTAGAGGAGGCCGTCCTCAAAAACTGAGTGACTGTGCCAGAAGGGGACCAGTGAGGGAGGTCACCAAGAGACCCATGACAACTCTGGAGGAGTTACAAGCTTCAGTGGCTGAGATGGGAGAGACTGCGCAAACAACTGTTGCCCGTGTGTTTCACCAGTCACAGCTTTATAGGAGAGTGGCAAAGAGAAAGTCACTGTCGAAAAAAACTCACATGAAAACTGGCTAGAGTTTGCCAGAAGGCATGTGAGAGACTCTGAAGTCAGCTGGAAGAAGATTCTATGGTCTGATGAAACCAAATTTAAACTTTTTGGCCTTCAGACAAAATGCTATGTTTGGCATAAGCCAAACTCTGCACATCATCAAAAACACACTGTCCCTACTGTGAAGCGTGGTGGTGGCTGCATCACGCTGTGGGGATGCTTCACTGCAGCAGGCCCTGGAAGAGTTGTGAAGGTAGAGAGTAAAATGTATGCAGCAAAATACAGGGAAATCTGCAAGAGAACTGCAACTTAGGTGAATGTTTGTTTTCCAGCAAGACAATGACCCCTGGGCATAAAGCCAAAATTACCCAGGAATGGCTTAAAAACATCAAAGTTAATGTCCTGGAGTGGTCAAGTCAGAGTCCAGACCTCAATCCAATTAAGAATTTGTGGCTGGACTTAAAAAGGGCTGTTCACTCACAATCTCCATGCAGTCTGACAGCTTGAGCAGTTTTGTAAAGAATGGGGAAAATTGCAGTGTCTAGATATGAAAAGCTGATAGAGACCTATCCACACAGAATCAAGGCTGCAATTGCTTCCAAAGCTGCATCTATGAATGCTGACTTGAAGGGGATAAGTAATTATGCAATCAATTATTTTGTGTTTAAGAACTAGAATGAAGTAGAAATTTGTTTTCACATTGACATGAAAGAGTCTTTTCTGTTGATCAGTGACAAAAAAGCCAGATTAAATCCATTGTGATTCAAAGTTGTAAAACAATAAAACATGAAAACTTCTGGGGGGGGGGGGGGGTGGGGAAATACTTTTTTATAGGTACTGTTATTGAATTAAATTAGTAGTGCAAAAATAGAAATAACAAAAGCAGTGAGGTGATGTTCATGGGCTTAATGTCCATTCGGAAATCAGATGGCAGAGGGGAAGAAGCTGTTCCTGAATCGTTGAGAGTGAGCCTTCCGTCTTCTGTACCTCCTTCTGGATGGCAGCAATGAGAACAAGGCAAGACCGGGGTAATGGGTTTTTTAATGATGAATAGCACCTTTTTGAGGCATCACTCCTTGAAGATGTCCTGGATACTATGGAAGCTAGTGCTCATGACAGAGTTGACTAAGTTTACAAATCTCTGTAGTTTACTTTGATCTTGTGCAGAAGCCCTCCCTCACCATACCACATTCACCAAGATGTTGCCTGGAATTGGGCATTGTAGTAACAAGGAACGATTTGATAGGTTGTGTTTACTCTCTCAGGAACATTGGTGCTGGAATGTGTAGCAACAGCTCCCAGCATGCCTTGAGAATGTTGGTTGTTAACACAATAGACACGTTTCAATTATTGTTTCAATACTCACATGACAAATAAATCTGAATCTTGAAACCTAAACCTTGAATCACTCTTGGCATGGACTAAATGGTTAGTTTTTTTAGAGATACAGTACAGAACAGGCCCTTCTGGCCCGGCAACCCACCCAATAATGCTAGTCTAATAACAGGACAAATTAAGATGATCAACTAACCTGCTAACAGGTATGTCTTTGGACTGTGGGAGGAAACCAGAGCACCCGGAGGAATCCCACGCACATCATGGGAAGGACGTACAAACTTCTTAAAGATAGTGTCAGAACTGAACTCCGAACTTTGATGGCACGAGTTGTGATATCATCACACTAACCACTACGCTACCATGGTGCCCTAATTTTGCTTTAAGATTCCATAAATTTATGGTCTTTGTTATTTCTAAGATTCTTTGCACATAGGGAGAAGTCACAGAATCAGGTTTATTAGCAGTGACAGGGCATGGGATCGACTGGGCAAAGCAGTTAGCCTAGCACTATTCGTCATTGTTATTGTCGTCGTAAATATGTGCCGTGTTGAATGACGTGGACCATCATAGTCTCTCCATGACCATGACTATTCTTGGCATTTTTTTCTACGTAAGTGGTTTGCCATTGCATTCAGTGTAATGTCTTTACGACTTGGTTGACCCCAGCCGTTTTCAATACTCCTCAGAGATTGTCTGCCTGGTGTCAGTGGTAGCATAACCAGGATCTGTGATTTGCACCAGCTGCTCATAGGACCATCCACCACCTGCTCCCATGGCTTCACGTGACCCTGATCAGGAAGGCTAAGCAGGTGCTACACCTTGCCCAAGGCTGAGCTGCGGGCTAGCGGAGGAAATCTCCATCCAGCCACCCACTATTACAGTGCCGGTAACCCGGGTTTAACTGCTGCCGCTGTCAGTAAGGAGTTTGTACGTTCTCCCTGTGACTGCATTGGTTTCCTCTGGGTGCTCCAGTTTTCTTCCACAGTCCCCACTCCATACAGGTAGGTAGGTTATTTGGTCACATAGGCGTCATTGGGTGGCATGGCCACGTTGGACAAGGAGGACCCATTTCTGTGCTGTATCTCCAAATCTAAAGTCTAAATCTTATCTGACATGAAGTTTGGAATTATGTTGGGAATGCCAACCACTGCTCTGTCAATTACTGAAATCTAACTGCACTCCCACTTGTAAGTCCTTTGTAGTTCTGCTTGCTTTCCTTGCAGGATCTTAAACATAGATCGTCCCTCTGCTTCCACCAACACTACGGGCGTCATGGCAGCATGATACTCTTACAGCTTGGGGTGTCGGAGTTCAAAGTTTGGTTCTGGAGTCCACTGTAAGCAAGTTTGTACGTTTCTTCCCGTGTGGGTGTGGCTTTTCTCTGGGTGCTCTGGTTTCCTCCCACAGTTCAAAGACCTATTGGTTAGTAGGTTAATTGGTCATTGTAAATTGTCCGTTGGTTGGAAGAGACAGTTCTGCACTGTACCTCTAAATAAAATTAAAATAAATCAATGCTTCTCCGTTCATTGAGTTCCTCCAGCAGTTTGCTTTTCACCCTGGATGACAACATCTTCAGTTTCATGTGCCTGCATTATAACATTCCCTGATCTGCTAGGCAGTGTTAACACCTTGGAAGGATCTTTTCTGGGGAAAGAAGATGATCATTACTCCTTGAATGATTTATTGAGGTTATCTTAAAATTAGCCCAGTTTTATTTAGTTTGATTAAATCTTGCAGATGATAAAGAGAGAAGAAGCTATTTATCAAGACTACAAGATCTGAAAGGAAAGGAATTAATAATATAGAAATCTGTGAGGGGCAAATTGAGTTTGGAAATTCATCAGCACTGGAAATAACATGCTGAAGTGGCTTTGTTCAAAGTTGAAGTTCAAATTAAATTTATTATCTAAGTACATATATGTCACCATATACGACCTTGAGATTCATTTCTTTGTGGGCATTCACAGGAGAATAAGGAAATACAATAGAATCAATGAAAATCTGCGCACAAAGACTGATAAATAATTACTATGCAAAAGAAGGCAAATAGTGCAAATACAAACAAAAACAAATAGTAATAATAATAAATAATAAATTAATACTGAGAATATAAGTTGTAGAGTATTTGAAAGTGAGTACATAAGTTGTGGATCAGTTTAGTGTTGAGGTGAGTGAAGTTAACCGTGCAGGTAGTAACTGTTCCTGAAGCTGGTGGTGTTGAATTTCCCTCCCGATGGCGTCAGTGAGAAGAGAGCATAGCCAGGATGGTGGAGGTCCTTGATGATGAGTGCTGCAGTGCTCCCTGTAGATGGGCTAAGTAGTGGTGGTGGGCAGGCTTTTCATGTGATGGAGATTGGTGCATTGGGGTTTCTATGTTCCCTGTGCAATGCGGCATTTGAGTGAGGAGCGCGTGACTTGGTTTTTACGAGAAGTATCAATTCGAAATCTCAATCTCCCGTCAGCTTGGGGACTCTGACAGTAGCACTACCCAATGCGTGTAGGTCCTGCAGGCTGTGAATTTGATCCATGGTGGGTCTGAGATAGGACAGGATGTCGTGTGCTTACGACAGAAGAAGTGGCACCACGCCTTCAGAAGTGAGCACCCTGGGCTGAGCTTGCAGGCATCATCACTCCTCAAGACACAGAGGAAAGGTGATTTTACCTGCTCGGCATTTAAAATTAGAAGTCCTGATGAAGGGTCTTAGCTTGAAATGTTGACTGCTTATTCCTCTCCATAGATGCTACCTGGCCTGCTGAGTTCCTCCAGCATTTTGTGTGTTATTAACTTAATTTGTTATATGCGCACCAAAACATTGAAACATAGTGGAATGAGTTGATTGTGTCAAGGATACGCTGGGCACAACCAGTGTATATTGCTATGCTTCCGGCCCCCACAACTTCCTATGCTAATCCATACATCCTTGGACTGTGGGAGGACTCCACAGCACGTGGGAGAAAATATGTGGTCACGAGAAGCACGTACAAGCTCCTTACAAGCAGCTGGTGCTGTAAAGAGCTGAAATAGAAAGGAAATTGGGAATATCAGTAATGATTCTGTAGCTATCGTTGGTGGCAGGTTCTTTGGCAAGCCAAGCTAATCACTAAGAATTTCAGGATATATTTACACTTGGACTCTCAAGGAAAACAAGCCCATCGGCCTGCTGAGTTCAAGCTGATCATTAAACACCCACTTGCACCAAACCTGCACAAATTCTATTTTATGCAACACACTCATTTTGAAGGAACTCACCAGGTCAGATAGCATCTATGGAAGGAAACGAGCTCTCGATATTTCGGGTTGAAAATCTTCATTAGTCCATGAAGTGTCTCAGTCCAGAACGTTGACTGTTTATTCCTCTCCATTGGTGCTGAGTTCCTCCAACATTTTGTGTATGTGTTACTCTGGACTTCTAGCATCTGCGGAATCTCCTTTGTAGCTCCTTCTTATTCTCCCTACATCCCCTCAACTCACTCTGAACTCCATCGCTCACCTGCACACAGTGGCCAGTTAACCTACCAATCTTCAGCTCTTTGGGACGTGGGAAGAAGCTAGAACATTCCATTTTATTTCAAAGTCAAAAGTCAAAGCAAATTTATTATCAGAGTACATTTACGTCACCACATACAACCCTGAGATTCATTTTCCTGTGAGTGTACTCAGCAAATCTATAGAATAGGAATGAAAGCAGGTTCAATGAAAGGTCACCCAGAGATACAGCACAGTTACAGACCCTTCTGGCCCAATGAGCCAGAGCTGCCCAATTACACTCATGTGCCCAACTAACCTGCTAACCCGTATGTCTTTGGAATGTGGGAGGACACCAGGAGCACCCAGAGGGAACACACATGGTCACAGGGAGAACATGCAAGTTCTGCTTACATTCAGTAGGGGATTTGAACCGGGCTCGTTGGGTCACAGTAACCACCACGCTACCTTGGAGAAAACTCCACAGGGAGAGCACGCAGACCCACATGGACAGCACTAGAGGTGAGGGAACTACAGTTGTGAGACAGCAGCTTGGTCCCATGACATCCTTGTGTTAGGACCCTATAACATGTGTGCTTAATGTGTCTGTGTCTACCCCAAATGCGGTGGAGATATCTGATGGGATTGAGCTACAGTCACCCCAGTAGACACCAGGACTTTGAGGAACAGATAGCAGGCAAAGATGCAGAAACAATAGGGTTGTTTTCACGGGGGTGGGGGACACTTCAACTTCCCTAGTATAAAGTGGGACCATCTCAGTGCGAAAGGCTTAGAGAGTATGCAGAATTTGTTAAGTGCCTCCAGGCAGGATTCTTAAGTCAATATGTGGATAGTCCAACGAGAAGAGGGGTTGTGCTGGATCTGATGCAGGGTGGTGAGCCCAGCCAGATGACTGACCTATCAGTGGGTGAGCAGTAAGGGAACCGGTGACCACAACTCCTCAAGTTTTAAGATGGCTATAGTTAAGGATGGTGAAGTGGGATGGAGACACCTCTCTACCAGCAGAGGTGTAAGGTGCTCCTTCCCTCCGCTAGCCTGCAGGTCACCCTTAGCCTCCCGATCACGGTCACATGGGAGCAGGTGGTGGATGGTTGTATATATCACAAGTCCCGGTTATGCGACCACTGATGCCAGGCAGACAATCTCTGAGGAGTATTGATAAAGTCTGGGGTCACTTGTCTTGTAAAGACACTGCCCTAATTAGCCCACAAATTGACTATCTCATGGTGTTGCCTTTTGATTTCAGGCTCATATTGAACAACTTGTGTAGGAGGCAAAGTTTTTAGGGTAAATCCTCCTATTTCTGCAGATTGCTGAACCTAATCCTGTTTGAATTTCCATTGCTCTTTATCCATTGAATCCAGTGCGGGCAGCTGGTGATTAGCTGTAATCGCTTTTTGGCTGGGAGGCTTCCATGATTCTGCAAAGAGTTAACTTGAAGTAGATTCAGTTTGCATCTGCCACCGCGAGTCACTGCATTATATTGAAATGAAGCAGAGTAAGTGCTCACGCAATCAATGTAAATGGGCCCTGTCGAACGCTCTTGAATTAGGATCAATTCTATCTGAAATTTAAAGAAATACTCTACTCTAACACTTCAGGTTTCATTTACAGATCAATTTGATGAAAAATCTCCAGAATTTTGACTGACAGTAGTCTCGTGCTCTTTTGTTCTTTGAATGATTATAACCTAAAACATTAACTGTTTCTTCTCATCTGAAGCCTGGATACAACCCAGGGAAGCTCAGAGAGTGTAGCATGAGCTGCAGGTGAAATGTTTAAGGGGAGCATGAGGCGAATTTCACTCAGAGGGTGACGAGGGTGCGGAATAAGCTGCCAGCGGAAGTGATGGATGTGTGTTCAAATTCAACATTTAAGAGAAATTTGGATAGGTACATGGATGGGAAGGGTATGGAGGGCCACGGCCAATGGGACTAGGCAGAACAATAATTTGCCATGGATTAGATGGGCTGAAGGGCCTGATTCTATGCTTTAGTGCTCCGTTTTCGACCATTGACACCATGCTGTCTTACATTAATACATATTTTTAATTTCCCCTACATTCTTAACAGCTCCTTCCAGTTTCTGCCACACAACTACCCCCTAGCAGAGATGGAAAGCCTATGGTACACGTGCCCAAGTTAGCATGAGCAAAAATTTTGTTGGCACGTGACATTCAGTGCCGCCCATTGATTCTTTAAACCCAAACAGTAATAAAAAGATACACAATGATGATCTTTATTGTCAAATGAAGCAGCAAATGATGTTATTCAACCTGAGAACAGTGAGATGTTTTCACAGGAAACATTTCACACCAGCTTGACACCAGCTGGATGTTTATGAGAATACATGACATTGGATGATATGCTTTGAAATCCTAGCGCACACGTCAGTGTTTGGATAATAAACAGTTGGGCCAATTGGCATTGGCTTCACTCCCCTAATTTTTTTTCCTCTGTCCTTTGTGAGTGAACAGTGGACATTCAGTGATAAAACAGTAAATACTGTATGTAGTTTAGAGCCTTCATGAATATTCATGTGAGCTATTACGTTCAATGATGTGCTTGGTTATGGGTTAAGGGTGAAAGGTGAAAAGTTTAAGGGGAACGGGAGGGGAAACTTCTTCTCTCAGAAGGTTGTGAGAGTGTGGAGTGAGCTGGCAGCACAAGTGGTGCATGTGGGCTTGATCTCAACATTTAAGAAAAGTTTGGATAGGTACATGGATGGTAGGGGTATGGAGGACTATGATCCCAGTGCAGGTCTAAGGGAGAAGGCAGTTTAAATGGTTTGGCATGGACTAGATGGGCTGAAGGGTCTTTTTCTGTGCTGTACTTTTCTATGATTCTATAAGAATAATCATAGGAGTAGACTTCCTGAAGAAACTAGTGCTATGTGCAAACTTCTCAAAACAGCCAAATATTTGCTGGAAATCTTATACTTGTCATTGTTAGTGCAGAAATAAAAGTCTCATTGAGCATAAACTGTGTTTATTTTTCTTTCTCTGATCTTTTATGAATACGCACCAAAGCTTAACATCTCACATTCACAATGCTCATATATACAGTACGATAGCAATACTATTTGGAAATGATGTTACTTTTCAATTGTCTTTTTAAAAGATTAACATAGATTTTCTTAAAATGCTTCATTTATTTCAATATCTCTGTGTTATACTTTGATTATTAGTAAAGCAATGAATACCCATAAATAAGTCACAGGACTCAACCAATTCCTTAAAAATTTCTATAATAAATGTTACAAATTTATTAATCAATGATAATCTCTGCTCCAAGTTGCCATGGCCCATGAGAGAATTTCTTTTGAAGTCTATTGCCAATTTAGGCACACCGTCTCAGAAAGGTTCACCAATCCGTCTTTAGGGGCAATTACATTGGCTATTTTGACTTGCCTTCCTGTACTTTTCAGTACTTCCAGTGCTTTTTGTTTCCATGATAAATTACACTGAGCCACCATTTTATTAAGTACCTTGAGTACTTAATAAAGTGGTCACTGAGTGCATGTTGGAGTCTTATGCAGCTGTAGCTCATTCGCTTCAAGGTTTGTCGTGTTGTGCTTTTCTGCACACCCCTGTTGTAACATGTAGTTATCTGAGTTTCTGTCACCTTCCTGTCAGTTTGAACCAGTCTGGCCGTTCTCCTCTGACCTCTCTCATTAACAAGGCATTTTTGCCCACAGAACTGCCCTCACTGGATATTTTTTGTTTTTCACGTCATTCTCTGTAAACTCTAGAGACTGTTGTGTGTGAAAATCACAGGAGATCAGTAGTTTCTGAGATACTCAAACCACCCTGTCTGGCACCAACAATCATCCAGGGTCAGTCACTCCTAGATCACACTTCTTCCCCATTCTGATGTTTGGTTCGAACAACAACTGAACCTCTTGACCATATCTGCGTGCTTTTTATTCCGCATTGAGTTGCTGCCTCATGACTGGCTGATTAGATATTTGCATTAATGAGCAGATGTACAGTTGTACCTAATAAAGTGGCCACTGAATATATACTCTATAGAACTTAGAGGAAAGAATAGTGATATTGTTGAATATTTTCATAGGACCTGCGAGGGTGGTTGAAAAGTCTGGGACCAGGAGTATTTCTCAGGATAAAAAGATGACCTTTTATCTCTGAGATAAGGTGTTATTTCTTTACAGAAAAGCTTGTGAGTTTTTGACATTTTCTATCCCAGAGGGCTGTGGATGTTCAGTCTCTAGGTATATTCAGGACTAGATCAATAAATCGTAAAAGCTAAAAGGAATTAAGCAACAAGGCCAAGGATCAAAGTAAAAAAAATCTGCAGTTGCTGGATATCTGAAACTTAAACAAGACAAAGCTGGAAACACAACTGAACCACAAAGTTTGTCTCCCTCTATTGGTACAACTTGGTATATTTAAAGCGGAAGTTGATGGGCTCTTGATTAGTAAGGGTGTCAAAAAGATTACAGGGAGAATGCAAAAGAATTGGGTTGAGTGGGATTATAAATTAGCCATGATCAAATAGTGAAACAGAGCTGAATGGCCTGCAGTATGTCTTATGGTTTGTCTGGGCCTACTAGTAGCGGCACATAATATAGACAAAAGAGTATAATCACCAACTAACTACCCCATGAGTCCATTTGATCTCACCCTTAGTACTGCTCACAAAATTCTGGAGGAACTCTGCAAGTCAGGCAGTAACAATAGGAGAATGAACAGTTGATGTTTTGGGGTAAAACCCTTCAGCAGTCCTGTACAGAAACAGGTCCCTCATCCATCTAATCTGTGCCAACCTGTTTTTATGTCTACCACAGCCCTCCATAACTCTCTCATACATGTAAGTATCCAAACATCTCGTAATATTGAACCCACATCCATCAACTCTGCTGGCAGCTCATTCCATTCTTGCACTGTACCCTGAGTGACAAAGTTTCCCCTCAGGTTCCCCTTAACTATTTCATCCTCACCCTTAACCTACGACCTCTAGTTCTAGACTCACCCAACCTCAGGGGAAAGAAATCTTTATGTATTTACCCTCTCTACAGCAGACCATCATAATTTTGTACATCTCTATAAGTTCTCCCCTCATTCTCCTATGCTTCCGGCAATAAAGTCTTAATCTATTCAATCATTCCCTGTAACTCGTGTTCTCAAGTCCCAGTAACATCTGTGCTATTTGTACCCCTATTGACATCAATGGATCTGGGGTTGAGAGGGTAAACAGCTTCAAGTTCCTTGGCAACCACATCACCAAGGACCTCACGTAGTCTGTACACACCAGCTGTGTGGTGAAAAAGGCACAACAGCACCTCCCTTAATCGCAGGACTCTGCAGAGAATGGTGTGGCAGCCCAGCACATCTGTAGTTCTGAACTTCCCATGATTCAGGACATTTATGAGGACAGGTGTATAAAAAGGGCCCGTAGGATCATTGGGAACCCAAGCCATCCCAGACACAATCTATTCCAGCTGCACCATCCGGGACCAACAGGCTCAGGGACAGCTTCTTCCACCAGGCCATCGGACCGATGGACTCATGCTGATTTGAGTGTACTCTATTTTACATTGACTGTTCTATTTATTATAAATTATTATGATTGCACATGGCACATTTAGATGGAGGCATAACGTAAAGATTTTTACTCTTCATGTATGTGAAGGATGTAAAAAATAAAGTCAATTCAATTCAATTCAATTTTCTGTCCACTCTATCAAGCTTACTAATATCTTTCCTGTAGGTACAGCACTGTGCAAAAAACCTAGCCAAATATATATAGCTAGGACTAAGACTTCCTGCATAATACTGTAGTAATTTTATATATTGCACTGCACTGTTTCTGCAAAAAAAATATAAATTTCATGACATACGTAAATGATGATAAAACTTATTCTGATCTGTGTTTCTATTATGGACTGAGAGTGGGAATAGGGCAGGGAGAGGAGAATTGTGGCTGGGAAATGGGGAAGAGAGAAAGCAGGGAGCGGGAAGCACCAGAGAGACATTCTGTAACAATCAATAAACCAATTGTTTGGAATCAAATGACAATGTCTGTTTCCTCAGGGATGGGTGTCTCTGTACCCATGCCAGCCCCCTGCCCTGGCACTCCTCCTCTGCCATCTGTCCCATACCCCTCCTGTGGTGCTTCACCCTTACCATTTCCAGCATCCTTTGCTCCTGCCAGATTTAAAAACTCGTTCTCCCCAGTATCAGATTAATTCATTCCTTTCCTTAGATGCTGCCTGACCTGTTGAGTTCTTCCAGCATTTTGTACAGCATGTTCAATTTATGCTGGAAGGTAAATTTCATAAGGTTCAATTTATTACAAAATAAACTTGAATGAAACACAAAGGATACTTACAGGTTGAGAGCTGTTGGATTAGGGTGTAGAATTGTTAGTTTTCATATATTTTCCTTGTAGTTTAACTTTCCTATACTTGCTTATAGTTTTACAATATATAATCTCCTGTATACTGTGTGTGTAAATGTTTAGTGAATTTTCCAATAATTGTGGTATAGCTGCTTCTGTATATTTCTAGAAGCTTCTTAGGTTCTCTGTAGCAGGTGTCACCCTACTGGAATCTGGCTTTTTGATAGGTCAGTTCTTATCATTGGGATGTTGTTAACTTTTTAGTTGGAGCTAGTTGTCCTTGGTTTCTTTGTTCTATACTCTTCCTCTTTGTTCATGTTTGTTCTTGGAGCATGAAATAAAACAGCCAAGCGCAACAAGTCTTCTGCCTCATTCTTGACTTCGGAAGAAAGAAAGCTTAACTTTGTCACGTGTACATCAAAACATACAGTGAAATGCATTGTTTGCATCAAACTTAGTCAGTGAGGATAGTGCCAGTGCCACCGCACTTCCAGCGCCAACGTAGCCTGCCCACAACTTACCAACTCTAACCTGTATGTCTTTGGAATGTGAGAGGAAACCAGAGCACCCGGAGGGAACCCACACAAAACACTGGAGGAACTTAGCAAGTCGGGCAGCGGCTATAGAGAAGAATGAAGAGTCAATGTTTCAGGCTGAGACCCTTCATCAGGACTAGAAAGGAAGAGGGATGGAACCAGAATAGGAAGGTGGTGGGAAGGGAGGGAGTACAAGCTGGCAGGTGATAGGTGAAGCCAGGTGAGGGGGGCAGTGTAGTGAGAAGCTGGGAGGAGATAGGTGGAAAGATAAAGGGCTGAACAAGGAGAGGAGAGTGAACCAAGGGAGAAAGGGAAAGAGAAAGAGCACTGGGGCAGATGATAGGCAGATAAGGAGCTGAGATGAGAAGTGAGCCAGAATGGGGAATGGAAGGAGAGGTACGGGGGAACATCACCAGAAGATAGAGAAGTCAATGTTCATGCTGTCAGGTTGGAGGCTACCCAGACAGAGTATGAGGTTTTGCTCTTCTAACCTGAGAATGGCCTCATTGTAACAGTAGAGGAGGCCATTGACTGACATGTTAAAATGGCTGGCCACAGGGAGATCCTGCTTGTTGCAATAGAGTGAAGATGCTCAAGAAAGCAGTTCCTCAAACTATGTTGGGTTTCACCGATGTAGAGAGGAGGCCGCACTGGGAGCGCTGGATAAGTAGATGATGTCAATGGATTTGCAGGTGAAGTGTTGCCTCACCTGGAAGGACTGCTTGAGGTCCTGAGTGGAGGTGAATGGGCACATGTACTTCTTCCTTTTACAGGGTTAAGTGCCAGGAGGGAGATTACTACGTATGTCAGTGATAATAAACCTGATTGTGAATCTGATTCATTAAGATGGAACTTTGATGATGTAAACTATAACAAAGCAACGGGCAACTCAATGGCGGCATTTAATATTTTTTTTGTTAATTTCAGTCAAATAGAATCGCATTCAGGTCATTAGAAAATACAGAAAATGTGGGCGATAAGGGGCTGGTGACCAAAATTTCAACTGCATTGCAAATAGTCCTAGTTTTTGATCAAAAGAAATGTATTGGTAAAATATTAAATTTTCTAATTACATTGTGGTAGAAAAGAAAGTAAAGTTAATATGAACAGAAAATGAAAAACATATATTATTAATGAAAAGTGGGTCCAAGTTAATTTAGTATTTATTTATACATGTGCATTGACATAAAACTAATTCTCATATTGATTCACCCAGTCCTATTTAACAATGATAGAACACCTCCCATGTTGATGCGCTATGTTGGATTTTGTTATATTATTAATATTCTGGAAATTAGCTAATTAACAGGATTTTAATAATATTTCAACTTTGAAGTGTCTTTAACTTAAAAAGCTGGAGGAGTTTGTCTCCAGCTGGAGTCTATAGGCTGAATACTGGGGTTACAGTAGGAGATGACAAGATTAATCTTGGTCCAGGATTCCAAGATTAATTATCACATATACATGAAAGTATCTAGTGAAATCTGTTTTTTGTATTAACAGCCAACACACCTGAGGATGAGCTGGGGACAAGTAACAAGTGTTGCCACACATTCTGGCGCCAACAGTGCATGCATACCATGCTCGACAGAACAGCACAGAACTTCAACTACAGCAAAGTGCGCTCTGTTCCTCCTTCGCACACCTTTAACCCCAGGGCAGGACTCCAACCTCTAGCAGACATGGACTCTGGCCTGCAGACATCGGACTTCAGCCTTCCCTGCAGACTTGACTGCAGCCAATCGGCCCTGACCTCTGAACTTTTGGTTTGTCCTCGGGCCTCAATTCCAGGGCACTCAGACTGCCGAACACTAGTGATGCACCATCAATAACTCACTCTGAGACGTAAAGGTGAGATATCGGCTTTTATTGACTGGAAGAAGGAACCAGCAGTGAGTGACCACCATACTACATCCTGGAGACTGAGAGGCCGGCCCCAGGCTCTGATCGCCTTTATACAGGGGTCTGTGGGAGGAGCCACAGGAGCAGTCAGCAGGGGGCGTGTCCAGACAGGCACACGTAGTTCACCACAACTAGGCCTTGAACTCCAGAGTTTCCATTGGTAGGAACCCAAACTCCAGGCTTCAAACTCTAGTTCCTTATTTTCTTTTATTGCTGAAACCAAGATGAGGAGAAAGGAAGTTTTGCAAGGAGCTCATGTGGGCAGACTACAAGACATTCTGGGGCCTCAGATAGGTTGCAAATGCATGCCATTGTAAGGATACCTGAAGAGGGCCAGAGATAGAAGAAAGGCCTGTGTCAGCTTATCAAACAAATCCACCAACGAAATTTGGTACAGAGATGGGGTGAAGGGGGACATCACGTGATGACGTAGGATCGAGACGTGGAAATCCAGCTCTCCCATAAAATATCAGTAAAGTACCGTTTAAATGAAGAAAAGTTAATAAATATTTTCTGAAAACTACTCAAGACTATTTTTAGATATGCCTCCTGAACAGAAACAGAAGAAAACTACTGCTTTGACGACATCACAAGTTGGGAAGAAAAAAGGGCCTCCTACTACGATGGAACCTCGTACTCAGGTTGGATCTCCTCTCGGTGAGGCACATTCTGTCTCCGGCGGTAAAGAACAGGAAACTGTGGCAACTGCAGCAGTCCTTAAGAAGAAGAAGCAGGAGCTGCACATGCGTGAAGAAGCGGGCACGTGCAAATCGGTGCAAGCCAAACTACAAGTCCCAGCTGTTATTGAAAGTGAAAGTGATTCGGAGTTAGAATCGGACTCCCTGGAGAATACAGATGAAGAAAAGGAGGAGGAAGAACAAGAAGAGATTAAAAGTGAAAGACATTGTGGAGACATAAGAGAGACCTTAGTGCAAATAATGATTGAATTAAAAGTACTAAAAACAGATGTTAAAAACATGAAGACTATGTTTGATAATGTTATGAAAAAACAGGAGAAAGCGGATAAGAAAGTTAAAAAGTTGGAAGAAATAACGGAAGACACCAAAAACAGATTGGACAAGATAGAAGATAATATCCTTGCCTGGACAACAGTGAAAAAACTCTTATGGGAAAATGGTTATAAATTTATACTGCGCTATCCTGCAACACTGATAATTTTTTCGGATGTTGATAAAAGAAGATCTTTTACTGATTATCGGAAAGCGAAGGATTTTGTACAAGAATCCTTGAATATTCGCTAGACACAGGAAGAAATTTACAGGAGCGAGATGGATTAAAGATGAAGACTGGGATAGGGAATAGATTTGATGGATCTTTAAGGGTAGAAGAAAATATAAATATATTCTTAATTATATGATAGAGGGGGAGAAATGTAAAAGTTTGAGGAATACTTTTTTCTTACATATATCTTTTCTTATTTTTTCTTACATATATCTTTTTTTGTTACGGGGGAGCTGGAGGAACTTCTGATTGATTGCTATGGGATTCATGTGTGTAATCATGGAGCTAGCCATGACCTGCAAAACGGAGGGGGGTAATGTTGTGGTTTTTTTCATTCACAACATTAGTAGGGAGGTATTTTGTTATCTTTTTTTATAATCTATTCTTCTTTTATTTCTTTCTCTTTGCCTGGATGACTGGGGGGAGACACATAGCAACATGGAGAATTTTAAAGAGATTCCCCAGAGAACTATGAGAGCTGATATGTTACGTAATGTTATAGATTGGAGTAATCTTGTTAAAAATAATGACTAACTTACTGAATTTTTTAAGTTTTAATGTTGATGGGCTTAATGGACTGGTGAAAAGAAAAAGAATTTTAACATGCATTAAGAAAATGAAAGTAGATATAGCCTTCTTGCAGGAAACACATTTAACAGAGATAGAGCATCAGAAATTAAAGAGAGATTGGGTCAGAAATGTTATTGCAGCTTCATTTAATTCAAAGGTGAGGGGAGTTGCAATTTTGGTCAATAAAACATTACCAATTAAACTACAAAATTTATTAATTGATTCTGCCGGGAGTTATGTGATTATACATTGTCAACTCTTTTCGGAATTATGGACTCTTATAAATATTTATGCACCAAATGAAAATTATGCAAAATTTATACAAGAAACCTTTTTGAATTTGGCCAATGCACATGATAAAATATTAATAGGTGGAGACTTTAACTTTTGTCTAGATCCAGTTTTAGATAGATCAACTAAGGCTGTTATAAAATCGAAAGTAGTAAAATTAACTTTATCATTGATGAAAGATTTAAATTTGAATGATATATGAAGAAGAATTAACCCAAGAGAAAGAGATTATTCGTTTTGTTCAAATAGACATAAAACTTACTCAAGGATAGATTTTTTATTATCAACGAATATTCAGGATAGAGTGAAAAATATGGAATATAAAGCCAGAATATTGTCAGATCATTCTCCTTTGATAATGAAAATGATAATGATGGATAAGGAGGAACCGATTTATAGATGGAGATTTAGCTCAATATTATTAAAACGTCAGTGTAGTGTTCTCGCACAGGTGTAAAAGAACTCTGAACTAAACACCAAGCATAAACCAGTCAATGAGGCGGTCCCAGTAAGATTAACCATTTACTGTTCACTCTTCCACATTAACGTATGGTGAAAACTGTTGATAAAACAATACAAAATATATACAGTATTTGTTTCCTTCTTGACATCACATTTACATCATAAATACTTGCAAAAGTAAAACTACAACAACTATATTACATGAAAGTGCAACATACAGTTAGAATCTACCTACGCCATCGACTGGCTTTAAATACACTTCAACACAAACTATCCGCAACTCTTTAAATAACAAAAAACGTAGACTTTATCAACCGTCATTACTTTTAACAGAATCAGCGCTAACATTTTAAATTCAACATATCGATTATCTTATGAGCTTACAGCGTTGCTTCTCTAATGTTTCTAGTGTGTAGAAAGAAAACTTTACTCGCGCTGATCCTGCACGCATCAGCCCCCTCCTTCCCATTTCTCCAAACCGGTATTTTCCCACAAGACGCGGCAAAACCGGGTGTGACGTCATCGCATGCCGTGATATATCACAGACAACGAATTTACTTTAAACAACCTTAACTTTAACTAGAAAATGATAACAAATGAATTACTAAAGCGAAAATATAATAAACTAAACGAATACGTTAGGGCAACACAGTCAGGACTTTTGTGATTTTATGAAAAAAGAGATTCAGTTTATTTGGATACAAACTCTTATTTAGTTGATGATAAATTTGTATTAGGGGAAGCGATGAAAGCATATTTGGTCAGATAATAAGTTATACTTCTAAAATTAAGATGGAATATATGGTAGAAATAGATCAACTGAAAAAAGAGATTACAAAATTAGAAAACGAATCTCAAAGCCAAATGACGGAAGGAAAACAAAGACAACTTGTCAATAAGGAGCTACAATATTATACACTTCAGACATACTGAACAGAAAAAGCAATTATGAGAACTAAACAGAGGTATTATGAGTTAGGTGAGAGATCACACAAGATTCCTGCCTAACAGATAAAAACAGAACAGACTTCCAAAACGATAAATGCAATTAGAACAAGTGTAAATAAAATTACTTATAAACCTTTAGAAATTAACGAAACATTTAGAAGTTTTTACTCTGAATTATATCAATCGGAATCACAAAATGATATTAATAAGCTAGAAAGATTCTTATCACAAATAACTTTCCCAAAATTGAATTCGGAAGAACAGAAGGGATTAGATATGCCTTTTACATTAAAAGAGGTTGAAGAAGCTTTAGGATCACTTCAGAGTAAAAAAATCTCCAGGAGAGGATGGTTTTCCACCTGAATTTTACAAAAAGTTTAAAGATTTATTAATTCCTCCTTTTATGGAGTTAATACATCAAGCGGAAAGAACACATAAACTTCCAGAATCTTTTTCGACAGCAATTTTAATAGTATTGCCAAAAAAAATAGAGATCCTTTAAAACCAGCATCATATAGGCCTATTCCTTTGTTGAATACAGACTATAAAATAATTGCAATAATTTTATCTAGTAGATTATCTAAATATTTACCAAAAATAATACATATGGATCAAACAGGATTTATTAAAGATAGACAATTGGCAGATAATGTAACTCGGTTACTTTGTATTTGTATTACATTTGGCACAAAAGAAGGAGGAAATGAGTGTGGCAGTAGCTTTGGATGCAGAAAAAGCATTTGATAGATTGGAACGGGATTTTTTATTTAAGATATTGGAAAAATATGGGTTAGGAGTACTTTTTATAAACTGGATTAAAACCTTAAATACTAATCCCAATGCTAAAGTAGTGACAAATGGCCAAATTTCAACACCATTCCAGTTAAAAAGGTCAACTAGACAAGGCTGTCCATTATCGCCTGCTTTACTTGTATTGGCGATAGAACCATTAGCTGAATTAGTTAGAACGGATTCAGATATTATGGGTTTTAGGGTTAACCGGGAGGAATGTAAGATTAATTTATTTGCTGATGATGCTTTGATCTATTTAACAAACCCATTGCATTCATTGCATAAATTATCTTCTAGACTGGAAGAGTAAAGGAAAGTATCAGGGTATAAAATAAACTGGGATAAAGTGAAATTTTACCCCTTATTAAAGGAGATTATAGTCAATGTTAATTAGTAACTCAATTTAGATGGCCGATAAATGGTATAAAGTATTTAGGTATAAGAGTTGATAATGATATAAAGAATTTATATAAATTAAATTATTTATCACTATTGAAAAAAATTCAAGAAGATCTTGATAAATGGATGATGTTACCAATAACATTAATGGGTAGAGTTAATGCTGTTAAAGTGAATATATTCCCTAGATTACAGTATTTATTTCAAACATTACCAATACAACTGCCACAGAAGTTTTTTCAAGAGTTAAATAAATGTGTGAGGAAATTTCTTTGGAAAGATAAGACGTCAAGAATATCGTTGGAAAAACAGACATGGAAATTTGACCTAGGAGGGTTACAACTTCCAGACTTTAAGTATTATTATAAAGCAAATCAACTTAGATTTTTTGCATCTTTTTTTGACGAAGATAAACCGGCATGGATTAGAATAGAGTTAGATAAGATAGGAGAAAAAAATATCAGAAGATTTTAAATATAAATGGGAATCTAAATGGAAATGGGAAAAGAAAGAATCCCTTATATTAAAACATTTGATTGATTTATGGAATAAGATAAATGTTGATGATGAGATAAAGAAATCTTTATTAGCAAGGAGACCTCTGATTCAAAATAGATTTATTCCTTTTACAATGGATAATCAACTTTTATATAATTGGTGCCAAAAAGGGATTAGATGTATAGGAGACTGTTATGAAGGAGATATATTGATGTCATTTGAACAATTAAAAAATAAATATAAAATATCAAATAACACTTTTTTTTTGTTATTTTCAATTAAGGGCTTACTTAAGAGATAAATTGGGTCAAACAGTGTTATTGCCGAAACCTAATGAAATTGAAACTTTAATTCAAAAAGGAAAAGTTAAAAAAATTACTTCTTTTATGTATAATCTGATTCAAAAACAGACACTTAAACAAGGAATTCATAAGTCAAGACAAAAATGGGAAACAGATTTGAATATTAAAATTGATGAAACAAGTTGGTCAAGACTATGTCTTGACAGTATGACAAATACAATAAGTGTTTGACTTAGACTAGTACAATATAATTTTTTACATCAATTATATATTACATCACAAAAAATAAATAGATGAAACCCAAACTTATCTGATCAATGTTTTCGATGCAATCAAGAGATTGGTACTTTCTTAAATTCTACTTGGTCTTGATTTAAAATTCAACCTTTTTGGATAAATATAAGAGTTTTATTGGAACACAATTTCCACATAACCCAATATTATTTTTACTAGGTGACATTGAAGGGATTAAACCAAAACTTAAATTGAACAAATATCAGAAAGAATTTATAAAAATTTCAATAAAAAGGCTATTGCAGTTACTTGGAAATTGGATTCATACTTATGTACGGATCATTGGAATAATGAAATTTTTAGCTGTATTCCACTTGAAAAAATTACTTATAATTTAAGGAATAAATATGACACATTTCTGAGTATTTGGCGCCCTTATTTACAAAAGATAGGATTGTATATATAGGTGTTCCGATGATAAAGATGTTGGTCCTCTGGGGAAAGAAACAAATACATATATTAAAGTTATTTTGAATTCCATGGAGCATGTGGGGATCTTCCAATATCCAGGCAATCTTTCTTTCTTCTTTCTTTTTTTTTCTCTCTGTTTTTTTTTAGATAGGGATATGTTATGGGGGGAGGGGGAGGGCTGATATTATTCTATTCTATGTAACCAATTTGAAAATTCAATAAAAATATAAAAAAAAGTGATGGGGTGAAGCAGTTGGAATAATGGGGTCTATCCTTTCTTCAGAGGGGATTTAAAGGAACATTGAGAGTGTAGGATTGCCATCAAACTCCTCAAGATTAGTTTCTGAGTACAATAAGGACTGACTCCTGACCTCACAATCCACCTTGTCTTAGGCTTGTACCATTTTGTCTGCCTGCATTGCAATTTCTCTGCAACTGTAATGCATTAATTTGCATTGTTCTAATGCCTTTTCCTTGTGAAATGATCGATATGGATGGTACGCCAAGCAAAGGATTTCACTGCACCTCAGTACCTGTGGCACAGTAGTTGAGCAGTTAGCAGCCTCATGGTAATGTAGCTATTAAAGCTCCAACCACCTGTAAGGAGGTTTTACGCTCTCCCCGCGACGGCAGGTGTTTCCTTTTGGTGCTGCGCTTTCCTCCCACACACCAAAAATGTATGGTTAGAGTTAGTGAGTTGCGGGCATTCTGTGTTGGCGTCGGAGGCATAGCGACACTTGTGGGCTGCCCTGGGCACAATCCTTACTGATACGATTTGATGCAAGTGACTAATTTCACTGTACATTGTGATGTACATGGGCGAATCTTTAATCTTTAAAACCAATTTACTAATTAATTTATAAACACCAGGACCAGTCCAAGGTGATGATCTGAGGGAATATTTTGCTGCTTTGGTCTAGAAGCTGGTCAATAGGATCAACACGGCTTACAGGTCATGTGCTTGCTTTGTATATCTGCCATATTATATGTATTTTAATGGCTATGGTAGGTATTGTTTCTCTGTGAACTATAAAGCACACCATTTTCGGTTCCTGTCAAGCTAAGTAGGTTATGAGATCGAGTTTATCTTATATTTTCTGAGCAGCATGATATTAATGGCACAGAGAGTGTCATAGTAGTGTACAGAATTGTGCAAAAGTCTTAGACACATGCTGTATATACAGCTAGGATGCCTAACACTTTTACATATTATGTCTTTCCTGTTACCAAATACACTAAACAACAAATATTTTGCTTCCTGAATACATTTGGGTGTATCTTATGGATTTTGAGCTGCTGGTCATGAGAATCACCATGAAATTATCCTATCACTTACCATTTATAAAAAAATCACATATTTGTTATTTCAAATCATAATTCAAGTCAGAATAACTGGTGCCAAGATTAAGGAAGGCATTTTTGTTGGTCCACAAATCAAACAGAATATCAATCAGAGGCAATTTGAAGAATTTCTGGTGGGATTGGAGAAAATCATATGGAAGGCATTCAATGATGTTGTTGAAAATTTTCTTGGCAACTACAGAGCACCAAACTATGTGCAGATGGTTGACAACAGTTTCAAGCATACTAAACATCAAAATGGAACATGCCACTAAACATTCACTTTCTGCATTCCCTTTTAGACTTCTTACAACCTGTTGGCGATCTGACAGGAAGTCCAGGATCTAGCTGCACAAGGCAGGGTCAAAGCTGAGGTCTCTGAGCTTTTGTTGAGCCCGGATAGAACTGTGGTGTTGAATGTTGAACTGTAGTCCAAGAACAGCATTCTCACATAAGCATCCTTCATCTCCAGATGTGTAAGGATGATATGTGGCTATTACGTCAGCTGTCGATTGGTTGTGTTGGTAGGCGAATTGTAGGGGGTCAAATGTGAGTGGTAGCAAGCTGCGGATGTAGTCCGTGACCAGCCTCTCAAAGCATTTGCTTATTATTGAGGTGAGTGCAACAGAACTCCAGTTGCTCAGACATGTTATCTTGGTCTTTTTTTGGTACTGGGACAATGGTGGATAATTTGAAACAGGAGGGCACTCTACACTGGGAGAGGGAGAGATTAAAAATATCAGAAAGCACTCCTGCCATTTGTGCTGCACACATCCTGAGTACCCACCCTGGGATGCCATCCGGTCCCGCGGCCTTGCGACTGTCCACTCGTTGGAAGCATCTGCGTACCTCAGCCTCAGAGGTGACCAGGCCGTTGGTTGGAACGGTGGCTTTCCTCGGAGACTCAGGGTCAGTGACATCAAACCGAGCTGAAAAGCGATTGAGCTCACCTGGGCGAGAGCCTGCGATATTGGAGGCACCACAACGTTTGGCTTTGAAGTCTGCGATGGTATGCAGCCCTCGCCACAAGTCACGCGTGCTGTTCGTTGTGAATCTTGACTCAGTCTTGTCCCTGTATTGTTGTTTCGCAGCCTTGATAGCTTTGCGCAGATCATAGCTGCTTTTCTTGAGCTTTAGTTGATCGCCGGAGATGTAAGCTCAATGTTGCGAGCTTATAACCATATAACAATCACAGCACGGAAACAGGCCATCTTGGCCCTCCTAGTCCGTGCCGAACCCTTAATCTCATATATTCAATAAAAGCTAATTTCTTGTTTCTCCAATTTCCTACATGATACAAGTAGTCTGAAATTATATTCGGGTTCAGCTTCAAGCAGTCTATTGTAAACAAAAAAAGTCTAAGGAAGCAACACTTTTGAAAAAGTTTGTTGTCCAGTGATACTGCTTAATACTGCTGAGCTAATACAAAGCTAAGTACATATTTCTGTCTCCCAACCACCTTCCTATTTTAACCAATATACAGCACTGTGCAAAAGGCTTAGAAACCTCAGCTATATGTGTATGTGCCTAAGACTTTTGCACAGTACTGTACAACCAGCAAAGAGGCCCTTCAGCCCATTCATCCATGCCAACCAACAAACAACTATTACACTAATCCTGTTCTATTTGCCCCACATTCAAATCATTGAAATCATCGAGTGTGGAAGGCAAGTGGGTGTTCAACGCCATCTACCAGCCTCTCACTCGCTGCTCCCGGAGTTGGAATGGTCTCCCTCTCGCTCGATGCTGCCGGAGGATGGTACTCGGCAAGGTTTAGTCTGGACTCTGTAGTTCACATTGTGATGTGTTTCTGGTTCCTACCCGCTCCGTTTTCTGTTGCTATTTTCGAGGGGGGACGGTCCTGTAGATAACACACACTGAGCTGAACAGAATGTGCCTGGACTCTTTCCATTTTGTGTTTTACATTCTGTGTTTTTCGCTCATTTTCGTTTTAGAATTTGCATATTTGCTTTTTTTTGTACTTGGGGTGTGTTTTATGTTTTTCTTTCATGGTTTTTCTTTGTCTTGTGGCTGTCTGTGGGAAGACAAATCTCAGGGTTGTATACTTCATACATACTTTGCTAATAAATGTATTTTGAATCAAATTTCTCTGATTACACCACTCTCCTACACACAAGGAGCAATTTAAGATGGGCAGGGATCTCTTATTCACATGTCAGTAGGGCGTATGGAGTGTTGGGTGGGGGGAGCACCTAGAGAAAATTAGGAAGAATATGTAATAGCATCTATCAGTTAACCCTACACTAGCCCATGATGAGCGTCAGTTATACTATCCAATCATCCTTGTTTCCTGTAGCCGACCCTATATCTTTTGAGAGAGGAAGATCTAAAGCCTAAAGCTAGAGGGCATAGATTTAAAGTGAAGAGAGAAAGATGTGAAGTAGACCCGAAGAGCATGTATTTTCACACATTGAAATTTTCAATGATTTTAAGCTCCCTGGCCCCCACTGCCTTATTTTCACCATGGACATCCAGTCCCTATATACCTCCATCCCCCACCAGGAAGGTCTCAAAGCTCTCCACTTCTTTTTGGATTCCAGACCTAACCAATTCCCCTCTACCACCACTCTCCTCCGTCTAGCGGAATTAGTCCTTACTCTTAATAATTTCCCCTTTGGCTCCTTCCACTTCCTCCAAACCAAGGGTGCAGCCATGGGCACCTGTATGGGTCCCAGCTATGCCTGTCTTTTTGTTGGCTTTGTGGAACAGTCCATGTTCCAATTCTATACGGGTATCTGTCCCCCTCTTTTCCTTCGCTACATCGACGACTGCATTGGCGCTGCCTCTTGCACGCATGCTGAGCTCGTTGACTTCATTAACTTTGCCTCCAACTTTCACCCTGCCCTCAAATTTACCTGGTCCATTTCTGACACCTCCCTCCCCTTTCTTGATTTTTCTGTCTCCATCTCTGGAGACGGCCTATCTACTGATATCTACTATAAGCCTACAGACTCTCACAGCTACCTGGACTATTCCCCTTCCCACCCTGTCTCTTGCAAAACTCCTATCCCCTTCTCACAATTCCTCCATCTCCGCCGCATCTGCTCTCAGGATGAGGCTTTTCATTCCAGGATGAAGGAGATGTCTTCCTTTTTTAAAGAAAGGGGCTTCCCTTCTTCCACCATCAACACTGCTCTCAAATGCATTTCCCCCATTTCCCGCACATCTGCTCTCACACCATCCACCCGCCACCCCACTCGGGATCGGGTTCCCCTTGTCCTCACCTACCACCCCATCAGCCTCCGGGTCCAATGTATAATTCTCCGTAACTTCCGCCACCTCCAACGGGATCCCACCACCAAGCACATCTTTCCCTCCTCCCCTCCCTTTCTGCTTTTCGCAGGGATCACTCCCTACGCAACTCCCTTGTCCACTCGTCCCCCCCATCCCTTCCCACTGATCTCCCTCCCGGCACTTATTCTTGTAAGAGGAACAAGTGCTACACCTGCCCTTACACTTCCTCCCTCACCACCATTCAGGTGGTGACAGTCCTTCCAGGTGAGGCGACACTTCCCTGTGAGTCAGCTGGTGTGGTATACTGCGTCTGGTGCTCCCGGTGTGGCCTTTTATATATTGGTGAGACCCGACGCAGACCGGGAGACCGGTTCGCTGAACACCTATGCTCTGTCCGCCAGAGAAAGCAGGATCTCCCAGTGGCCACACATTTTAATTCCACGCCCCATTCCCATTCTGATATGTCTATCCATGGCCTCCTCAACTGTCAAGATGAAGCCACACTTAGGTTGGAGGAACAACACCTTATATACCGTCTGGGTAGCCTCCAACCTGATGGCATGAACATTGATTTCTCAAACCCGTTAATGCCCCTCCTTCCCTTCTTACTCCATCCCTGATTTATTTATTCCCCCCCTCCTTTTTTTCTCTCTCTCTCTCTGCCCATCACCCTGCCTGTTCTCCATCTCCCTCTGGTGCTCCCCCTCCTCCATTCTTTCTCCCGAGGCCTCCCGTCCCATGATCCTTTCCCTTCTCCAGCTCCGTATCACTTTCGCCAATCACCTTTCCAGCTCTTAGCTTCACCCCACCCCCTCCGGTCTTCTCCTATCATTTCGGATTTGGCCCCTCCCCCACTTTCAAATCTCTTAGTATCTCTCCTTTCAGTTAGTCCTGATGAAGGGTCTTGGCCCAAAACGTCGACAGCGCTTCTCCCTATAGATGCTGCCTGGCCTGCTGTGTTCCACCAGCATTTTATGTGTGTTGCTTGAATTTCCAGCATCTGCAGATTTCCTCGTGTTTGTGAAGGAAACCTGATTGTCTGTTCAGCTGCTTCTGTCGAGGCCAGGCCTATCTCTTGAAGGTTTTGGAATGAATGAGGATAATAAACATTGTGTTTGCTGGTTCCTTAAGGTTGTGAAAGCAAGGGGTGTGATGGTAATGAAGATAAATGCTCCCAATGGTGTTCATTTCGAATAGCCTCTGGGAACCGTGTCCAGCTCCTGGCCTTTCACACATGGCTTAGTGACTCAGCTTGGCAGAACCGTTTCCATTGACAGGAGAGGGGCCAAAGGCAGATTACTGGCACCTTAAGACCTGTCGTTTCGGGTAGATGGGGCTCATCAGCCGTGGTTTGGCAGCTCACCTAGGACAAGGAAACCTCTGAACTTAAATCTCTGCTGCCTTCCGGCGATACCCACTCATGGGGAAGGCTTCGGGAGTAAACCCAGAGGGAAAAATCCGAAGCTGGTGTCCCAGGCTGATTTGGTCACTCCTGTGGTGCTACTGGTGCCAAACTGTATCAGCCCCTGCCATTCCTTTGGGGTTGTCAGCTACATGGGCACACCCTGCTCTCCATATTGTACTGCCCTGGCTCGTGTACTAGACAATTAGGATGCAACATCCATGGTCAACCCTCACCAATGGAGGCCTTCGTTCACTAGTAAACCTTACAAACAGAGGAAAGAGACAAAAGCAAAGAATAAGAGTGAAAAATGAAAATAAATATCTTGGCTGTAATGTTGAACTATGACTTCAGATTTTTGTCTATGGCATTTATCATAAATTAACTGGTTATGGTCTCTCTCAGAAAGAGTATTCTGAAATGTCGGACCTGACGTGAGAATAGTCAAAAATTCACCAATTTCTTTGAGATGTTTTATTTAGCTAGTAAGTATTAAATATTAAAGATCCATCTGCTCAGTCAATCAAGTGTGTTTAAAAACATTTGACTTGTGCCAAATGAGTTCCATTTCAGTCACCACACACTTTAGCAGCAAGTTAAGCCCAGCTAATGGGACGTAAAATGGAGGTCAATCTCCGGCTATTGAAGCCTGTAATTTATTACCTCTGCCAACTTCGGAAAGTTAAATCGTTTCACAGCCTCCCGGCTGTTTTCGAAGTTTTGATGTTGTAGGATGTGTGAGGCTATTTGGCTTTATCCAAAATAAAAGTAATTTTCATTGGGGAATCCCAGGTGATTTGAGGCTAGGGGAACAGAGCAGTGTGTTTTCGGCCAGAAAAGATTCATCGCCAGTGACATAATTTAATTAGAATGATCAAGATTAATTCTCCTCGCTTTACTTCTTCTCTTTCCTCTGGATGCTGGAAGCACGATCCTCTCAATAGATTAGAGCAATCTTGCTGCATTTTGAACGCGGGAGGTTTAACCAATCCAACAACTCGAGACCCATTCCCTTGGCGCCCTGGGTGTCAGGTAACAATTTTTCTTTCTCACAGCTCCTTTCTTCTTCAATTTAAACGGTCATCCCACTGGGGGCCAGTAGTAGTGTGCCGAGGGCTCTTTCCAACTGCGCTCTGCCTTATTCCCATTCTAATGAATCCAATAAAGCAAGTGTAATATCCTTCGCCATATATTACACACAGCGCCTCACGAAATCAGGCTCGCAATCTGCCGTCTGAAGCCTCCCTTGCCTTTTTCCAATAATTCAGACACAAATGTATTCCGCAAAGCTTGACTACACTGCTTATTAAGCTGCTCGACCTGAGAGAGGTAGCTGCTCTTACAGGCCGGCGGTATCTCGGAAAGCCTCCAAGGCAAATGAAAAGCAAAGCCCGAGCGCACGATGGAACGTCTCACATGAAATGTGCGATAATGAAATTACAGCGTGCTCATCTCTGGTTTAAAGCGATGGCTACATTTATTACTGCCATTGCTCTTATGTGCTGCCATATCTTATCAGGCTGAGACGCAAGTCAGAGTCTGGCTTGTTTTCTTTAGAGCAAGGGGGACTGGACTGACATTTATTGGAAGCTTATAGAATTATGACAGGACAGAGTAGCCAGCAGCAAACTATTTCTCTTGACAGAGGGAGCATATATTTAAATTAATTGCAGAAAGATGTGACGAGGGTTGAGAAGTGCTTTTGCATTTAACAGGCTTTGGATCTCATTATCTGAAAGGCTGGCGGAGGCATAGGTTCTTCCTGCACTGGCAGAAGACTTGAGCATCTGTGAGTTGTAGGGCAATTGTAATTTTAATTGGTTTATTATTGACACAAGTGCTGAGGTACAGTGGGACCAGTGCTACACCTTGCCCCTACGCCTCCTCTGTCATCTGTATTCAGGACCCCAGCCCATCTAGGTGAGGCAAAACTTCAGCTATGAATCCATCGGTGTGGCCTCCTCTACACCGGTGAGGCCTGACGTAGATTGGGAGACCGCTTCGTTGATAACCTTCACATTGTCAACCACAACGGGTGGGATTTCCTGATAGCCAGCTCAGTTTTACCTCTCATTGCCATTCTGACATGTCGGCCCGCGGCTTCCTCTACTGTGCCGATGACTCCACTCTCAGGTTGAAGGAGCAATACCTCATCTGGGTAGCCTGATGGCATGAATGTAAATTTCCCCAGCTTTCATTAATTTATACCCTCTGCACCTCTCTTTTTCCAATCCCCATTCTGGCTCCCCTCTTACTCCTTCTCTTCTCCTCACCTGCCCATCACCTTCTTCTAGTGCCCCTCCTCCTTCCCTTTTTCCCATGCCCTACTCTCCTCTCCTATCACCTCCCAGCTTCTCACTTCACGCCCTTCCACCACCCACCCACCAACCTTCCCCCTCACCTGAAATCACCTAACACCTGCCAGCTTGTACTTCTCCTCCACCCCCATCTTCTCATTCTGGCTTCTTTCTCATTGTTCATTCCTCTCCATAGATGCTGCCCGACCTGCTGAGTTCCTCCAGCATTTTGTGTGTGTGTGTTGCAAAGGCTTACTATTGTCACATGTACTGGGGTTTCAGTGAGAAACACACTTCCCTCCAGGCTGTGCAGGTGCATGGCCACGCAGTGATTGAAATGCTCCTACGCGCATAGCCTTCGTTGCTGCACAGCTGGAATTTTCTTCTATATAATGCTAATATAATTTGAAATCTATGTTAACGTGATTGTGGGATAACCTATAATTAATTATGTGTTAATGAATATAGTCCATAAATTTTCTAAATAATAAATGTACCACAACCTTTACTTTGAAACATATTGAAGCTTCAACATATTTACAGGGTCAGCATTTCAAGTTAGAACTCTGTTACAGGAAGGCAAAGCAGGAACATTCTCAGAGAATATACAGCCACTTCTGCAATACCAGAGGCACGAGGCAAACATCACGGGCAATTCAAAGGATTACATGTTACAAGTCTACCCTGCACATCAGTGACCAGGACTCCCACTCCTAGACAGGCTGAATGTCTCTTATGCCCGGTTTGACACACAGAACAAAATGCTGGTGAGGAAGGCAGAGACTCCAGCTGGCTGAAAATTCCAGGCATCATCTACGGGCTGAGAAACATAGTTAACACTTCAAAACTGACATGAAGGTATGACATTAGCTGAGGGAGGATTCCTCTTTGAAAAAAAAAATGGCTTGGGATCTTTTGCATCCACCTACAAAGCAAACAACTTAATTTCTCATCCAAAGGACATAATCTTCAAGGGAGCAGCCCTCTCTTGGCATTGTAATTTTGTGTCTGGATTTCTGCATTCAAATCTTTAGAATGGTACTTTGCTTTTAGGTATGCACTTCATGTATAATTGGATACTTCCATTGATTTTCCGATGTATAAAAAGCATTTTAGAAGCATTCTTGTTTTGGAGTTAATTAATTTTAATGAACTACTCAAGGCAGTGTCATCAGCATTAGTAAATGAGAAGGAACGTGACAATAATGGGGGAGGGAATGTGGGAATAAAGGGACTGGATCTCAGTGGAAATAGTTATTAGGAGGGATGTTAAAGAGAACTGTTAGACTATTATCAGGCCATCGCACAGAATCAAGATCACAACCACGAAGCTTAATCAAAGATTGGCAGATTGTTAGACCCCTGTAGCGTTAAGAGCACAAGAAATGGAATATTTCATTTGAAGAAATCACTGCACTGCTAACTAATGATTATTGTGTTTGTTATTCTGGTCAACAAGCTACAAGTCTGCTGCTGTTAGCTCAACCCTCCCCATCCTGTTCACCGGAGCTGCAGCAAGTACTAATCGAGGAGTAATGAAGGGAGGGAGTCCTTGGTTCTGATGCCAGAGGTCAATGTTGGAGTTGTATCCGGTGCTCCCAGTGTGGCCTCCTCGACGTCAGTGACAGCCAGTGCAGTCTGTGGGGCCGCCTTGCTGAGCACCCTTGCTCTGTCTGCCACAAAAGGCATGATTTCTTGGTGGCCACCCACTTCAACTCAGCTTCCCATTCTACTCTGCCAGGGGCTCCTCTGCTGCCTCGATAAGGCCAAACTAAAGCTGGAGGAGCAATTACTTATATTCCATACGGGTAACTTCTAAATGGCATGAACATCAATTTTTTCTAATTTCCTACAGTAATTCATCCCTCCTCCCTCCTTCTCTCCTTTTCCGTTCCCCATTCTGGTTACTCTCTCTCCCCTTCTCCTCTCGTCTCCCTCCTCACCTCTTTCCCTTTCTTCCATTGGTGCACTGTTGTCCCCTATTAGATTTCATCTTCTTCAGCCCTTTACCTCTTCCTCCTAACCCCTCCCAGCTTCTTACTTCATCCCCTCTCCCCCAAACCCCCAACCACATTCCACCTCACCTGGTCTCACCTGCCTGCTTGCTTTCCTTCCTCTCCACCCCCCCACCTTATTCTGGCTTCTACCACCTTCTTTTCTGGTCCTGATGAAGGGTCTCAACATGAAACATCATTGTTTCTTCCCCTCCATAGATGCCACCTGACTTGCTGAATTCCTCCAGCACTTTGAGTGTGTTGACCTTGGGGTTGTTGGTGTATCAGGGGCTAATTCACAAATATCACAATTTATCCCTCACACCATAGGTGGCAGGAGAGTTAAGTGATGGTCCAGTCAGTGAAATCTGATAGTGTAGTTTCAAAGCTTGAATTTTGTTCATGGAATTTACACACTGGAGTAAAATCCTAGGACTTCATTGATAGTTCCAATGGTATTCTGTTACCTTAGTGCATAATATTGGTAACAATGTGATAGTAGAATATCATAATGTAAATAGATCCTCTCTGCTCCACATACAACCCTTGATGTTTCTATAGTTGCAATGTGCCAAATCAGACCAAAGGACCATAAAGTATAGGAGCAGAATTAGTTCATTCAACCCATTGAATCTGCTCCACCATTCCTTAATGCCTGATTTATTTTCCCTTTCAATCCCATTTTCCTCCCTTCTCCCTGTAATTTTTGACACCTTTACTAATCAAGAACTTATCAACCTGGGCCTCTATACCTCCAACTGCAATTGGATCTTCAGCTTCCTAACTGGAAGACCACAATCTGTGCGGATTGGTGATAATATCTCCTCCTCGCTGACGATCAACACTGGGATATGTGCTTAACCCACTGCTCTGTTCTCTGTATACACACGACTGTATGGCTAGGCGTAGCTCAAGTACCATCTATAAATTTGCTGATGATACAATCATTGTTGCTAGAATCTCAGATGGAGATGAGAGGGCACACAGGAATGAATTATGCCTACTAGTGGAGTGGTGTCACAGCAACAGTCTTGCACTCAACGTCAGTAAGACGAAAGAGCTGATTGTGGACTTCAGGAAGGGTAAGACGAAGGAACACATACCAATCCTCACAGAGGGATCAGAAGTGGAGGGAGTGAGCAGCTTCAAGTTCCTGGGTTTCAAGATCTCTGAGGACCTAACCCGGTCCCAACACATCTACGTAGCTACAAAGAAGGCAAGACAGTGTCTATACTTCATTTAGGAGTTTGAAGAGATTTGGTACATCAACAAATACACACAAATACTTCTATAGATGTACTGTGGAGAGCATTCTGACAGGCTGCACCACTGTCTGATATGGGGTGGGGGGCAGGAGGGGGGCTACTGCACAGGACTGAAAGAAGCTGCAGAAGGTTGTAAATTTAGTCAGCTTCATCTTGGGTACTAGCCTACAAAGTACCCAGGATATCTTCAAGGAGTGGTGTCTCAGAAAGGCATTGTCGATTATTAAAGACCTCCAGCACCCAGCGCATGCCCTTTTCTCACTGTTACCATTAGGTGGGAGGTACAGAAGCCTGAAGGCACACACTTAGCAATTCAGGAACAGCTTCTTCCCGTTGGCCAACCAATTCCTAAATGGACATTGAACCTTTGAATACTACCTCACTTTTTAATATATATTATTTCTGCTTTGGCACAATTTTTAATCTAGTCAATATATGTATATTGTAATTTATCTATCTATCTATCTATTTATTTATTTATTATTGTTTTTTTCTCTCTATATTATGTATTGCATTGAACTGCTGCTGCTAAGTTAACATATTTTACATCACGTGCCGGTGATAATAAACTTGATTCTGGTTTTTTATATATACCCAGTGACTTGGCAATGCTTTCCACAGATTCACCACCCTCTAGCTAAAGGAATTCCTCTTCATCTCTGTACCAAAGGGATGCTCGTCTAATCCGAGGCATCTCAATTGTCACGGACTCCCTCACTATCCTTATGGTCAGGTGACAGGAGCTTAGAAACATTACATTTAAGGATCAAAGTAAAATTTTAAAATTAAAGTACATGTCTATATACAACCTTGAGATTTATTTTCTTGTGGGTATATTCAATAAATCTATAACAAAATAATAACTATAATAGAATCAATGAAGTACTGCACCAACTTGAGTGTTCAACCAGTGTGCAAAAGACAACAAACTGTGCAAATACAAAAGGAAAAAAAAGCAATAAATGTCATAACATCAGATGGAGTCCTTGAAAATGAGTCCATAGGTTGTGGGAACATTTCAATGATGGGGTTAGTGAAGTTCAGTGAAGTTACCCCCTTTGGTTCAAAAGTCTGATGGTCAAAGGGTAACAACTGTCCCTGAACCTGGTGGTGTGAGTCTTGAGACTCTTGTACTGAGTTCCTGATGGCAGCTGTGAGAAGAGGGGATGCCCTGGGTGGTGGGGGTCCCTGATAATGGATGCTGCTTTCCTGCACCAGTGCTCTGTAGAGATGTGCTCAATGGTGGGGCAGGTTTTCCCTGTGCTAGACTGGGCTGTATCCACTACTTACCGTAGGATTTTATGTTCAAGGGCATTGGTGTTAACAAAGATGATATTAAAGCTGTCAGTTTGCATCTTTCCTCTAGTCTCAGCTGAGCACTTGAATATTAATTTGTTTCAGAAGCGACTTCTGCTATTTTGAGTTGGAAGGTGTGATGTTACTACTGCTTTACTGATTCATGTGATACATAACTTCCTTTCTCGAGTTGTTTGATTGTGTTTATTATATTCTATTCTATTTATTTAGTGAAACAGTGCAGAGTAGGCCTTTCCATCCCTTTGAGCCACGTTGCCCCGGTAACCCCTGATAGAGCCGATAAATCCTAACCCATTGTCGGGACAATTTACAATGACCAATGAACCTGTCTGGTACGTTTTTGGATTGTGGGAGGAAACCGGAGCACCCAGAGGGAACCCACGCATTCCACAGGGAGGAACAGAGACTTCTCACAGAACAGTGCTCAAATTAAACCACAAGATCATAAGCTACAGCAGCAGACTTAGGCCATTTGGCCCAACGAGTCTGCTCTGCCATTTCATCATGGCCGATCCATTCTCCCTCTCAGCCGCAATCTCCTGCCTTCTCCCCATATCCCTTCATGTTCTAGGGACCAACCAAGTATCTATTAACCTCTGCCTTAAATACACATAAAGACTTGGTCTCCACAGCCTTCTGTAGCAACAAATTTCACAGATTCACCACTCTTCTCCTCATCTTCATTCTAAAAGGATGCCCCTCCATTCTGAGGCTGTGTCCTCTGGTCCTCGACTCTCCCATCATAGCAAACATCCTCTCCACATCCACTCCATTGAGGCCTTTCGACATTCGATAGGTTTCAATGAGCTCACCCCAAATTGAACACCAAATTCTGGAATGCTCCGAGGTGTAATAGGGCCATGCTAACTGCTACGTTTCCATGGTGCCCACTTGGAATCAAGTGCAGATTCGAACTGCAAATAGCCACCATGCTAGAATTTCACACCTCCTGGTCTGAAAAGCAAATACAAAGCTAAGTAAATTCTTCTCAGGCTTCCAACAGCACTAGATCCTTTTTCAATATAGAGTCAGTCTGATTCACTAAAGCCACCATCCATATCAGATCTGGCCTCTGTCTGACTCCAGACCCATCAACTATGAACTCACCATGAATCTGTGGGTGACCATGAACTGTGGTTGAAGGCAGATTACAGGGTTACTGACAGGATTCTTAATGGCAGTGTGGAGGAACAGAGGGACCTTGGGTTGCTGGGCAAGTTGATAGGGTGGTTAAGAAGGCGTATGGTGTGTCATTAAACAGAGAATTGAGTTCAAGGACCATGACGAAATGTTGTAGCGCCATAAATCCCTGGTTGGATAACACTTGAAAAATTGTGTACTCTTCTGATCGTTTCATTATAGGAAGAACATGGAAGCTTTAGAGAGGGTGCAAAGGAAATTTACCAGGATGCTTCCTGTATTAGGAGCATATCTTATAAGGGCAGGTTGAGTGAGCTAGGGCTTTTTTCTTTGGAGCAAAGAAAGGTGAGAGGTTATTTGATAGAGGTGTACAAGATGATAAGGGGGATAGATCAAGTGGGCAGCCAAAGACTGTTTTCCAGGTTGGAAATGGCTTATACTAGGGGGCACTATTTAAAGGGATGCACAATTTTGAGGATTGGAGGAAAGTGTAGTGGAGATGTCAGAGGTAAGTTGTTTTACACAGAATGTGGGGAGTGTGTGGCATGTTCCTTATCAAGGTTGGTGGTAAAGGCAGATGCGTAAGGGACATTTAATATATTCTTAGATAGGTACATGGATGATAGAACAATGGAAAGCTATGTAGGAGGGAAGGATTAGATTGAGCAGAGAGTAAGTTAAAAGGTCAGCATGTCATTGTGGGCCGAAGAGCCTGTACTGTGCTGTAGTGCTCTATGTTCTACTGGCCGTATGTTCCTTACTGTCTAAAGTGATCTGGCTGTTCAGGGGAGGCTAGGGATGGGCGGTCCGTGTCGGTCTTGCCAGTGTTACCTGGTAACTGTGAACAAGTGGAAACAAATTTTGAGCACCTGGAAGAAACCCACACGGTCATGGGGAAAATGCACAAGTTCCTCCCAGACAGTGTCAGGAATTGAAACTCAATCTTCTGATCACTGGCTCTATAAGGCGTTAGCAACCATGCTGTCCCAATACAGATCGGATGTAAAATTCGGTGAAAGTCAATGGGAACGTGCCGTATTTCCTGAGCCTGCTGAGCCACTGTCTGTAAGGAGTTTGAACATTCCTGTGACTATGTGGGATTCCTCTGAGGGCTCTGGTCTTCTCCCAAATTCCAAAGACGTAAGGGTAGCAGGTTAATTGGTCACATGGGTGTAATTGGCCAGTGCAAGCTCATTGGGTCAGAAGGGCCTGTTAGCATGCTGTATCTCTGAATACATAAATAGGTTCAACAAGTGACTCACTGGACACTCCGTTACAGATTTCCAAGCTTTTTTAATGCCATGGACGCCTACCATTAACCAAGGGGTCTGTGGACACCAGTTTGGGAACCTCTGTGTCTAGATGAACAATCGACCTAGAATTTATAAGTATCATTTACAAGAAAATTTTAAAAAGATGGTGGACTTGCACTTCCTAATTTAAGACTATTGTTGGGCTGTGAATATTAGACCATTATATTTTTGGTTATATTGGCTTGATAAGAGCGAAAAACCATTATGGGTTGATTTGGAATTAAAAGCTGTTAAACAATTTCATTTAACTTCAATTTTAAGAGCTCCATTACCTTTACAGCTCTCTAAAATTCCAAATTAAATTCTCTATCCGGTTATTAAACAATCCCTATGGATTTGGGTTCAGTTCTGTATTTCTTTTAATCTTAAACAATTTAAGTTATCTAGTTTTTTTATATCAAAATTTTTTATTTAAACCTTCAACAACTGACCCCATTTTTCTTCTATGGAAAAATAAAGGAATTCATTCTTTTATAGATTTATTTTGTGATGGTTGATTGATGACTTTTGAGGAGTTAATTAATAAATTTTCTCTCGCTCATACACATTTTTTGCAATATTTTCAGGTTAGACAGTTTTCACAACAATATTTACCTAAGTTTCCATATTTACAAGATTCTGATTTGTTGGATACCATTTTGAAATTGAATCCCTTAGTGAAAGGTTGGAACCTTTAGTACAATTTACAATTTACTTTTTGTTACAAAAAGAGAACTTATCACTAAAGATTAAACAATATTGGGAGAGAGAACTTAATATGACCTTTGTTAATGAAGATTGGCTTCGAGTTTTGAAAAACATAAATTCTTCTTCTGTATGTGCCAACCATTGTTTAATTCAATTTAAAATTGTACACCATTATTACTTAACAAAGGAGAGACTATCTAAAATATGTCCTAGTATAGATAACTATTGTGATAGATGTAAAACTGAAGTAGCTACCTTTGTCACATATGTTCTGGTCATGTTCTTCTTTAATATCGTTTTGGAAATCTTTATTTTCTACAATTTCTAAAGCTTTGAAAATTAATTTACAACTAATAGATTGACTGTTCTATTTGGAATATTCCGCATCATATTCAGGGTATCTCATCTTCAGATCAACATGTAATTGCATTTGTTAGACTTCTGGCAAGAAGGGTTATTTTATTAAAATGGAAAGATATTTCTTCCCCTACGTTAATTGAATGGTTTACTCAAGTGATGTTATGTCTTAGTTTGGAAAAAATCAGAAGTAGAACTTTTGATCCTCCATTTGATTTTGCGAGAAGATGGGGTTCTTTTGCCAAATATTATCATTTAATTTGAATTAAGTTATATGGTTTCCTTCCATTTGTATTTTTTTATATAAATATGAAATGATGATTGATGACTTTTAAAATATATATTTAGATGATGGTCAAACCTATTGGTCCGGGGGGTTGAATCCTAATGGTTTTTTTTTATATAGTTAGTGGGTTTTTCTTTCTTAGTTAGATAGGGTTCTTTTTTTTCCTTCTTTTTTCTATATTAAAAAAATTCCCATTTTTATATTTCAAGATCAGTTTTTTTCAGCTTTATTAAATGTATGCATATTAATCTGTTAAAGTCTTATATTATTTTATAGCTGTTGATGATTATGTATCAATAAAAAGTTTCTAAAAATGAACAGTCATCATCTGGGAATAATGCGTGTGGAAGTAAGCAACACAAGATGATTCCTTTAAGCGTTATTACATTTTCATAATCATGAGATGTACTCAATAGGCCACTTACTGTGGTTGAGTAGATCTAATGGACATGTAACAGGTATAGTTCTGGCAGAAGTAACGTGACTCTGCTCTCTGCAGTCCATGTAGTCAAGTTATCAAAGCCAGTAGTGCAGTAACAAACTAATTATTTTTACATATCAACTACCAAATTTTAATGAGGATCACAAAGAAGCAGACACATGATTATACACCAAGTGCATCAATAAATTGTGATAAATGCTTCCTGCAACTATCTTATTGATCTAAGGTTTGTTTATTTAACCTAAAGGAAGAAAGGATAGTTAATGCACACTGGGCCAATTATGGCTGTAAAAACCCTGAGCTACAAAAGCATTAACAGAAGCTCCAAAGATCCATCACTGAGAAAGGAAGGATCTTCGATGGGCTACACCTGGGGACGACTTGAAGGACTGGCCCAGGACAGAGGGCTCTGACGAGCTACAGTTGGCAGCCTATGCACAGTACAGGAGATGGACACAGAGGCTCTGGACAAATATCATAGAACAATCAGAGTAGAGGAGAGAGCTATGACTCATTGCACCACCCTCCCTCAGCTATCACAAAACTCCAAGGGATCTCCTCCTGCCACTCAGCATACATCATAGTGCAGAAAATGACTTTAACTCGAATTTTCTCTCAACTATCCATTCATTCTAATAAGGCAAGTGAGTGGTGCATGGGGACCCCAGGGGAGGGAATGCCCTAAATTAGGAATCCTGCGTGTTCAGATTGGTTGCAAGGTGCAGACTCATCTCTACTAAAGGAGGTGTAAAGTGCTTCTTGCCTCCACTAGCCTGCAGGTTACCTTTGGGCAAGGTGCAGCACCTGCTTAGCAACCACCCCCCCGCCCCCCAACAACCCCGGTCAGGATCACGCGAAGTCATGGGAGCAGGTGGTGGATGGTCCCATGAGCAGCTGGTGCACATCACAAGTCCCGGTTATGTGACCACTGACACCAGGCAGACAATCTCCGAAGAGTATTGATACTGGCTGGGGTCACCTATCTTGTAAAGACACTGGCCAGAAGAAGGCAATAACACATATCTAGTGCTGTAGCATTAGGTAGTGCTTGTCTTACTTCAGTGGTGAGCAGATCATCTGGAGAACCTAGGTAATTTCTAAAGTAAGGACATGTTCGGCACAGCATTGTGGGCCGAAGGGCCTGTATTGTGCTGTATGTTTTCTATGTTTCTATTTCTAAGATTCTTAGAAGATTAATGAGCATTTGGAGAAGTATAGTCCGATCTGGGACAGTCAACATGGCTTTGTGAGGGGCAGGTCGTGCCTTATGAGCCCGATTGGATTCTTTGAGGATGTAACAAAGCACATTGATGGAGGTAGAGCAGTGGGTGTGGTCTATGTGGATTTTAATGAGGTGCCTCATTAGGTTCCTTGTGGTAGGTTCATTCAGAATGTCAGGGGGTGTGGGATTCAGAATTGGCTTTCCCTTAGAAGGCCAGCGGATTGTTGTAGATGCAGGATATTCTATGCCCCAAACCATGAAAGAGACATCAAGAATTTTTAACATGCTTGTACTGCTTTGTTCAGTAGTGTAACGATCACCACACACTGGTATATAGATCCTGGAACAGTACAGCACAATACTGGCCCTTCAGCCCACAATGATGTGCCAACCCTGCTCACCCACTTCATCATAGTTGATTTATCACTCTCAACTCTATTTCCTGCCTTTGATACCCTCACTAATCAACAACCCTATTAACCTCCGGTTTAAATATACCCAAAGACTTGGCCTTCACAGCCACTTATGGCAATGAGTTCCACAGATTCACTGCCCTTTGGCTAAAGAAATTCCTCCTCATCTCTGTTCTAAATGGACATCCCTTTATTCAGAGGCAGTACCCTCTGGTCCTGGACTCCAAAGCTGCAGGAAACATCCTCTCCTCATCCACTCAGTACTTGGTAGGTTTTGATGGGATGCCCTCTCATTCTTTTCAATTCCAGTGAGCATAGACCCAGAACCAGCAAATGCTTCTCATGCTTAAACCCTTTCATTCCCAGGATTATTCTCATGGACCTCCCTGTAGACCCTCTCCAATGTCAACACAGCCTTTCTTAGATAGGGGCTGAAAACTGCTCACAATCAGGGTCGTCAACACTACAAGTGCAGTCTGACTGATGGCTTCCTAGTGGATCTGAATATGGCTTTGTACCTGCATTTGATGACCCTATGTATTCCCAGGGTCGTCCTGGGGATCACTACAGGGGGTCATTTCTAAGCAATAGGTACTTAAGTCTAATGCCAAAATAATGGATGGTTATATTGATTTCCCAGAATGGTATTTGCAATTAATAAATCTTGCTAACTATTAGGGACAGGTCTACTTATTAACTGCCTAGAGCAACACTTTAAATTATTCCATCAGTGCTAGTTAGATTGCTGGAGTTGTTCCTAATCTGTTACATGTTCAACTCTGATATTTTTCCACCTAATTATGCTACCTCTCTTGCCATGTTAAATTGGACCTTTTGTATGAAAGCCAGGACTTTGTACAGAGGGAGAGTCCAGGACAGGGGTTCCTATCCCATGGACCAATACAATTAAACGGGGGGTCCGTGGTCCCAAGGTTGGGTACCCCTGGTCTAGGACCAAAAGGCATGGAATAGAAGGACAGCACTTTAGAACAGAGATAAGGAGAAACTCCTTTAGCCAGATGGTGGTGAATCTGTGGAATTCATTGCCACAGATGCCCAAGAAAGCCAAGTCATTGGGTACATTTAAAGTGAAGGTTGATAGGTTCTTGATTAGAAAGGGTGTCAACAGTTATACAGAGAAGGCTGGAAGACAATAAGTCAGCCATAATCAAATGGCAGAGCAGACTTGATGAGCCAACATGACCTATTTCTGCTCCTATGATTTATGCTTTTAAAGTGGGGATGAGAATATCCCTAATAACTTCTCTTGCAAAGTAACTTGTGGGTCATTTAATTCCTGTGTTTTGATATGCACCCATCCACACCAGCTTCTGAGGTTTAGCCTCTCTAACTCCCTGGAGTATGGGCAGCTGGTGCAGCCCCTTTAAAGATTTGGAACAGTCCTGCTCATTGGCAGTCAAATTTTAGGCCCCAAGGATTGAGCATTTAATTGTAAGCCTAATCATGATTTCATTCAATGTTTGTTTTGCTGCTCAGATTCTTGTCTCGATCCCAGCCTCAGATACTCCAGCATTTGGGTCCAAGCCATTCCCATCAAGGACTCTCGTCACAGTATGATTAAGCCAACGTGGACCCGGTGGGGTATCATAGCCTGTCGAGCATTGTGAGCAGCCGCAGTGAAGATATTTCCTGATGGAGCCTAGAGATTCATGACCTAACTGGAGGTCAACTTTTGCAAGTAAGAGGCCGGAGTTGCCTGGGAGAACCAGTCAGTACTGCTCCAGAACCAGTTAATCTTCAAACCCTGGAGAGATTTGATGGCGACCTGGGTTCTTGCCACAGATCCCTCATCCAGTGCTCGATGGCTGCCATGAGGAAGGTGCTTCATCACCCTGCTGGAGCCAGCCAACCCTCCGAATGCCTGATGAAGGCTCCTCAGGGGGCCGTTTAGCGGCCGACTATGTAATCGAATATCAGACCTTGGCCCAGGAGAGTGGTTGAGCACAAAGGCCTTGGCCATGCTATACCATGGACTCTGAGATGAAGTGGAGAATGTCCTCACCTTGGGAGAGCCAGCAGAGGTTCTCATTGATCAGTCCATTCGTCTCAATAATTGTCAGACAGAGTGAGAGTGGGACCACTTCAGGAGGTCAAAGGGAGCCGGTCTGAACCTGACCCCTACACAGTGCAGTTCCACTCCCCAACCTCGGGCCATGACCAGCCCATCACCTGCTCAAGGTCCAGTCGAACCCAGGCAGGCCAGTTGCACTAGACTCTCTGCTGATGAGAGGTCCCGGTGTTGGAGTCAGTGTCGCTGCTTTTACTCTGGGAAAGCAGGTCACCTGCGGGATGAATGTCTGAAACTTCAGCACTTGGGTCATCCCAGTGTTGGGAGGACTGTGACAGTAGCAGCCACTGCACCCAACCCCGCGGATTCTGGTTTTGTGCTGAAGGCGGAGTTCACCTGAGGTAAGAACCTGAGGCAGGAAAAGGCTTTTGTGGACTCGGAGGAAGCGGGTAATTTTCTGGACTTAGAAACCACCTGTCGGTTCGACATACCACTGCAAGAGTTGAGCCAGTCCTTGCCCACAGCTTTCTTGGACAGCCGAACACTAGGTTCGGAGCAGATTCAGCAAGACTGTAGAATTGCAGATGAGGATAGGGGGTCATGTGGAAGACATTGGTTTCTACATTATTGACTCTCCACTCATACACCTTATCCTTTGGTAGCCTTGGCTGTCTCAGCATAACCCATCTGTGGACTGGAGGGAGGGTTCCAGCCTTTGTAAGAGGGTTTGTTTTTGGCTTGGTGTTCTGACGCCCAGGTTCTCCTGAGACCAGCAGCCAACGAAAGAACAAACTTCTGCTCAGGGTTCAGGAAGCCTCGTACAAGCTAAGGGAAACCAAGGAAAGATAAGTCAGCTACAGCTAATAGGCCTGACATAGTCCAGTCAGGTGTGCACTAGAATGAGACCTCCAGTTCAGGAGCAAACCAAGGAGGTGTCCAAGCAAAAGCGGCTAAGCCAAGGACTCCAGTCGCCAGGTCCCATCTAATACAGAGATCCTTGGAACCTTGGATTGGGGACCATTTGTCGTGCCTCGCTGCTGACCTCTGAGTGACAGACAAGGATTTGGACAGTGATTTGGCTTCTGTTTCCACTAAAGACCCCTGTGAAGCTACGGAGGGGACTCTGGGGTCTGCCAAAGCACCCCCAGTACCGATAGAGTCGCAGGAGTCATCCTCCGAGGGAGGTTTGCAGCACCCAAGCTGGTAGAAATAGCTTCCATTTACAAGGATTTGGAAGAAGTCTTCAGTAAAGGAAAGGACTTAACTCTACGGCCGTATCAACACTATGACTGTGCAATCGGTCTACTGCCAAGTACATGTTCTCTGTGGGCTTGATTCTGAGGAGTATATAATGGAGGCTCTTGCCCGGGATTCATTCAGCCCTCCGCCTCTCCAGCTGGCGCTGCATTCTTCTTCGTACAGAAGGAGGGCCGAGCCTGTGGCCATGCGTTGGTTCTAGAGGACTGAACTGCATAATGGTCAAGAATCATTACCTCTTCCACTCATGAACGTGGCTTCTGAGATTCTCCAAGGGGCAAGAGTATTCTCGAAGTTGCACTTGAGAAGTGCATACAACCTGGTTTGCATAAAGGAGGGGGTCGAGTAGAAGATGGCATTCAACACACCGACAGGGCACTACGAGTATCTGGTCATGCTCTTTGGCCAGCAGTTTCCCAGGCCTTTATAAATATCGTCTACTTGGATGACATCCTCATTTTCTCAGAGTCCATGGAAGGAGCATGTAATAAATGTCAGTGGTATTCTAAAGAGGAATCTTGATCATGGACTTTACATCGAGCTGGAGAAATCTGAATTTCACGTAGACACTACTTCTTCTTTGGGCTTCATTATTTCTAATGGCAATCTCAAGATGGACCCTAGTAAGGCACAGGCATTCGGAGATTGACCCCCATCATCCAGTACGAAGCAAGTCCAATGATTCCTGGGATTTGTCAACTTTTATTGAAAGTTTATCAGAAACTTCAGCTCAGTGGCAGCTCCATTGACAGCGTTAACCAAGAGTCCATGGGCCCTGAGGCGGAGGCTACTTTCACAGAGCTCAAACATCGGTTCACAGCAGCTCCCATTTTGGCTGCACCTAACCCAGACCTTCCCTTCATCGTGGAGTTGGACACCTTGGACATCTAGTGGGTGCAGTGTCATCTCAACAGACACTTTTGGACAACACACTGCAGCTGTGTGCCATCTTTTCCAGGTGACTATCCCTGGCAGAGGTGAATTAGAATAGAGAGCTGCCTGTGCTCAAGCTGGCTCTGGAGGAATGGCGTCACTGGCTCGAGGGGACCAGAAACCTTTTAACCCTATGGACAGACCACAAGAATCCGGCTTATATTCAGGAGGCCAAGAAATTGAATTCCAGCCGGGTCAGGTGGTCTCTTTACTTTTACTTTTCAACTTCATCCTGACCTTGTCTCATCAGTTCGACGAACCCAAAAGAGGAGAGCAGCCTACCACCATTTTGCCCCAAGCCAAAATGATAGGGCCAGTTCATTGGGGGATTGACACACTTGTTTGCAACACCCAACTGCAAGGGATGATTCCTCAGACCGGCCCTCTAGGTTGGCTGTTTGTTCCTAATTCCGTCCAGTCTCAGGTTCTTCAATGGGGACGTGCATTGAGAGTGACCGCTCACCCAGGGATTGCCAGCACCCTCAAGTTCATTGAGTGGAGATATTGGTGGTGTGGAAAGGCGAGAGAGGTCCATCAATATGTACTGACAAGTGAGGTGTACGCCCAGAACAAGAATCCCCGGACCCAACCTCAAGGCTCCTTCACTTTCCATGGTCTCCGGAAAGACTTCGGAAAGCTCACATCTCCATGGACTTTGTCATGGTTCTTCCTCCTTCCAAGGGGAAGACTGTTGCCATGGTAACTCTGGATTGCTTTTCAAAGGCCTGCAAATTCATTGCCTTGGACGGACTTCCACCTGCGGTGGAGACAGCCGAGATTGTCTTACAGCAGGCCTTCAGGAACGATGGTTTTCTGTTGGACCATGGTCCACAGTTTTCTGTTTCTGGGGGGTGATTTCCCATCTTATTGGGGCAACTGCGAGTCTTTCCTCTGAGTTTGACCCGCAGTCTAATGGCCAGACGGAGTGGGTAAATCAAGGTATGGAGCAAACCTAAGATGCCTGTCTTCTGAAAGACTGAACAAGTGGTGCGACCATTTGATGTGGGCCGAGTTCGCCCACAACACTTTACAGCATTCGGCACATGGGATGTCCCCTTTTGAAAGCCAGTTTGGATACTCTTCACCACTCCTCCCTGAGCAGGAGGCAGAGCTTGGGCTTCCTCCAGCTGAAGATCACGCCTGATGTAACAAGGAGAGATGGACTAGGGCAAGAGAGATTTTGTTAGCTTCTACCCAGAAGGCTGAAGTAAAGGTTAACCACAGGAGAAAACAGAGGCCTTGATAACAGTCATGTTGGTGAGCTCTGCCATCTCTGATTTTTCTTCACCTTCCCTAGGCTATTGTGTCCTTAATGTCATGTTTTATTTTAAGCTATTCAAATTCCTTCAATTATAAATCTGTAGGCTCTCCAGTAAATCTCTCATGCATTGTCTCCTTCTAAGACCCACTGTATTCACAATCCACTAATCACTGAGCTACTGTTACACTTTTCTCATTCTTTCTGGCAAAGTAGATCCCTTGACATACCTCTGTGCTATGTTTCGTTTGCTATGAGAATCTGCAAACTGTCAGTTTGCCTGAAGTCTGAGAAAGAGCACCAGTTCCAACATTGGCCTCTAGGAGGCACCACCACAGACTTTTCTCCAAGTTCTCAGCACCAATGTTGAAGTCATTGGCCCGAAACCTTGAGTCTCTCGCTCTCTCTGCGTAGATGCTGCCTGACTGGCTGAGTATCCTTAAAATTTTCTGCTTTTAATTTAGCTTTCTGCCATCTGAGGTTCTTTTTTTTGCAGCTTCTCAGCTGATATGTCCACAAAGCACACTTTCCCCAGGACTCCAGCTTTGCTAATAGTGCAGGACCTGAAATTTAAAGTGGTAAAGATGACATCTCCAATAGTTACAAAGTGCTGCCTGTCTAATCAGTAATTTTAAATGAAACTAAGCTGCTTATTCTGACCCAAGCCTTATGCAAGAGTGGGGTCATGTGGAATTCTGCAATGAAGTGTACAGAATATTGCTGCTTGCATTTTTAATTTGTGTAGAAGTACAGAATGGTAACAGGCCGTTCTGGCCAAAAGAGCTCACATTGTCTAATTACTCCCATGTGACTAATTAACCTGCCGACTGGTACATCTTTAGAATGTGGGAGGAAACTGGAGCACCTGGAGGAAAATCCATGCAGTCACAGGAAGATCAGACAAACTCCTTACAGACAGCGGCAAGAATTGAACCCTTGTCGCTGGTGCTGTAAAAGTGTTACATTAACCGCTCCAGTACCATGCCACCCATTCCTCAGATTGTTAACAACATGTTTCACTGCACGTTTTGATACACAAAAAAATTAATAAACAAATCTAATCCAATCTAATATTTTCATGGACAAATGAAAGTCTGCAGATTTCCAGTCTGCAGTCTGGAAATCCAAGCATTGTACACACACAAAATTCTGGAGGAACTCAGCAGGTCAGGCAGCGTCTATGGAGATGACTAAAAAGTCAACGTTTCGGGCTGAAACCCTTCATCAGCACGTATGACCTGCTGAAGCAGCCTGATGTGCTGTTCCTCCAGAATTTTGTGTGTGTTGCTAATGTTTTCATGGTATGATTTCCCTAACACCATTCAGTGGAAACATAGAACATTGAATAGTACAGCAACGAACAGCCCCTTCAGCCCACAATGTTGTGTCAAACTAATTAGTCTAATGAAACTTAATTAAATGAATCCCTTCTGCCAGCACACAATCTATTTCCCTCCTTTCCCTGCACATTCATGTACCTGACTAAGATCTTTTTAAGTACCTCAGTTCTGACTGTCTGCACCACCTCTCCTGGCAGTGCATTTCAAGTATCTTTAAACTTTCCTCCTCTCACCTTAAATGCATGCTCTCTGTTATCAGACATTTCGTCTCTGGACTGAAGATCATTGAGGCCCCTGTTGGTCAGGGTCGATCATGGATATTGCCTCCCAGCTCTCTAGGTACCCAAGGAGAGCAAGCTGTTGCCCACGCAGCAGGCTCCCCCTCTCCACACAGATGATGAATCCAAAAGAGCAGCGGAGGGGAGACCAATGCAGTTTGGCATCAGCAGCATCACAGGAGTTGCCAGTCAGTGTTGAACTCAACGTAGGACTGCCTTAGGGACTCCTGCTCCGGATGTTTCCTTTGGGGTCGACTCCTGAAGCCTTCCCCATGAGCGGGTCTAGTTGCAGCGGAGGATTGAGATAGGAATTTTCCTTTTCCTGGATAAGCTACTAACCACGGCTGACAAGCCCCATCTGCCCGAAGCGACAGGTTTTAAGGCGCCAGTAACCCATCTTTGCCCCTTCTCCTGTCAGCTGCACGTGAAGGCCAGGAGCTGGACTTGGTTGTCAGGGGCTGTTTGAAGCACACGCTATTGGGAGCATTTAATAAGCAGTGGGAGCTTATCCCTTTTACCATTCCCTGCTGTAAAAACCTCAGGCAACCACATTATCGCAAATAACCTACATGATCTATATCTCTCATAGTCTTACAAATTCTATCAGATCTCCCACCCCAGCCTCCACCACTCCAGAGAAAACAGCCCATGTTCGTCCAGCCTCTCATTGTAGCACAGGCCCTCTAATCCAGGCAGCACCTGGTAAACATCCACTGCACCCTCTCCAGAGCCTCCACGTGCATCCTATAATGGGCAACCAGATTTAGTACAAATCTCCAGATGCAGCCTAACCAGAGGTTTATGAAGCTGCAACGTTACCTCCCAACTTGAACTCTGTTCTTCAATTAATAAAGACAAGCATGCCATACACATTCCTTACCACCCTATCAACTTGTGTCGCCTCCTTCAGAGATCTCTCTGTATATCAGTGCTGCTAACAGTCCTGTTATTAACTGCGTACTTTCCTTTTCACTTGAAATACTAAGGCCGAGATCTAATACTTCTTATTTATTTAGAGATACAGCCCAGTAACAGGCTGTCTGGCCCAATGAGCCCGCGCTGCCCAATTACACCCATGTGACCAATTAACCTACGAACTGGAATATTGGAGGAAAATGGAGCAGCTGGAGGAAACTCTCAGTCAAATCGCTTACAGACAGCGGTGGAACTGAACCCAGAAAGCAAGCACGGTAGTAGCTTTGTGCTAATTTCCACACTACCATCAGACCAGAAGACAAAAGAAGTAGAATTCAGCTATTCAGCCCATTGAGTCTGCCTCGCCATTCCATCATGGCTGATTCATTATTCTTCTCCATCCCGTCCTGCTGCCTTCTCCGTGCAACCTTTGACACCCTGACTAATCAGGAACCTATTAACCTCCGCTTTAAGTATACCTGATGACTTGGCCGTCATAGCGGTTTGTGGCAATCTATTGTACAGATTCACTACCCTCCTAATCTCTGTTCTAGATGGAGTCCCTCTGTTCTGAGACTGTGCCCTCTGGTCCTAGACTTTCTATCTTTATAGGAAGCATCCTCTCCACATCCACTATATCTAAGCCTTTCCATATTCGATAGGTTTCAGTGAGAATCCCTGCTTCCTCAACACTACTTGCCCTTCCACCTATCTTCGTATCATCCACAAACTTGTCCACAAAACCAGCATTTCCATCATCCAAATCACTGACATCCAATATAAATAGGAACTGTTTCATCAGCACCCACTGTGGAACAGTCACTGGTCACCAACCAGAAAGGCCCCTTTTACTACCCCTCTTTGTCTCCTGCCAGTCAATCTTCTGTCCATCTTTCCCATAATACCATGGGCTCTTCTTGTTAAGCAGCCTCATGTATGGCTCCTTGTCAAAGGCCTTCTGAAAATCCTAGTAAACAACATCCACTGACTCTCCTTTGTCTGTCCTGCCTGTTATTTCCTTAAATAATTATAACAAATTTGTCAGACAATATTTCTCCTTAAGGAAACCATGCTGACATTGGCCTATTTTATCATGTATCCTGAAACACCATCCTTAAAAATGAACTCCAACATCTTCCCAACCACTGAGGTCAGACTAACTGGCCTATGATTTTCTTTCTTCTGCCTTCTCCCTTCTTAAAGAGTGGAGAGCCAGTTGCAATTTTCCAGAACCATTCCAGAATCTAGTGATTCTTGAAAGACCATTACCAATGCCTCACAATCTTTTCATCTACCTCTTTCGGAATATTAGTGTATAGTCAATCAGGTCCAGGTGACTTATCGACCTTCAGACCTTTCAGCTTCCCAAGCACCTTCTCCTTAGTAATAGCAACAACACTCACTTCTGCTCCCAAAACTCTTGAATTTCTGGCATACTGCTAATATCTTTCACAGTGAAGACTGATGCAAAATACTTTTATGGCTGCCTGCCATTTCTTTGTCCCCTATAATTATCTTTACAGCATCATTTTCCAGTGGTCTGATTTCCATTCTCACCTCTCTTTCGTTCTTTATATATCTGGAAAATCTTTAAGTATATTCTTTTATTTTATTGGCTAGCTTACCTTAATAATTTCATTTTATCTCTGCTTAAGACTTTTTAGTTGCCTTCTGTTGGTTATTAAAAGCTTCCCAATCCTCTAATTTCCCACTATTTTTGCTATATTAAATGCCCTCTCTTTAACTTTTATGCTGCCTTTGATTTCCCTTGTCAGCCAGGCTTGCCTCATCCAGCCTTAGAATCATTCATCATTGTTAGGATGTATCTATCCAGTGCCTTCCAAATTGCTCCCAGAAACTCCTACCAATGCTGTTGAGGCATTATCCCTGTTAATGTTCCCTTTCAATCAGCTTTGGCCAGCTCCTCTCTCATGCCTCTGTAACTCCCTTTACGCCACTGTGATACTGATACATCTGATGTTCACTCCTCCCTCTCACACTGTAGGGTGAATTAATACTGCTTCCTAAGGGTTCCTTAACATTAAGCTCCCTAATCAAATCTGGTTTATTACACCACACCAATCTGGAATTGCCTTTCCCTTAGTGGGCTCAACCACAAACTGCTTTAAAAAGTCATCTCATAGGCATTCGACAAATTCTGTCTCTTGGAATCCTGCACCATCCTGATTTTCCCAACCTACCTGCATTTTCAAATCCCCCCTGACTATCCTAGCTTTGCTCTTTTTACATGCCTCCTCTATTTCATGTTGTTATTTGAATCCCACATTCTGGCTACTGTTCAGATGCCTGTATGTACCCTCCATCAGGGTCTTTTTACCCTTAAGTCTATCTGTAAGAGTTCTATAGTTTCTGACTCTGTCACCACTTTCTAAGGATTTGATTTTAGTTTTTACCATCAGGGCTACCCCATCCCCACTGCCTACCTGCCTGTTCTTTTGATACAATGTGTATTCCTTGGATGTTAAGCTCCTAACTATAATCTTCTTAAGGCCATGACTCAGTGAAGCCAGCAACGTCATACCTGCCAATTTCTAACTGTGTTACAAGATCATCTACCTTATTTCATACTCTGCATGCATTCATCACCCTTTTTGATTTTGCCCCCATGTTACCCTTCAACTCATCCCACTGACTGCAATTTTACTCTATCACCTGCCTGTCCTTCCTCACCGCCTCACTACACACTGCATCTACTTGTATACCGACTCTCCTATCCTCAGCTCTATCACTCCAGTTCCCAATCACCTGCCAAATTAGTTTAAACCCTCCTCAACAGCTCTAGCAAACCTGCCCGCAGGGATATTGGTCCCCCTTGGGTTCGGGTGTAACCTGTCCTTTTTGTACAGGTCGTATCTTCCCCAGAAGAGAGCTCAATGATCCAGAAATCTGAGAGGCAGGCTCCTTCACCAATTTCTTAGACACACATTTATCTGCCAAATCATTCTATTCTTACCCTCACTGGCGTGTGGCCAAGGCAGCAGTCCAGAGATTACCACCCTAGAGGTGCTGTTTTTTAACTTTCTACCTAACCCCCTAAATTCTCATTTCAGGAACTCCCCCCTTTTCCTATTTATAATGTGGGTACCAATATGTACCACAACTTCTGGCTGCTCATCCACTCCCTTTGGAATGTTATCGTCTCAATCTGAGACATCCCAGACCCTGGCCCTTGGGAGTCAATGTACCATCTGGGTGTTGTTTTCACATCCACAGGATCTCCTGCCTGGTCCTCTATCACTTCTGCACTCATCTTCTCCCACCTCTGAGCCAGATTCGGTGCCAGAGACCTGACCGCTGTGGCTTTCTCCCACTGGGACATCCCCCCTCCCAAAACAATATCCAAAACAGAGTACCTGTTGTTGAGGGGAATAGCCATAGTGCTACTCTGTGCTGTCTTCATATCCCCTTTACTCCTCCTGATGGTCACTCAGCACACCTACGTTCTGCACCTCAGCTTCCTGAATGATCCAGCTCCAGCTCCGTCTGTAAGAGGCTGCAGCCGGATGTCAGCGTCACTGGAGATCTCTCTGCCTTCCCAGATCCTACAAGAGGAGCATTCCAATATTGTTTCAAATTGCAATAAGAAAGTAAGAAAGAAATTTAAATGGTAAAAAAAATCTACCTGCAACCTTTGTCTCTCCTCACTGAACTAAAGCCTGAGGTCCCCACTGGCCCTCTCACACACTGACAGCTCCCACAATGGCTGCTCCACAGAACCCTACCTTCTTTTCATTGGCAGTTGCCAAGTACATAATTATGCACAGTCCACCATCTCCTTGGGAACCGTGGCATGCAGAGTGTCCTGACTACCCCTGCTTGCTTCTTTGAATTCTCTCTCTCCCACCATGCAATCCACCATCTCCTCAGCAACTGTGGGTGCAGAATATCCCGTCTATGGTGTTACCCTATTAAATAGAGAACATCGTAGGATTAGAGTGAATGTGTATCCGAAGGTCAGCAGTGGGCCAAAGGGTCTTTTTGATCGCTGTACAGATCCACAAGTTGTTCCTTCCACAGTTGTGTTGGACATTGATCACAAATACAATTACGGAATAAAATGATTTTATCAAATCACAGCCAACCAGTAATACTAATCTATAGATTACACAATAACAAAAACAACAACAATAATAATAATAATAATTAGGTATCTTTTACCTAAAAACATATCTTTTATTTAAAAGGGAAATCCCAAAAGATCCATCAAAATATCACCCTATTACTTGCTAACAAACTACATACAAAATTGCCATATCATGTATCTCATAACTAATCACCACTCACTTCAATAAGCACAATATACTTACAGAACAGCAGAAAGGATACCATAAGGGAATGAAAAGGTGTAAAGAACAACTGATAATAGATTCTGTAATTCTGAATCAAGCCTGGTAGAGAAGCAGAAATCTTTCATTTTGCTATATTGACTACCAAAAGGCATAGTTAATAGAAGCTCTAAATATATATAAACTACTCCCAATACTTGAGGAATTCCTACCACATCTGATGAAGCATTGGCGTACTATAATCACCCTATGCATTAACAGGCAGACAGACAGACAGACAGACTTCATTGATCCTGAGGGAAATTGAGTTTCGTTACAGCCGCACCAACCAAGAATAGTGTAGAAATATAGCAATATAAAACCATAAATAATTAAAGTGGAAATAAGTCCAGGACCAGCCTATTGGCTCAGAGTGTCTGACACTCTGAGGGAGGAGTTGTAAAGTTTGATGGCCACAGGCAGGAATGACTTCCTATGATGCTCAGTGTTACATCTCAGTGGAATGGGTCTCTGGCTGAATGTACTCCTGTGCCTAACCAGTACATTATGGAGTGGATGTAAGTCATTGTCCAAGATGGCATGCAACTTGGACAGCATCCACTTTTCAGACACCACCGTTAGAGAGTCCAGTTCCACCCCCACAACATCACTGGCCTTATAAATGAGGTTGTTGATTCTGTTGGTGTCTGCTACCCTCAGCCTGCTGCCCAGCACATAACAGCAAACATGATAGCACTGGCCATCACAGCCTCCTTATCAAAATAACCACCGTTATCAAAATAAACCAAGGAGGCATTTTCCAAGGTGACTCGCTAAGCCCACAATGGTTCTATCTAGCTTTAAACCTACTCTCCAAATTACTGAATTGGATGAAAATTGGATATCAAATCAGAAACAATGAAATGAGCTACACCTTAACACACTTTCTATACATGAATGATTTGAAATTACGTGCTCCTTCATCGGTTAAGCTAAAGCAATTAAATCGAATAGTAGACCTATTTTCGAAAGATGATAAACATGATCTTTGGACTGGGTAAATGCAGAACTCAAACATAATGAAAGGTGCAATAGAGCTAATGGAATACAAAATGGAGCAGCAGGATACAATACAACTGATGGATGAATGAAACATATAAATATCTGGGATATCAACAAGTAAGGAAAATAGATCATAGCATGATAAAGGAAGAACTGTTGACAGAATTTACTTCAAGGCTTAAGAAAATCTGCCAAGCAGAGCTCAACAGTGAAAATATAACAAAGGCCATAAACACTTTCGCTATATCCATATTAACATACTTTTGGCAAGATATCATGGTCCAAAACTGATTTGGAAAATTTACAAAGAAAAATAAGAACTGAAATGACAAATTTCAGAAAACATTATGTACATTTGAATGTGCTTAGATTAACACTACATAGGACAGAAGGAGGAAGAGGAATAACAGACATTAAAAATTTACAGAACAGTCAGTTAAAACCTCTAAGGCTATACGTTTATCAATGAAAACTGAATTCAGCACTCCATGCATGTGCAACTGAAGTATACACCACTAAACTTAAATGAGAGCATGACCCTCCATGGAAGACAGTCACATGATCTGAGCAGACTAGATGTCAGCAGGGAAGCACCGAACGCCTGCCTCAGAGTTGGGAACCTCTTTCCAGAAACAGATGGGTTCTGTATGGCAATACAGGACCAGGAGGTTAACACAAAAAATATCAGAAGCACATAATAAAAGAGCAACAAATTCAAGATAATAAATGTAGAAAATACCAAGAGAAACCAGAAACAATCCAACACATTACAGGATCCTGCAGCAGTTTAACTCAATCTGATTACTTACACAGGCACAATCAAGTAGTAAACATCATTCACCAAAATCTTGCTTTAACATACAAACTCATGAAAGACACCATATCTTATGATAAATACAGGTCTGATCCAGTTTTAGAGTCAAAATTCCACAAACTATATCCTGACTGATCTGTTATTATAGAGAGGACAATCTAGAGATAATAATACAGGATAAACAAGCAAGAACAGCTTACTTAATAGATATAGCCATTCCAAACACACAAACTTACAGAAATCAATAAGCACCAGAAATAAGCTAAATTAAAAGAAGAAATTGAAAGTCTTGATCACAAGTTGAATAAGATGTTCTCCTAAGGGGGTTGTTGGAACCTGAACAGGGTACACATTGTCCCTATAGTAATATCTACAATTGGCGTCATCCCAAAGTCACTACACAATAGCATTTACACAATTAGGCCTACACAGCAATATCTATGTAAATCTTCAGAAAGCAACAATACTAAACACCACAACAATAGTCTGAAAGTTCCTAGCAATTGAAAAATACCCATGTTTGCCTATGCCTGTACCTCCAGAAAATCCTGGCAATTCTGGACAATGTTTCTCACCCTCTGCATGCCACTTTGGCTGAACAGAGGCGCATGTTCAGTAACAGACTAAGACAACTGTTCTGGTCAAAGAGCACTATATGAGGTCACTCTTACCCTTGGCCACTAGGCTCTGTAATGAGTCAACCTATAGCCAGGGAAGTGATGACCCTCTCCTGTTAGACTGTTATTAAGCTCTGTTTACCACACCCTGTGCAATACTACCATCACTTCTTATCTGGGCGGTGAGAAGGTGCCCCTATTACTGTATAATATTATGCTAATTCTTGCACAACCACCTTATCAGTGTGAACTCGGAAATCTTGTAAACCTTGTAATCTTATTTTAAGGTAATTTAACTTTATTCTTTCTTACCTCTTCTAATATTTGTATATCTGTGCACTTGTAATGCTACTGTGACACTGTAATTTCCTTTGGGATCAATAGAGTAGCTATCTATCTATCTCAGGTTTTACCAGCTTGAGCTGAGCAAAAATAATCATAGTAAAACCCAGTGAGGGGGTTTCTGCCCCCCATTGAGCGCATCCCTAGGTGGCAGATTGGGGAAAGCTGTGCAGATGTGCAGGGAGGGTGGGAAATAAAATGCCACCCGTGGACCAAAACAGAAGCAAATCCAGGCTGGGATATGCTCTGCTCAGCATCTGTCCACCGTGTTGGGGGCGGCTGACACCGAAACCTGGCTGTAGGTATAAAGAGCTGCCTGGGGATCACCTGGAGCTAACACTGAGCATGACAGTATGTGAACCACTAGTGGCGCACTGCTGAATAGGTGGGCAGGCACTGGGAAACCCGAAAAAGATTCAGCCGGCATTCAAAGGAGCCCACCAACACCACAAGCTGTGACTGCTGCAAGTGTTTCTCAGGGGAGCAGTCCACTTGCAACTGAGACCACTCAAGCAGTTAAGAGAAGAAAAACATGCATGAAATGGTCATTAGAAGAAAACACATTCATCATGTGTGTTTATTTCCAAGTAACTGAACTTGAGACAGACATGACAGCATACAGGGACAAACTTCAGCAACAATTTATAGCACAATATCTCTTCATGCAAGTAAATGCATAACGAATAGCAGGACAGTGTAGAGTGATAATAAAAAATAACTTAATCCCAATAGACATGTTAAACCAAATAAAACATGAAGTAGCACAAGAACTAGAAAGAAACCAACTTAGAGACCACAACAACGCGATACAAGAAAATAATGAAGATGCCATCCCCTGAAGCACTGATGAAAATAGAATTACTTCAACAACTGCTGCACAACCTGATGGTAATAGCAACAACACAGATGCAGAGCCTTGACAGAATGCTAATGACTAAGCTGAGCTTACAGACAAAATTATCCCAACATTTAACACCATACTAACAGACAACATGGGCAATCATCCAACAAGAAGACCCTACATACCAAAACAAATCAAATCATCAACATTTCCTAAAATTTTGTAAAAACCCTCAGCAATGTTATATTACCACAATATTTAGGAAAAGTTGAAACATTTGAAGAACTACACTTAATAATGTACTGCACAGCATTAACAGTAATGCAGTGCTATGGCTCCAAGATAGGGGCACTCATTAATAGAACCCCAAAACTGAGTAATGAAATGTGAATACCAAAATGGCAGAAGAGATTAAGAAACAACATTGAATCCTTAAGAACAGAACTAGCTTGCCTAACAGCATAAAATGGATAGCCCGAGCAAGAAAATTAAGAGAAACGCTAAGGAAATATAGGGTCCATACAAGGATCAGCTTAACAAAAGCTTTGAGAAATTAATAGAACAAAAATTCTAAAACAAAAGTTTGGTGCATACAAAGCCAGACTAAATGGACACATGGCTAGAATTGTTCAGGCAGGTTTAAACTAAAATTTGCAGGGGATGGAAACTGGAGTGATAGTGCTGAGGATGAGGCAGTTGGTTTACAAACAGAGGCAATGTGCAGTGAGGAGAGGCGTTGACAGGGAAAAATTACAGTCAACAGGATGAGTTGCAATGTAAAAGATAGACAAAATCAAAAAGGGTGAATACAGGACTGAGGGTGTCAGATTTGAATGTGTGCAGTATATGGAATAAGGTAGATGAACTTGCAGCACAGTTACAGATTGGCAGGTATGATGTTGTAGGCATCACCGAAAGAAGATTATAGCTGGGAGCTTAATATCCAAGGATACACATTGTATCAAAAGGACAGGCAGGAAGGCAGAGGGAGTAATGTTGCTCTGTTGGTAAAAAATGAAGTCAAATCATTAGAAAGACTTGACATAGGGTTGGAAGGTATTGAATCATTGTGGACAGAGCTAAAGAACAGCAAGGGTAAAAAGATCTGATGAGAATTATATACAGACCCTTATGTGAAATTTTTAATGATGCGTTTGCTAAGAAGAGATTACCTCAATCTTTTTATGAAGCTAATATTTCTCTAATTCTTAAAAAAGATAAAGATCCTACTTTATGTACATCTTATCGCCCTATATCATTATTAAATGTAGATTCTAAGATTCTTACAAAAATTTTAGCTATTAGATTAGAAAAAGTACTGTCTCAGATTATTTCAGAAGATCAAACTGGTTTTATGAGGAATCGGTATTCCTTTTTTAATGTTAGAAAATTGATTAATATAATTCATACTTCACCACCCACAATCCCAGAATGTGTTATTTCATTAGATGCTGAAAAAGCTTTTGATAGAGTTGAATGGATATATTTATTTAATACATTGAGAAATTTTAATTTTAGTCCTAATTTTATATCATGGATTAAATTAATATATCATAAACCTGTTGCTTCTGTTTTTACGAATAACCACAGATCCTCTTTTTTTCAATTATCTCGTGGTACGAGACAAGGTTGTCCCTTAAGTCCTTTATTATTTAATATTGCATTAGAACCTTTAGCTATTGCTATTCGTGAATCTCCTAATATTTTTGGTATTACCCGTAATGAGAAGTTATATAAATTATCTCTTTATGCTGATGATTTGCTGTTATATATTTCTGACCCTGATAGGTCTATTCCTGCTATTTTATCCTTGTTGGTTCAATTTGGTACTTTTTCTGGTTATAAACTAAATTTAGATAAGAGTGAATTATTTCCTTTAAATGCACAAACTTTATTGACTGATAGGACACCATTTAAAGTTGTTACTGATAACTTCACTTATCTAGGTATAAAAATTACCAAGAAATATAAAGATTTATTTAGAATGAATTTTTTACCTATGCTTCATCAAATTCATCAACTTACTACAAGATGGTCTCCCTTGTTTTTATCATTAATTGGTCGGATTAATGCTGTCAAAATGATGATTTTACCGAAATTTTTATATTTATTTCAAGCCCTACCAGTTTTTATTCCTAAATCTTTTTTTGATAACATTGATTCAAAAATTTCTTCATTTGTGTGGCAAAATAAAAACCCTAGGTTAGGTAAAAAGCAATTACAAAAATCAAAAAAAGATGGTGGTTTAGCTTTACCTAATTTTAGATTTTATTATTGGGCAAATAATATTCGTAATTTATTGTATTGGAAATTAGATTTGGATTCACCACTGTGCCCACAGTGGGTAAATTTGGAATGTAATGAGGTAAAGGGATATTCTCTATTCTCTGTTCTTGGTTCTTGTCTTCCTGCGGATTTAGTTAAATTTAATAAACAAATATTTAATCCTGTTATTAAACATACATTACGAATTTGGTTTCAATTTCGTAAGTTTTTTATTTTGAAAAACTTTGTTCTTGATAGCCCTATCTTATTTAATTTCTTTTTCAAACCCTCCTGGACAGATCAAGCTTTTAACATATGGAAAAGGAAAGGTATAAAATGTTTTCGTGATCTCTTTTTTGAAGATACTTTGATGTCATTTGATCAACTTTCTAATAAATTTGAATTACCTAAATCTAATTTTTTCAGATATTTACAAATTAGAAATTTTTTACATAAAGTTTTACCATCTTTTCCTAATTCAACTTTGATGGACACTACAGATTTGATCTTTACCTTAAATCCTTGTCAGAAGGGATTAGTAGCTTTTATTTATAATATGATTATGAAGATACAACCAGAAATATCAGTTAGAATTAAACGAGAATGGGAAAAAGAACTTCAATACAACATATCAACAGATAAATGGGAAAAAATTTTGCAAATGGTTAATTCTTCTTCTATATGTGCTAAACATGCTTTAATACAATTTAAAATTGTACATAGAGCTCATATGTCTAAAGATAAACTTGCTCGATTCTATTCTCATATTAACCCTCTATGTGACAGATGTCATTTAGCAGTGGCCTCATTGACCCATATGTTTTGGTCATGTCCCACTTTACATAATTATTGGAAGGATATATTTACTACTATTTCCTCAATTTGGAATATAGATTTACAACCTCATTTTATTACTGCAATTTTTGGCATACCAAATGAAGATGGCAATCAGTTTTCCCCCTCAATCAGACGAATGATTGCTTTTGTAACATTAATGGCCAGAAGGTCTATACTACAAAATTGGAAAGAAGTAAATCCTCCTACTACATTTCAATGGCTTTCTCAAACTATTTCTTATCTGAGTTTGGAAAAAATTAGAAGCACTATTTTTGACTCATCAATTAAATTTGAAGAAACTTGGAGAATTTTTTTTCGACATTTTCATATGAATTAATTTGGCCTTCTCCAGACCTTTCTGCTTATTCATGTTCAGGTATGGAGTTCCGGAGTTCTTTGACACTATCTTATACTTGTAAACTGTTATTATTGCCTATGTTAGTTTAGTTTAGTGTTTTATTTTTTTTAATATATATTTTTTTTTCTCACATATTTTTTTAATATTTTTTTTTCTTTTTTAATGGTTATTTGTTTTTTTTTCATATAATCATGTGGACTTGATTAAGGTATTTTCTTTTGTTGATGTTTAGTAGGATATTATTATCTTATTATCAATGTGATTTCAAGTCTATTGTATTTATAATTTACTTATTACTATGTTATTTTTTTTTGTGTATATGTGAAAATCAATAAAAAGATTGAAAAAGAAAAGAGAATTATATACAGACCCACAAACAATAGTAAGGACGTGGTCTACAACTTAGAATGGGAGACAGAAAATGCACATCAAGAAAAGGGCAATGTTACAACAGTCATGGGGGATTTCAATATGCAGGTAGATTGGGACAGTCGGCTTGAAGCTGGATCCCAAGGAATTTCTAGAATGTCTGTGTAATGACCTAGTTCATATTTTTACTGTTATGGTGTATGTATTTCATCTAGCAGTTCTGTAAGAGCAGTCTGTTCTGTTTTCAGCTTTTTTGGGTTATTGTTGAAGATAAGAGAGAGAAGAAATGTGTGCCATCCAGTTAGGATGGCCGGATTAAGGGGAGGTTTCTCAGGTGAGGGACACTAAGGTTGGGCTTGGGGATTTTGTTCGAGAGGAGATGAAGAGAGAAGAGGTCACAGGATTCAACCTGGAGAGGGACTGTGATTCAATGAAGCCAAGGACGAGATCAATTGAGGATCAGTGACTACAGAGAAACTTTGAGCTCCAACTTCTGCACATTAGATTGTTTCATTAAATGGGCACTTTTCCTTTACTACTCAAGTTAAGATTCATAAAGGTAAACTTTTATCCTATGTGGTGTACTGTCTGTTATTTTGTGGCACTAATTTGTAACAGAGTAGCAACTTCCACAACATCCACACAAACAGGGGCTTGGGGTGGTAGAGCGCCTCAATCTCACGTTTAGTGGGGCTGGAAGTTGTCTTCCCTAGATGTACGCAGCCAGAAAACCAGGAGCTTTCACCTACAAGATGGCTTTTTAGAGCAGCTCGTAATTGAACCCACTAGAGGATCAGCTATTCTGGATTGGTGTTGTGCAATGAACTGGAATTGATTAGAAAGCTTGAGGTGAAAGAACCTTTAGGGGAAAGTGATCATAATGATCGACTTCACCCTGAAATTTGAGAAGGAGAAGCTAAAGTCATATGTCTCAGTATTACAGTAAAGGAAATTACAGAGGCATAGGAGAAGAGTTGGCCAGAATTTATTGGAAAAGAACACTGGCAGGGTTGATGGAAGAGAAGCAATGGCTGAAATTTCTGGAAGCAATTTGGAAGGCACAGGATATATACTTCCCAAAGAGAAAGAAATATTCTAAAGGCAACAAGATACAATCGTGGCTAACAAGAGAACATAAAAGCCAAAGAGAGAGCTGCCCAAAGTTGATTAGAAGGGGACACTAGCAGGGATGATGGCAGAATAGCAATGACCGGAATTTCTGAGCGCAATTTGGAAAGCACAGGATCGATACATACCAAAGAAGAAGATGTAGTCTAGAAGGAGGATAATGCAACCATGGATGACAAGGGAAGTCAAAATCAACATAAAAGCAAAAGAGACGGCATATAATAGAGTAAAAATTAATGGGAAGTTAGAAGATTTGGAAACTTTTAAAAACCACAGAAGGCAATTAAAAAGTCAATAAGAAGGTAAAGATGGTATACGAAAGTAAGCTAGCCAATAATATTAAAAAGAATACCAAAAGTTTCTTCAGACATATAAAGTGTAAAAGAGAGGTGAGAGTGGTTATCAGACTGCTGGAAAATGATGCAGGAGAGATAGTAATGGGGGGATAAGGAAATGGTAGATGAACTGAATAAGTATTTTGCATCAGTCTTCACTGTGGAAGACACTAGCAGTATGCTGGAAATTCCAGGTGCCGGGGGGCATGAAGTTGTGAAGTTACCATTATTAAGGAGAAGCTCTTGGGAAACTGAAAGGTCTGAAGGTAGGTAAGTCACCTGGGCTAGATGGTGTACACCCCAGAGTTCTGAAAGTGGTGGCCAAAGAGATCATAGAGGCATTAGTAATAATCTTTCAAAAATCACTAGATTCTGGAATGGTTCTGGAAGACTAAAATTCCAAATGTCACACTCCGCTCTTCAAGAAGAGAGAGAGGCAGAAAAAAGGCAATTATAGGTTACTTAGTCTGACCTCAGTGGATGGGAAGATGTTGGAGGCGATTGTTAAGGATGTGGTTTCGGAGTACTTGGAGGCACATGATAAAATAGGCCATTGTTAGCATGGACTACTCAAGAGAAAATCTTGCCTGACAAACCTGTTGGAATTCTTTGAAGAAATAACAAGCAGGATAGACAAAGGAGAATTGGTTGATGTTGTGTACTTGGAATTTCAGAAGGCCTTTGACCAGGTGGCACACATGAGGGACCTTAACATGTTACAAGTCCATGGTATTACAGGAAAGATTCTAGCATGGGTAAAACAGTGGCAGATTGTCAGAAGGCAACAAGTGGGAATAAAGGGAGCCTTTTCTGGTTGGTTGCCTATGACTAGTGATGTTCCACAGGGGTCTACGTTTGGGTCGATTATTTTTATGTTATATGACAATGATTAGGATGATGGAATTGATGACTTTGTTGCAAAGATTGCAGATGATACAAAGATAGGTTGAGGAAGTAGAGAGGCTACAGAATGACTAGACAGTTTCGAAGAATAGACAAAGAACTAGCAGATGGAATACAGTGTCAGGAAGTGTAATGTCATGCACTTTGGTAGAAGAAATGAAAGCGTTGACTATTTTCTAAATGGAGAAAGATACAAAAACTGAGGCACAAAGGGACTTAGGAGTCAATAGACAATAGACAATAGGTGCAGAAGTAGACCATTCAGCCCCTCGAGTCTGCACCGCCATTCTGAGATCATGGCTGATCATTCACTATCAATACCCAGTCCCTGCCTTGACCCCATATCCCTTGATTCCCCTATCCATCAGATATCTATCTAGCTCCTTCTTGAAAGCATCCAGAGAATTGGCCTCCACCGTCTTCCGAGGCAGTGCATTCCACACCTCCACAACTCTCTGGGAGAAGAAGTTTTTCCTCAACTCTGTTTTAAATACCTGACCTCTTATTCTCAATCCATGCCCTCTGGTACTGGACTCTCCCAACATCTGGAACATATTTCCTGCCTCAATCCTATCAAATCCTTTAATTATCTTAAACGTTTCAATCAGATCCCCTCTCAATCTCCTCAATTCCAGTGTGTACAAGCCCAATCTCTCCAATCTCTCTGCGTAAGACAGCCCTGCCATCCCAGGAATCAACTTAGTGAATCTACGCTGCACTTCCTCAATTGCCAGAATGTCTTTCCTTAAACCTGGAGACCAAAACTGTACACAATATTCCAGGTGTGGTCTCACCAGGGCCCTGTACAAATGCAAAAGGACATCCTTGCTCTTGTACTCAATTCCCCTTGTAATAAAGGCCAACATTCCATTTGCCCTCTTCACTGCCTGTTGCACTTGCTCATTCACCTTCATTGACTGATGAACTAGGACTCCCAGGTCTCTTTGCATTTCTCCCTTACCTAATTCTACACTGTTCAGACAATACTCTGCCCTCTTGTTCCTGCTTCCAAAGTGGATAACTTCACATTTATTCACATTGAATGACATCTGCCAAGTATCTGCCCTCTCACCCAGCCTATCCAAGTCTCCCTGTAATCTCCGAACTTCCTCTTCGCATGTCACACTGCCACCCAGTTCAGTATCGTCAGCAAACTTGCTGATATAGTTTTCAATACCCTCATCTAAATCATTGACATAAATTGTAAAGAGCTGTGGTCCCAATACAGAGCCCTGTGGTACCCCACTAGTCACCTCCAGCCAGTCCGAGAAACACCCATTCACTGCTACCCTTTGCTTTCTATCTGCCAACCAGTTTTCTATCCATGTTGAAACCCTGCCCCCAATGCCATGAGCTCTGATTTTACTCACCAATCTCCTATGTGGCACCTTATCGAATGCCTTCTGAAAATCTAGGTACACAACATCCACTGGCTTACCCTCGTCTAACATCCTTGTTACACCCTCAAAAAACTCCAACTGATTAGTCAAGCAAACTTGTGTAGGATTCCCTAAAGGTTAGTTTGCAGGTCGAGTCTGTGGTGAGGAAGGTAAATGCAACGTTAGCATTCGTTTCAAGAGGTCTAGAATATAAAAGCAAGGATGTAATGTTGAAACATTATAAAGCACTGGTGAGGCCTCATTTGGAGTATTGTGAGCAGTTTTGGGCCTTTACCTTAGAAAGGATGTGCTGAAACTGGAGAGGATTCAAAGGAGGTTCATGAAAATGATTCCAGGACTGAATGGCTTGTTATATGAAGAGTGTTTGATGGCTCTGGGCCTGTATTCACTAGAATTCAGAAGAATGAGGGGTGACCACATTGAAACCAATTGAATGCTAAAAGGCCTCAATATAGATAGGAGAAGGATGTTTCCTATGGTGGGAGAGTCTAAGACCAGAGGTCACAGTCTCAAAATAGAGGGGCATCCTTTTAGAACAGAAATGACAAGGAATTTCTTTGGACAGAGAGTGGTGAATCTGTGGAATTCTTTGCTTCGGGGAGCTGTGGAGGCCAAGCCTTCATGTATATTTAAGGCAGAAGTTGATAGATTCTTGATTGGTCAGAGCATGAAGGGATATGGGGAGAAGGCAGGAAATTGGGGCTGAGAGGAAAATTGGATCAGCCATAATGTAATGGCAGAGCAGACTGGTTGGGCCAAATGGCCTAATTCTGCTCCTATGTCTTATGTTCTTATTGTCTTATGAAATGCGGCAGATGAGAGAAACAGAATTGTCAGCTCATGAACAATGAAAAGGGATTATACAGGACATTGACACGAAATTTGATGTGCCAAAATGTCACCAGCCCTCACACAGAATTACTAATGTAACACTTAACCAAGAGGCTGGTATATGTCTAGGGGAAAAGGAGATCCAGCCACACACCAATCCCACCTCCCGTACACGCAGGTGCTGTGAGAATCAAGTTTATGCCTCGCACCCGCACACAGTATCAAATTCACACCAGATACTGTTATGAAATACACTTTAATGAGTTTACTAAAACTAAAAGAGTACTAGGCAATACAATATATATGAAAGAAAAGAAAAAGCAAAAGGCGCCAACTTATCAAAGTTCAGTCAGTTTTTTGCACATCGTTGGAGCTCAACCATCGAACCATTCCACCCCTCGTCGCTTGCCTCCGACCTCCACGTCTTCGCACCCGGGACCACCCCCGGTGGTCAACCAAGCAGTGCAGTGCATGTCCACCTTCCTCGGCATCTTCCTCCCGACTCTCTCGAAAACCTGCGAACCCCCCCCCCCCCAAGTTCCCAGCCTCACCAGACAAAATAACATTCCCCATTGGTTAACAAATGAATACAATCCCCATATCAGCAAGTCTAAAGCTAAACAACTGCGAGAGAAACACTTATCAGACAAAGAAGCATTCCTACTCTTAACAAACCAAAGAAGCCATTTTGAGTCACATACACAAGATATTGTACACCAACAAACGCTGAGACAATGGAATTTTAGTCTAATATCTGATCAAAAATGTTAATGTGCAATCAAGAAGCAAGCTGGATTAGGGAGCAAAAATAATGCACTCACACAACTGAAGACATACAAACATGTGAAGTTACAATGGACATGCTAAAAGCAGTTATAAAAAATACCCACAACAGTATTGGTCGAGATTATATTCATAATTTTTGGTATAAAAATTTACTTTTGCTTTCATCCTTATCTATTAATACGTATCAACAATTTTCTTAAAAAGTGTCTGAATTTTTGACAGAAGGTAAAGTATATCTCTTACCTAAAGGAGAAATCTCAAATGACCCATCAAAATATCATCCTATTACTTGCTTACAATCGGTATATAAAATTGTAATATCATGCATCTTGCAACAGATCACTTAGATAACCACAATATACTTACAGAAGAGCAAAAAGGATGTCAAGAAGAAGTGATAATGTATTCTGTAATTCTAAATCAAGCCCAGCAGCAAAGCAGAAACTTTTCATATTGTTATATTGACTACCAAAAAGCATTCCATTCTGCCCCACACTCATGGTTAATATAAGTTCTTAACATTGTTACGTGGTCAGCAACAATGAATGTAGAATTGAGACAGGTTTTATAAACAAACATAAACATGCTCAACAAAGGTGAGAAGTAAACAAACGACTAACTTAACCGGAAGTTAACTGCTGTACGTCAATTTCACAAACAGCCAAACTCTGGAATAGTTCTTAAAGTGGTAAATTTGAAAGTCCAAGTGATTTATACAGTCACTTTACTGCAACAACAATTTCTGTGAAGAAAATGATGAATCTGCTGATCCCAGCCGAGAGATGCCTTGTCCAAAGGATTCCCGACGAAGGAAATAAAACGGCTTAAAGGAACTGACGTTTTTGCTGGAAGGTGAACACTGCACAAACCTTCCTGATCTTGCAGGGGTGATCTCAGATGCAGGCCACTATTCCTGAATGAAGATTCAATAAGGTCGATCCTTTATAAAACTGCCGATGACACCAACTTTACTCAATCCTTTGTGTTCCCATACTTTGGTAAAGTCTTCACTCTCCAGCTCGACTGTAAAGGTAAATCACAGATGCACCAAACCAGAACCAGCATCGACTGGCGAAACTGCCAGCACAATGACTTTTGCTCCTTACAATAGAAAGTAAAAACTCCACTTTAAAAATGAAACTTCATCATGAGATGATATGCAGCAAAACTAATTATTGAACTAACCCCAAACTAACTGCGTCACAGCAGGGATTTCCCCTTATATACCTGTTGGAACATAACATCATGTGACCTCACACTGGCAGGAAAATTACATCACCCCACCATCACAAGACAATTACATCATGCTCACAAGATATTCAATTACATCATGGTTATAAGACAGTCACAAGATACCCACAGGGTATGTAACAACATATATAAACTGCACCCAATATTTGTGAAATTTCTAGAACTTCTAATAAAGCATTGGCATCCGATAATTATCCTATGTATTAACAACCAAAAAAGTACTACCATCATTATCAAAATAAACCGAGGTATTTTCTAGGGTGACTAAGCTCAATATGATTTTGTCTAGTCTCTAATTTATTGAATTGGACGAAAGTATTGTGTTCAATTCTGGTCACCTCATTATAGGAAGGATGTGGAAGCTATGGAGAGGGTGCAGAGGAGATTTACCAGGATGTTGCCTGGTTTGGAGGACAAGTCATACGAAGCAAGGTTAGCAGAGCTGGGATTTTTCTCTTTGGAGCGTAGAAGAATGATAGAGGTCTACAAGATTATGAGAGGCATAGATAGGGTGGATAGTCAGTAACTGTTTCCCAGGGCACCAATAGCAAACACCGGAGGGCATAGGTGCAAAATTAAGGGAGGGAAGTTTAGGGGAGACATCAGGGATAAGTTTTTCACACAGAGAGTTGTGAGTGCCTGGAATGATTTGCTAGGGATGGTGGTGGAGGCTAAAACATTAGGGGTATTTAAGAGCCTCGGACAGGCACATGGATGAAAGAAAAATGGAGGGTTATGGGGTAGTGTGGGTTTAGTACTTTTTTTAAGGAATATATGGGTCAGCACAACATGGAGGGCTGAAGGGCCTGTACTGTGCTGTAGTGTTCTATGGTTCTATAGGGCATCAAATCAGAGATAACCAACTGAATTTTACCTTGACACACCTAATTATGGACAATCTGAAATTATATGCTCCATCAGTAAAGCTAAAACAATTAATTTAAGTGGTATTTTCTAAAGATATAAACATGAGCTTTGAATGAGGTAGGTGCAGAATATTAAACATAAAGGAAAGTGCAATAGAGCTAGTACAATATACTGTAAAACATTACAACTGATGGATGAATATGAAACATATTTGTATCTGGGATATCAACAAGCAAAAATGATAGATCATAGCGTGATAAAGATTTCAGCAGCTTGAGCTGAGAAAATATAATAATAATAATAATAATAATGTGAAGAACACCAGAAATATACTGAATTAAATGAGGAAATTGAAAGACTGTGTATTGGGTATACATTGTCCCGATAGTAATATCTACTATTGGTATCATCCCAAAGTAACTCCACAATAGCTTTAAACAATTAGGCCTATACAGCAATATTTATGGAAATCTTCAGAAAGCCACCATTAGAATAGTCTGGAAGATCACAGCAATTGAGAAATGAGTGTGCTTGGCTATGCCTCAGGTTTTACCAGCTTGAGCTGCGAAAGAAAAAATAATAATAACTTATTTATAGAGCACTTTTCATACAGATGATGTGGTGCAAAGTCCGGTCAAGATGCTGCCAGCAAACAATGCTACCTCATGTGACATCTTTCAGACAGTCCATGAAACTGTTGCTTTCTCTTCTTTAACATCTTCTTTTTGTTTTAAATGTGTTTCTGGTCCTGATAGAGCTTGTGACTGATAGTTTGATGATTGATTGAGCGAGCTGGTGCTTTGCTGTCTCTGAGAAGATTCCAGGAGGTGAGAGCCCTCCAGGACTAGAAGATTAGAGACTGGGTGCGAACCCGTAATCGACCTTATTTCTTGCCAGTCTCGCTGAATGAGGAAAATTGAAATATCGAGGCAAGTGCGGAAGGTGGATCAGCGCTGTCGACCAGCCCCTCTCTCGTTCCCTCCCAAGGGAAGGCCCCTACATTCGAATGTTCTCTCTTCCTCCCTCGATGCTGTTGGTAAATGGTACTGAAGTTCAGGATCTGTGATTTGTGGATCGGACAGTAGTTCACTTGGACTCTTCCAGTTTTGTGTTTTATATTCCATGTTTTGGCCTTTTCTTTCTTGTTGCTGTTTGTGTAGTTTCTTTGTATTTTTGCTCATGGGTGGTTTGATGTTCTTGTTGCCATTTGCACAATTTGTCTTTTTGTGTGTGTGGGGGGGGGGGAGGTTTGACGTTTTTTTGCAATTTGCATGATTTGCTTTTTGCACATGGAGGTGCTTAATGTTTTTGTTGCTGTTTGCAAGATGTTTTTGTACATGGGGGTGTTTGATGTTCCTTTACTGTCTGCGTGATTTTTTTTGCGTGTGGTGTTTTTCTTTGAATGACTACCATGGTTTTTCTTTGTGTCGTGGTTGCCTACAGGAGGGTAAATCTCAGAGTTGTATACTGCATACATACTTTGATAATAAATGTACTTTAAACCTTGAACGCTGAAAATGGGATAAAGCACAAAATGAAAATAAAGTAATAAATAAAAATAAACATGAACATAAAAGACAAGAAGGTGTTATTCAAAAGCGAGGTGAAATAAATTGGTTTTGAGCTGGTGTTTTAAAGTGCCAACTGAGTCTGCAGTCCTTACAGGTACTGAATTTCAGAGTTCAGGAGTGTAGTTCAAAAAAGCTGACTTGCCAATTATTTTCTGAAGGAGATTAAATGAGTTTAAAAGACATTAAATGAATTGCAGCAAATATTGCCTTTGCTTTTCTCACCTATTCACATTCTGTGAGAGTTTGTGAAGCTTCTAACAGTAATTTGGAGACTATAGGCAATGGGACACGAAATGAAACTTAAAAGAAAGGCCATAAAGGAGAAGTAAACAGCAGAATCATTACTGAGGTATTTGAAGTTAGCGTTGGATCCAGGAAGCTCTAACATGCCTAACCAGAGGAGATGGTTCCTTTCTCAAATTACATTCAAGCAGAGGGCTGGGGTGAGGCAGGAACATAATGTGATTGGGTACCTGTCATCTCAGGACTTCTCAAAGTTCAAAGTAAATTGACTATCAAGGTATATGTACCTGATACAAACTCGAGATTCATTTCCTGGCAGGCATCCATAGAAAACAAAGAAATACAACAGAATTCATGAAAACACACAGAGCAAAGAATGGCAAACATACAAACGATGTGTAAATAATGATAAACACTAATGATCTAGAGCGTTCCCAGCATATATAATGAATAAACTCTTCTCAGGGTTCTGCCGGGAAAGGTATCGATTATAACTGACATCTTCATTAGAGATGCTGCCTGGGTATGTCTCAATCACAGCTTACGTGGGTCAAAGATGACCTGGTACTCAGGACGACTGGCGTTTACCAGACTCTCTGTGAATGCGGAGCTGCGCAGACGTCCAGATGGGCCACATGGTGGAAACCCACATCAAGGAGCACAGCAGGTGTATCCATTTGAAATTGACGATAGCAGAACATTGCTTTCTCAATAGCCATAGGATTGACTTTGATGGTAAGAAACTACCACAAAAGCCAATGGCTTTTGGGACTGGTTGGTGAAAGAAGCCATTGCAATAAAACAGCAGGAAAAGAATTTTAACAAAGATGAAGGTCTCACTCTAAGTAGGAACTGGAATTTGATTGTAAACAAGGTGGGAAGAGTAGAAACCTGATTGGATGAGGACTAACCAATCAGGAAGGACGGACAATGGGGCTATAAATACCACTATCTAGACATGTCCGGGCATCATCCCTGATGAAGATGGCAGAGTTTATCACTGAAATGTCGGTTAAAATCGATACCTCTTCCTGGCTGAAAGCCTGAGAAGAATTTATTCGTAAATACGCAATACATAGGACATGAGCAGCAGAGTCCCCGGCAGTGAATCCACTGGCTGTGGAGTCAATTCAGTGGTGAGGCAGGTAGAGCTGGTCCAGAAGCCCGATGGCTGAAGGGCAGTAACTACTCCCGAGCTTGGCAGATTAGGACCCAAGACTCCTGCACCTCCCACCTGATGGAATTGCAAAAAGAAAGGGAGATGTGTCAAACACAGGCAGACAGGATGGGCTCAGGTAGGGGGACCTTGCTTGGCACAATGTAACTTTTGCTCTCAGACTAACTGCAGACATTTGCTAAAGCTTCACCAAATCTGCATCTGGACTCTCTCACGTGACCTTTTGGTGATTAGTGTTGGTTTATTGGTGTCACGTGCACCGAGAGAGAGTGAAAGACTTTGTTTTGTATGCCGTCCATCCAGGTAACTTCAAAACAGAAGTACATTGCGGTAGAACAGGTGAAACAATAATGAATGCAGAATACAGTTACAGAGAAACTGCAGTGCAGGTAGATAATAAGAATCAAGGACCACGAGGAGGTCCATTATGAAGTCAAGAATTTATCTTTATCATACTAGGGGACCATTTCAATATTCCCATCATGGCAGAGTAGAATTTGTCAGTGGTATGTGTTTTCAGGCTTTTGTATCTTCTGCTCGATGAGAGGGTGTGAGCAGAGAACGTCCAGGGTGGGAGGGCCTTTCGATTATGCTGGCTGCTTTCTTGAGGCAGAAGAATTGTAGGCAGAGTCTTCAGAGGGGAAGCTGGTTTCATGATGCACTGAGCTGTGCCCACAACTCCGTAATTTCTTGCAGTCTCAGGCAGAGAAGTGATCATACAAGCTGCAATGAGCATGAAGATCTAAAGATTAGCTTTATTTGTCACATGTACACCAGAAAGGCACAGGTACAGTCAAAGGTGCCCTTGGCATCAATGACCAACACAGTCCAAGGATGTGCTGGGGGCAGCCCGCAGGTTTCGTCACATTCTAGTGTTGACATAGCTTGCCCACAACAGGCAACTCGGCAGTGTAGTGGTTAGCATGATGCTGTTACAGCTCGGAGTGTCGGAATTCAGAGTTCAGTTCCAGTCCTGTACGTAAGGGGTCTCTGGACGTTCTCCCTGAGGAATGTGCGGGTTTACTTCGGGTAATCCAGCCGCTTCCCACAGTCCAAAGATGTACCGAGTAGGTTAAGTAGTTGTGAATTGTCTTGTGATTAGGTTTGGGTTAAATCAGAGCTTGGCGTGACTCAAAGGACCAGAAGGGCTTGACTGTGCGGTATCACTAAAAAAATAAATAAGTAAATATTTAGTAGAACAACACAAGAAGCAACAACAACAACAACAACAGAACAATAACAGCAACTCAACACTGCTTACTAACTAACCCAACCAATGTCGTTCTATTCTGAGGCTGTGCCTGCTGATCCTTGACCCTCCCTCTACTGGAAACATCCTCTCCAGGTCCAGACCGGTATCTATTCAGGTTATGCTTGACTGTCTGCAATAGAATTCAAAATTACAACTTCATGGCACATTAAGATAGTCTGAAACTGATGACTCAGAGCGGGATGGAGAGAACCTAAGTTTGTTTACCCAGGCCAGGGGAGGAAGGAAATGAAACATCAAATACTGTAAGGCTTAGATAGAGCAGATGTAGACAGGATGTTTCCTATAGTGAGGGAGTCTAGGAACAGGGGGTACAGCCTCAGAATCCAAGGACATCCTTTTAGAACAGAGATGAGGAGGAACTTCTATAGTCAAAGTGTGGTGAATTTGGGGAATTCATTGCCACAGACGTCCATGAAAGGAATACACCCAATGGATAATTGGGTATACTTAAAGAGAAAGTTGAGAGGTTTTTTATTTGGTCAGGGTGTCAGAAGGCAGGAAAATGGGGTTGAGAAGAATGGTTAATCAGTCCATGATCAAATGGCAGAGCAGATTTGATGTGCTGAATGGCTTAATTATGGTCTGGTATGAGAACACCAATCCCTTTGAGCGGAAAATCCTAAAATATCCTAAAGATAGTGGATTCGGCCCAATTCATCATGGGTAAAGCCTGCCCCCCCCCAACCATTGAGCACAGCTACATGAAACACTGCCGTAGCATTCATCAACAAAGCTCCTCACTACCCAGGCCATGCCCTTTCCTCGTTGCTGCCATCAGGTAGAAAGAACAAGTGTCTCACCTAGTTCAAGAATGGTTACAACCCCTCAACCATCAGGCTCTTCAAACAAAAGTGGATCACTACACTCATTCCATTTCTGGTGTTCTCACAACCAATGAACTCACTTTAAGGACTTTATCTTGTTATTTCATGCGCTTGTTATTTATTGCTATTTATTTGTATTTTCATTTGCACAATTTGCAAGATAAAACCTGAGGAAGAATCAGATTGGGAATATGATGGTCAAAGATATGACGTCTTCTATGCTTTTGCTCTTTCATTGATCTGTTTACAGTTACTACTCTATGGATTTGCTGCGTATGTCCACAAGAAACAGAACCTCAGGGTCGTATGTGGTAACATGTATGTACTCTGTTAATAAATTTTACTTTGAACTTTAATTCAGCTCCTAAGTCTAATGTTCTTACAATAAACTTTTAGGGTAAAGCTGCAATAAATCTCTGACAAAGACCGTCCTTAAGTTTATCTTTGACCATCATATTCCCAATCTGATTCTTCCTCAGATTTTATTTTGGGAAATTGAGTGGAGCTTTTCCTGAATTCCCAGTTGGTTTCCTTTAGAGTATCCATCTGTTATGTGAGACCCAGAAACCTTCCCGTGAATTGACTGTAGCAGACGATAGTTAATGAATCTTAGGAGCTCCGAATGTCCATGATAAGAGCATCACTAAATCACACAATGGCGAAAAACTGCCAGAGAAAGCCTTTAGATTCTGTTCTGGGATTTACTAGAGTTCTTTCCATCCAGTGACACAGAGGAAAGAAGGTCCTCTGGGACTTCATATATCTAGAAATAATGTTTGCTCTAAAATTCAAACAATTGTTTTCAAAGCAAGCTAAATCCCTCTTGGATCGTTGCTGGTGTCAAACCAAGAGTCCTTTACCAGAAAGAATACACAGTGACTTTCACACACAACTATGTGTATTAGTTAGTGGTAAATTTACATCTGAGTGGTGGGGTGGAGATACTTCTTTACCAAAGGAGGTGTAAGGAGCTCCTTCCCTCTGCTATCCCGCAGGTCACCCTTGGGCAAGGTGTAGCTCCTGCTTAGTTCCTCCACCCCTGTAAAGGGTCTCGTGAAGCCATGGGAGATGGTTATATGAGCAACTGGTGCATATCACAAGTCTTGGTTATGTGACCACTGATATCAGGCGGCCAATCTCTGAGGAAGTATTGATAATGGCTGGGGTCACCCACCTTTTAAAGACACTGCCCAGAAGAAGGCGATGGCAAGAGATTTCTGTAGAAAAATTTGCCAAGGACCATCATGGTCATGGAAAGACTATGATCACCTATGTCATACGACATGGCACATAACAAATGAATGAATTTAACATCTTAATCAATGATCTTTAACAAATGGGAATTCCTGTGTGACAAGCAGAAATGAGATAAAATATTCTATTTAGATAGCACATCTAACACAGTAAAGATGGTCGCAACTACAGGAGATTCTGCTGATGCTGGAAATCTTGAACAACATACACACAAAATTCTGGAGGTCTATGGAAAGGAATAAACAATAATTGTTTCGGGCTGAGATCCTTCTTCAGGACTGGAAAGGCAGGGGGGTGGAAGCCAGAATACGAAGTTGGGGTAAGGGAAGGCATACAAGCTGGTAGGTGATAGGTGAGACCAGGTGAGGGGGAAGGTGAGTGGGTGGAAGTTCGGAGTAAATGAAGTAAGAAGTTGGGAAGGAGTGAATGGAAGAGGGAAAGGGCTGAGGAAGTAGGAATCCAATAGGAGAGGACAGTGGACCATGGCAGGAAGGTAAGGAGGAGGTGAACCGAAGGAAGGTGATGGGCCAGTAAGGAGAAGAGGAGGGGTGAGAGGGGAACCAGAATGAGGAACTGAAAAAACGGAATGAGGGAGAGTGGAGAAATTACCAGAGGTTAGAGATATTGATGCTTATGCCTTTAGGTTGGTGGCTACCCAGACAGAATATGAGGTTTTGCTCCTCTGGCCTGAGCTTGGCTTCATCATGGCCGTAGAGGAAGCCATGAAGCAACATGTCAGTATAGGAACGGGAAGTCAAATCGAAATGGGTAGCCACCAGGAGATGGATTGGGAACGTCCTAAACCTTTTTTAGGCGCAGTTTGAAGTACAACATTAATAACAAACTATATGAGAAGATTTAGGACTCAGGGCCAATGCCTTGATAAAGGTAGATTTTTAATGATTGTCCAAAAAGAGGAAAGATAGAGAATTTTGGGGTGGAAATTCCAGTACTTGGAGCTCTGGCAGCTAAAGGCATGGCTACCATTTAGACCATAAGACATAGGAGCCGAATTAGGTCATTTGGCCCATCGAGTCTACTCCCTCCTTTTACAAAAGGGAGGAACATGGAGTAATCGGGAAACAAGATGGAAAACAAGACTGGAAAGACAACTTGAGGAGAGGGCTCTGAGTTTGTTGCCCTTCTTCCCCAGATGCTTCTTCAGATATGTTGATGACATCTTCATAGTGCAGCCTCATAGGCTCTGGGTAAGCCTAGGTAGTTCTAAGGTAAGGACATGTTCGGCACAGCTTTGTGGACTGAAGGGCCTGTATTGTGCTGTAGGTTTTCTATGTTTCTGTGTTTAACACCATTGATCTGGTCCTCAGTGTACTGTAGGTCTCATGGTTCATCCAAGACCTCTGGTTGGGGAAAACTCTCATTTTGTGGGGACATGCTCATCTATGACAATCTTCACAATGTTGAGAGGGACAATAAATTAGCCATGATTGAATGGTGGAGCAGATTCAATAGGTCGAATAGCCTAATTCTGCCCCTATGTCTTGTGGTCTTTTGGTCTCTCTGGCTGAAGAAATTCTTCCTCATCTCAGACCTCAATGACACCCCTTCGTTGTAAAGCTGTGCCCTGGGATCCTAGACTCACCCATGAATGGAAACATTCTCTTCATGTTCACTCTATCCAGGCCTTTCGGTATCCGCCAGGCTTCAACGAGATCTCCCTTCATCATTCTGAACTCTGTTGAGTACAGACCCAGAGACATCAAATGCTCTTTAGACATTAAGTCTTTCATTCCCGGGATGACGCCAGATTAAGCAGGTGCTGATGAGACACAGCAATGCTTTACCGTTAGCAAAAATGTGATTCTAACAAATCTTCTAACTACTCTATTAATCACATTAATTGGATAATGATCAATAGCCTGTAACTTTCTTTTTGGGGTTGTGCTTTCGAACCTCTTGTACTACCTGGAATTTTGAGGTGATCTGGGGAATTCGGAAAACTGGAAGCTCGAAGGTGCATTATGGTTGTGGCGGTATGGTGAGTACTCACCTCTGTGCGGAACTGAGGCTGTGTCCTGCAACTAAAGGGCTCCTGGACCGGCTGCAGTGAATACCTGACTTTGTGGCTGTGGACTTGCTTTCATGAACTTTAGCTCAGTGTTACTTGTTTACTTTTTATAGTTTGCACGACTTGTACTTTTTTCACATTGAGTGTTTGCCAGTCTTCTTTTAAATGGGTTCTTTTGGGTTTCTTTATCTTTATGACTGCCTGTAAGAAGATGAATTTCAAGGTTGTGGTGAACTACATATACCTGTCTGGACACGCCCCTCTGCTGACTGCTCCTGTGGCTCCTCCCACTGATCCCTGTATGAAGGCGATTGGAGGCACTGCTCCTCCCTCAGTCTCCAGGATGTTGTGTGGTGGTCTCTTGCTGCTAATCGTGGTCTCTTGCAGCTAATAAAAGCCTATCGTTTGCCTCCCGTCTCTGAGTTATTGATGGTGCATCAATAGTATACCTACTTTGATATTAAATGTACTTTGAACTTTAGATTATTTTAGTGAGCCTCCTTCTGAACCTCTCCAGAGTCAGCAGATCTTTCCTTAGATTCAGGGTCCAAATCTCCTCTCAATACTCCAAAGACCTGAGACACTAACTCATGGTCTTCCACAGCAACATTAGTCTGGCTGACTTCACCTGCTGGTACAGATGACACTTGGCACAGCTGGTGTTAAAGCCTTGGATGGTAATAAGAAAGCAGATGGCAGTCTAATTACTGCAGCTCAGAATGGCTGCTCCCTGCACAGAAGTGGAGAGCAAGGAATTATGTGATAAAACCTGTCAGCAAAACATTGCTACACTTTTAATTATTTTTGCTTTTGAAGACGCAGCATTTTGAGGAGCTGACATTGTGGGTTCTAAAGTAATATGGGGTGTCAATACTCACTTTTAAGATCAATATCTTAAAAGCTTTTGGTCTTTTGTGCCAAATTTAACGAGTTCTTCTTTTCTTCATTAACAATGTTCTTTATGTCTTCTGGGTTCTTTGTGTGCTAGTTTATTAAATGAGGGAATAGGAGCCTCATCTACAAAACTTACGGCAAGACTAGCATACACAAAGGGCTGTAGGAGCTCAGCAGGTCAGGCTGAGTCTACGGAAGGGAATAAAGAGTCGACATTTCAGGCTGTCAATCAGCCTCAGCCTGAAACAGCGACTGTTTATTCCCCTCCATAGATGCTGCATGATCTGCTCAGTTCCTTCAACTTTTTATGTGTGTCATTCATCTTCTGTAACCTTCTCCCTGTCTCTTCAGAATCAGAATCATGTTTAATATCACTGGCATGTCTTGTGAAATATGTTACTTCGCGGTGGCAGTATATTGTAATTCATTCATTCATTATGTGTCGTGTCATATGACGTGGGTTATCATGGCCTTGACCATGATTGTTCTTGGCAAATTTTTCTACAGAAGTGCTTTGCTATTGCTTTCCTCTGGGCAGTGTCTTCACAAGATGGGTGACCCCAGCCATTATCAATACTCTTCAGAGATTGTCTGCCTGGTGTCAGTGGTCACATAACCAGGACTTGTGATCTGCACTGGCTGCTCATACGACCATCCACCACCTGGTCCCATGGCTTCACGTGACCCTGACTGAGGAGTTAAGCAGGTGCTACACCTTGCTCAAGGGTGACCTGCAGGCTAGTGGAGGGAAGGAGCAGCTCACACCTCCTTTGGTAGAGTCGTATCTCCACCCCACCACTACAAATGGTGTTTCCCTTCCTCTAGCTCTGATGCTGCCCTCACCCACATCTCCTCCATTTCCTGGACGTCAGCACTCACCCCATCATCCCGCTGCCTTAACAGGAATAGAGTCCTTCTTGTCCTCACCTGCCACCCCATATGCCTCCAAATCCAACACATCATTCTCCAAAATTTCTGCCATTGTCAATGGGATCCTAAAACCAAACACATGTTTATCTCCTCCCCCGGCAACTCCTTGTTTTCTGCAGGGATTAATCCCTCCATGTCTCCCTTGTTCATTTGTCTCTCCCCACTGATCGCCCTCCTGGCACATGTCAAAGTGCACCACCTGTCCATTCACCTCCTCACACGGCTCCAAACCGTCCTTCCAGCTGAGGCAAAACTTCACTTGCAAACATGACGGAGTCAACTGTTGTATCTGGCGACCCCGATGCGGTCTCCCCTACATCGCTGAGGCCCGACGTATATTGGTGGACCACTTTGTCGAGCATCTCCACTCCATCCACCAAAAGTGAAATTTCCTGGTGACCAACAATTTGAATTCCTATCTCTGTTCCCATTCCAACAAGTCAGTCCATTGCTTCCTCTTCTTCCATGATGAAGCCACTCTCAGGGTGGAGGAGCAGCACCTCATATTCCATTTAGGTAGTCTCCAACCTGATGGCATGAACATCAATTTGTCCTTCTGAAAATTTTTTTCCCTTCCTCTTCTGTCTTCTTCTATCTCCCACTCTGGCCTCTTATCTCTTTTCCTCACCTGCCTATCATGTTCCTCTGGTGCCCCTCCTTCTTCCCTTACTCTCATTGTCCATTCTCCTCTCCTATCAGATTCCTTCTAGTCTCCAGCCATTTACCTTTCCCATTCACCAGGCTTCACCTATCCCCTTCTAGCTATCCTCCTTCTCCTCCCCACCTTTTCATTCTGGTGTCTTCCCTCTTCCTTTCCAGTCCTGAAGAAGGGTCTCGGCCCAAAATGTCGACTGTTTGTTTATTTCCACAGATGTTGCCTGACCTGCTGAGTTTCTTTGGCAATTTGTGTGTGTTGCTCTGGATTTCCAATATCCGCAGAAACTCTTCTCTTTATAACCTGCACTACTTATTTATTATACTTGTTATAGTAATGTTTAATATATTGCACTGTACTGCTGCTGCGAAACAACAAATTTCATGACTTACCTGATTCTGATTCTGTAGCACTGTTCCCGACTTCAGGACTTTTTAAGGTACTTTACAGCCAATGGAGGACTCCCTTGAAGGGTGGACTTACTGCCCGTTACACCACAGGTGTTTAGGGCCTTAATGAAGGCCTTCCATCTTTGGTGGTGTGCAGGGCTTCCTCATTGTGTCAGCAGCTTCCTCTTGGCTTTCTCTACTACCAGTCAGTCATGCAAGTCCCAGGTGGAGACTCAGGAATACTGTGATGTTTAGATGTAGAAGAATTTTTCATTGCTGTTTCTATAACAGTTTTGTTTGACCAGTCAAGGTTGCAAGCCCTGAGCTGAGCCCCTGAACTTGGAGGACTGGTGGACCACTCTTAGTCTGTCCTCTACCCTTTGACCTGTTTGGCATGGGTGACCCTACCAACAGCTAAAGCATAAGGTCCTCACCTTCAAATTTCCCCTTTAAAATATGTCCTTTGGTGCTTGACATTTTTGCCCTTGTGAAAAGATTCTGACAGTCTACCCTATTGATGTCTCTCATAATTAAAACAATACTCTATCAGGTCTCCTCTTGGCCTGTGATACTCTCATTAGGTTTCAAAGGTACATTTAATGTCAGAGAAATGTATACAATGTACATCGTGAAATTCTTTTTCTTCACAACCATCCACAGAAACAGAGGGTGCCCCAAAGAATGAATGACAGTTAAATGTTAGAACCCCGAAGTCCCCCCATCTCCCCCCTCCCACGCACAATCAGCAGCAAGGCAACGATCCCCCACCAGCAAAAAAGCATCAGCATCCTCCACCGAGCACTCAAACGTGCAGTAAAGCATCAATATAGGCACAGACTTGCAGTACTCCAAAGACTACTAATTCACCCAGTAATTCGACATACCTCCGATGCTCTCTCTCTAATAAGACCAGAAGATATAGGAGCAGAAGTAGGCCATTCAGCCCATCGAGTCTGCTCAGCCATTCAATCATGGGCTGATCCAGTCATCCCCTCTCCCCTGCCTTCTCCCCATACCCTTTGATTCCCTGGGTAATCAAGAACCTATCCACCTCTTCCTTAAATGCAGCTAATGACTTGGCCTCCATAGGTGCCTATGGCAACAAATTCTGAAAATTTACCACCCTCTGACTAAAGTAATTTCTCTGCATCTCTGTTCCAAATGGACGTCCTTCAATCCTGAAGTTGTGCCCTCTTGTCCTGAACTAGCCTACCATGAGAAGTAACTTTGCCATATCTAATCTGTTCAGGCCTTTTAACATTTGGAATGTTTCCATGAGATGCCCCCTCATTCTCCTGAACTCCAGGGAATACAGCCCAAGAGCTGCCAAATGTTCCTGTACGGTAACCTGTTCAGTCCTTGAATCATTCTCTGTCCCCTCTCCAATGTCAGTATATCCTTTTTAAAATAAGGAGCCCAAAACTGCACGCACTACTCTGTGTGGTCTCACAAGTGCCTTGTAGAGCTTCAACATCACATCCCTGCTCTTATATTCTATACCTCTAGAAATGAATCTACTGTGTCACAGATACTGCATCTCTTTTGTTTACCCTGCTTGTAATTTTCTCAAAAAATTGCAGTAGGTTGTCAGACAGGATTTTCCTTTCAGGATAACATGCTGGCTTTGACCTATCTTGCCATGTGCCTCCAGGTATTCTGTAATCTCATCCCTAACAATCGATTCCAACAACTTCCCAACCACTGACGTCAGGCAGTTTCCTTTATGATGCCTCCTACCCTTCTTAAATAGTGGAGTAACATTTGCAATTTTCCAGTCATCCGGTACGATGCCAGAATCTATTGATTCTTGAAAGATCATTGTTAATGTCTCCGCAATCTCTCCAGCTACTTCCTTTAGAACCCGAGGGTGCATTCCATCAGGTCCAGGAGATTTATCCACCCTCAGACCTTTAAGCTTCCTGAGCACCTGCTCAGGCATAATTTTCACTGCACATACTTCACTTCCCTGACACTCTTGAACGTCCGATATACTGCAGATGTCTTCCACTGTGAAGACTGATGCAAAATACGCATTCAGTTCTTTTGCCTTCTCTGCCTCTCTCATTACAATATCTCCAGTGTCATTTTCTATTGGTCCTATATCTACCCTCGACTCTCTTTTACCTTTTATATACTTAAAAAAAGCTTTTAGTATCTTCTGTGATATTAGTCACCAGCTTCCTTTCATAATTCATCTTTTCCTTCCTAATGACCTTCTTAGTTTCCTTCTACAAGTTTTTATAAGCTTCCAGTCCTCTATCTTGCCACTAACTTTGTCTTCCTTGTATGCCCTCTTTTTAGATTTTACTTTGGTTCTGACTTCACTTGTCAGCCATGGTAGTGTTCTTGCATTTTCTTCTTACTTGGAATATATCTGTCTTGCACTTCCCTCATTTTTCGCAGAAACTCCAGCCATTGCTGCTCTGTTGTCCTTCCTGCTAGTGTCTCTGTCCAGTCAACCTTGACCAGTTCCCCCCTCATGCCATTGTAATTCCCTTTATTCCACTGAAATACCGACACATTGGAATTTAGTTTCTCCTTTTCAAATTTCAAAGTGAAATTGATCACACTGTGATCACTATTCCCTAAGGGTTCCTTAACCTTAAGCTCTCTTATCACCTCTGGATCATTGCACAACACCCAATCCAGCACAGCCGATCCCCTAGTGGGCTCAAGAACAAGCTGTTCTAAAAAGCCAGGTTTAGACATTCTACAAATTCTCTCTCTTGATGTCCAGTACTGGCCTGGTTTTCTCAATCCACTTTCATATTAAAATCCCCAACGATTATCATGACATTGCCCTTCTGACATGCCTTTTCTGTCTCCTGCTGTGATTTGTAATCCACATCCCGGCTGCTGTTTGAAGGTTTGCCTACAACTGCCATTAGGGTCCTTTTACCTTTGTCATTTCTTAATTCAACCCTTTCGAGACTCTACACCTTCCAATCCTATGTCATCCTTTTCTAATGATTTAATATTATTTCTTATACACCGGGCCACACCACCTGTCTACTAACCTATCTTTCTGATACACCATATACCCTTGGACATTCAGCTCCCAAGGGCAGCCATCCTTTAGCCAAGTTTCAGAGGTGGCCACGATGTCATATTTGCCAATCTGTAGCTGAATTTCAAGATTGTTCATTTTATTTCTTATGCTGTATGCGTTCGAATATACCATCTTCAGTCCAGTATTTGTTGCTTTCTGTTTTAACTGCACCAAGCCTCCACTGCCCTGTAACTCATACCATTGGCTGTGATTATGCCTCATCTCCTGCCTGTCCTTTCTATCATCTCTGTTGCACGCCATCTTTGATTTATTTCTGTTTTCCTCTTCCTCAGCCCTATCACTCCAGTTCCCATGCCCCTGCCAAATTAGTTTAAGCCCTCTGTAACAGCTCTATTAAACCTGCCTGCTAGGATATTGAACC